>NC_091160.1:24446681-24520640 GCF_040958095.1 Procambarus clarkii
CGGCTCCCCTATTGTGTATCTTCAGGCAAGTGTTCTCCACACCCAATCTGTTTCTTATTTTTCCCCCACAATAATAAATATTCCCTGCACATATCTTTTGTCAGATTCATAAAATGTTGTCTTTACTTTACCTAGAAATAAATCTCCTGGCAAAGAATCTTGCACTTGTCTTACCAAAACAGAATCCGTCCTGTTGACGGTATGTTTGACGGTACAGAAAGACGTCTCCTTTGACACTTCCACTCAGGAGACCACCAGAGGAATCCCTGTCTCTGCCTCTCACTATTTACCCTTCTCTTACGCCTTTCTTTAACATTTTCATATACCCGCTACTGAAGAAATTATATATAAGAATTCATATTTTTTTTTAGGATATTAATGGAATTGCAAGAATGAAACAACACAAAGCTCCGAATGAAATCAGTTTGCGAGTCTGACTGTGTGCCGTTTTGTATTTGGTATGCTGTTGGGCTTGAGAAATAATTATATAAATTATATAATTATATAATTACTAATTAATTAAGGCTTATCTACCACTGGGAGATTATTATGGCTTGTTAACCTCTGGAGGATTATCAAGGTCATCACACAGTCATACTGACAATTCAGTATGTATACTTTATTCTTAATATTTATATTATGTATATTCTCAATGTATATATAAATATACACCAAGAAGCACGGAGGCTGCTTGATGCATGCGTTCACCATACACCTTTCAGTAAACCCATGAGTTTAATTCATAAATAATAAAAAAAAAATGAAACATTTTACTTAATATAAATATATATATCATAGTCTATTTGCGTAATAATATATACCAATAATACCACGATTAAAACAAATTAATATATTAATATATAAATTGGGTTGGTTTATATAAACTCAATTTTCTGTGATATCAGGCGTATTTACCGAGGCAGAAATGTGAGAGGAAATTGGACTGTAATTACTGTTTGCTATCACTGAATAACTGAGGTGAGGAACTAACCTCAATTTACCAGTGGATGGAGCTACACTCCGAGGTAGACGAGAGAACCCAAACAGAGCCTAAACGGAGAATAGAATAGCTTCTATTCTTCAATTATTCTATTCTAAAATACAGTTTTATGGAGTATGGAACAGTAAATATTGTGTGGGCCAATATGTTTCAGAATATCGTAATATTAACATGTACGTACATATGTGCTTACCGCTCTCTTTCTCTATTTTTAGGTGTAATTATTATAACTGTTTTTTATTTTTTTTTATTTTGGCATTATCAGGACATTATTTTGCGATATCATCTGGAAAGGAAAACAAATTTCCAGAGCCAGAAAAAAATAGTAATATGAGTCGTGGGGGTCGCTTTGGCTCTTTCTCACGTGATACTCGCTTTAATTATGCCAACCCTTAAATCTCCCCCCCCCCCACCTTTACTCCTTCCACATTGTTTGGAACAAGTATTGATTGTGAAAAATGTAGTGAAGATAGCGCCAAGGATCTAGTTTGCAACCTCAAACACACATTCATTCCAATATGTTTATATGTAATCTCTCTCTCTCTCTCTCTCTCTCTCTCTCTCTCTCTCTCTCTCTCTCTCTCTCTCTCTCTCTCTCTCTCTCTCTCTCTCTCTCTCTCTCTCTCTCTCTCTCTCTCTCTCCCTCTCTCTCTCTCTCTCTCTCTCTCTCTCTCTCTCTCTCTCTCTCTCTCCTCTCTCTCTCTCTCTCTCTCTCTCTCTCTCTCTCTCTCTCTCTCTCTCTCTCTCTCTCTCTCTCTCTCTCTCTCTCTTTGTATCTAATTCTAGGGTTTACTAAGAATATCATTGATGAGAAATTCCACACGAGCCGTGATATGGATCCGAACTTATGTGCTGAGTATTCGCAGATGCACGTGCTAAACGACTACGCCACGACATGGTCAAAAGAATCGACCGTTGTGTAGTCGTTTAGAGCGTGCATTTGGAAAAGTACCCGGCGCCTAGGTTCGAATCCTCATCACCGCTCCTGTGGGATTGATTTTTGAATCCACTCTTGGATTCAAAAATCCCCCAAACACACACATGCAGGTCACTCTTCACAAGCAGGATAGCCTTCCCATATCACTCCTAAACACCCTTCCTGTCGTCTCCAACATCCACAAATCTTCTCCATCTCTGCCCACATACATCGTGCCAGTCTCCCTCCCACATACGCTCACCCAATTTTCCCAAAGATACAATCTCCCTGTAAACATAACAACACACCTTCCCGCTCTCTTCATATCACTGTATTGATTTACAATACATACATTCTTCATTATTACAAACATCTACACAGTCTTCCTCACTCTACGCACAGTCACCTTCCCCATCTTCCCTCACACACGCGCACACACACACTCTCTCTCTGTCTTTGCACTCAAACACTATACACACACACATACACACACACACACACACACACACACACACACACACACACACACACACACACACACACACACACACACACACACACACACACACACACACACACCCTACCTGCCCCCACCCAAATCACCCCATTCTGACCCTGTCACCCCTTCCCCATTCCCGTCATGTCTCCCCTCCCTCCTTTCCCCCCTGTCTCCCCTCCCCCTTCATCCCATACCCTCCTTATCCCTCCTCCCCCCTCACCCCGTATCCTTCATCTCTCCCCTATCTCCTTATCCCACACCCTACCTGTCCCCCCTTCCCTTAAACCCCCACCACCCCAACCCCAAAATCCTCTGAGACCCTGCAAACCACCTCACAGATCCTCTCACCCACGGAACAGCTTCCCACACCAGCAGAATGCTCGCTAAGAAAGGGACAAGAAAATGAACAGAAGAAAGTGAGCTTCAAGGCAATGTACACTAACATAGATGGGATTATGAATAAAACAATTGAACTTGGAGAATAGGCACTAGAAGAAAACCCAGACATAATAGCACTCACAGAAACAAAGCTAACGAAAATCATAACAAGTGCAGTGTTTCCACAGGGCTACTATGTAGTGAGGAAAAAGAGAGAAGGGAGAGGAGGTGGTGTAGCTTTGCTAATAAGAGAAGGTTGGAGTTTCGAAGAGATGGTAATTCAGAACTGTGAAGGTTTCAATGACTACATATCAGGCACCATAGCAACTGGAGGACAGAAAATTATAGTAGTAGTCATATATAACCCCCCACCGAATGACAGAAGACCCAGACAGGAATATGATAGAAACAACATGGCCACCATCAATATAATAGAGAGAGCAGCTTCTGTGGCTAGCAGGAACGGATCCAGACTTCTAATCATGGGAGACTTCAACCATGGGAAGATAGATTAGGGGAACAGAGACCTACATGGAGGCCCAGACACATGGAGAGCTAAGCTGCTGGATGTGGCAACAAGAAACTTTCTAAGTCAACACGTCAAGGGACCGACAAGAATGAGAGGAGGGGATGAACCAGCCTTGCTTGATCTGATATTTACCCTAAATGAGTCGGAAATAAGGGAAGTTAAGTTGGAAGCCCCCTTGGGAATGAGTGATCATAGTGTATTGAGCTTTGAGTACCTGGTTGAGCTAGGAGTTATCACCCCCAAAAAAGAACTGGGAAACAAAGGGCTGGCGTACCGAAAGGGAAACTATGAGGAGATGAATAAATTCCTATGGGATATACATTGGGACACAGAACTCGGAACCAAGTCCGTTCAAGACATGATGGACTATGTCACCCAAATATGTCAGGAGGCTGTAAGCAGGTTTGTCCCAGCCCGACAGGAAAAAACATAGAAGCAAAGGAAGAATCCGTGGTTTAATAGGGAATGTATGAAAGCAAAGGAGCTGAACAAAAGGGCATGGAAAAACTTCCGTAATAACAGAACACCAGAAAGTAGAGAGATATACCAGAGAACCAGGAACGAGTATGTTAGTGTGAGAAGAGCAGCAGAGAAAAGGTATGAAAATGATATAGCTAATAAAGCCAAGACCGAACCAAAGCTAGTACACAGTCACATCAGGAGGAAGACAACAGTGAGGAACAGGTGATGAAACTTAGGGTGGGCGAGGACAGGTACACAGAGAATGACAAAGAGGTGTGTGAAGAACTCAACAAAAGGTTCCAGGAGGTCTTTACAATAGAACAGGGAGAAGTCAAGGCGCTAGAAGAGGTGGCAGCAAACCAGGTGACCTTGGAAAGGTTCGAAATTACAAGAGATGAGGTCAAGTAGCACCTATTGGAGCTGGATGTGAGAAAAGCTGTTGAGCCGGACAGAATCTCACCATGGGTATTGAAAGAGTGTGCAGGAGCACTTTGCTTGCCACTCTCCATAGTGTATAGTAGGTCACTGGAAACGGGAGACATACCAGAAATATGGAAGACTGCTAATGTAGTACCAATATACAAAAAGGGTGACAGACAAGAGGCACTGAACTACAGGCCAGTGTCCTTAACTTGTATACCATGCAAGGTGATGGAGAAGATTGTGACAAAAAACCTAGTAACACATCTGGAGAGAAGAGACTTCGTGACAACCCATCAACATGGGTTCAGGGAGGGTAAATCTTGCCTTACAGGCTTGATAGAATTCTACGACCAGGTGACAAAGATTAAGGCAAGAAAGAGAAGGATGGGCGGACTGCATTTTTTTGGACTATCGGAAAGCCTATGACACAGTACCCCATAAAAGGTTGATGCATAAGCTGGAGTACCTAAGGGAGTACCTAAGCAGTAGGAAGCAGAGAGTTACAGTGAGGGGTGAGACCTCAGAATGGCGTGAAGTCACCAGTGGAGTCCCTACAGGGCTCTGTGCTTGGACCTATCCTGTTTCTGATATACGTAAATGATATCGCAGAGAGTATAGACTGATTCATCTCAATGTTTGCTGACGACGCCAAAATTATGAGAAGGATTAAGACAGAGGAGGACAGCTTGAGGCTTCAAGAAGACTGGGACAAGCTGTAGGAATGGTCGAACAAATGGCTGTTAGAGTTTAACCCAAGCAAATGTAATGTAATGAAGATAGGGGTAGGAAGCAGGAGACCAGATACAAGGTATCATTTGGGAGATGAGATACTTAAAGAGTCAGAGAGAGAGAGAAAGACCTTGGGGTTGATATCACGCCAGACCTATCCCCTGAAGCTCATATCAAGAGGATAACATCAGCAGCATATGCCAGGTTGGCTGACATAAGAACGGCCTTTAGAAACTTGTGTAAGGAATCTTTCAGAACATTATATACCACATATGTCAGACCAATCCTGGAGTATGCGGCTCCGGCATGGAGTCCATATCTAGTCAAGCATAAGACTAGACTGGAAAAGGTTCAAAGGTTTGCCACCAGACTAGTACCCGAGCTGAGAGGTATGAGCTACGAGGAGAGACTACGGGAATTAAACCTCACTTCGTTGGAAGACAGAAGAGTTAGGGGGGGCATGATCACCACATTCCAGATTCTCTAGGGAATCGACAGGGTTGATAAAGACAGACTATTTAGCACAAGGGGCACACGCACTAGGGGACACAGGTGGAAACTGAGTGCCCAAATGAGCCACAGAGATATTAGAAAGAACTTTTTTAGTGTCAGAGTGGTTGACAAATGAAATGCATTAGGAAGTAATGTGGTGGAGGCTGACTCCATACACAGTTTCAAGTGTAGATATGATAGAGCCCAATAGGCTCAGGAACCTGTACACCTGTTGATTGACGGTTGAGAGGCGGGACCAAAGAGTCAAAGCTCAACCCCCGCAAGCACAACTAGGTGAGTACAACTAGGTGAGTACACACACTCACACACACACACACACACACACATGATATAGCAAACAAAGCCAAGACCGAACCAAAGCTACTCCACAGTCACATCAGAAGGAAAACAACAGTGAAAAACAGGTATTGAAACTTCGAACAGGCGAGGACAGGTATACAGAGAATGACAGAGAGGTGTGTGAAGAACTCAACAAGAGGTTCCAGGAGGTCTTCACAATAGAACAAGGTGAGGTCACTGTGCTAGGAGAAAGGGAGGTAAACCAGGCGGCCTTGGAAGAGTTCGAAATTACGAGAGAGGAGGTCAAGAGACACCTGCTGGATCTGGATGTTAGAAAGGCTGTTGGTCCAGTTGGGATCTCACCATGGGTACTGAAAGAGTGTGCAGAGGCACTTTGCTTGCCACTCTCCATAGTGTATAGTAAGTCACTGGAGATGGGAGACCTACCAGAAATATGGAAGACGGCGAATGTGGTCCCAATATCCAAAAAGGGCGACAGGCAAGAGGCACTGAACTACAGGCCAGTGTCCTTGACTTGTATATCATGCAAGGTGATGGAGAAGATCGTGAGAAAAAACCTGGTAACACATCTGGAGAGAAGGGACTTCGTGACAAATCGCCAACATGGGTTCAGGGAGGGTAAATCTTGCCTTACAGGCGTGATAGAATTCTACGATCAGGTGACAAAGATTAAGCAAGAAAGAGAGGGCTGGGCGGACTGCATTTTCTTGGATTGTCGGAAAGCCTTTGACACAGTACCGCATAAGAGACTGGTACATAAGCTGGAGAGACAGGCAGGTGTAGCTGGTAAGGTGCTCCAGTGGATAAGGGAGTATCTAAGCAATAGGAAGCAGAGAGTTACGGTGAGGGTTGAGACCTCCGATTGACGTGAAGTCACCAGTGGAGTCCCACAGGGCTCTGTACTCGGTCCTATCTTGTTTCTGATATATGTAAATGATCTCCCGGAGGGTATCGATTCATTTCTCTCAATGTTTGCGGACGATGCTAAAATTATGAGAAGGATTAAAACAGAAGAGGACTGTTTGAGGCTTCAAGAAGACCTAGACAAGCTGAAGGAATGGTCAAACAAATGGTTGTTAGAGTTTAACCCAACCAAATGTAATGTAATGAAGATAGGTGTAGGGAGCAGGAGGCCAGACACAAGGTATCATCTGGGAGAGGAAATTCTTCAGGAGTCAGAGAAGGAAAAAGACTTGGGGGTTGATATCACGCCAGACCTGTCTCCTGCAGCACATATCAAGCGGATAACATCAGCGGCATATGCCAGGCTGGCCAACATACGAACGGCATTCAGAAACTTGTGTAAAGAATCATTCAGAACTTTGTATACCACATATGTCAGGCCAATCCTGGAGTATGCAGCCCCAGCATGGAGTCCATATCTAGTCAAGGATAAGACTAAACTGGAAAAGGTTCAAAGGTTTGCCACCAGACTAGTACCCGAGCTGAGAGGTATGAGCTACGATGAGAGACTACGGGAATTAAACCTCACTTCGCTGGAAGACAGAAGAGTTAGGGGGGACATGATCACCACATTCAAGATTCTGAAGGGAATTGATAGGGTAGATAAAGACAGTCTATTTAACACAAGGGGAACACGCACAAGGGGACACAGGTGGAAACTGAGTGCCCAAATGAGCCACAGAGATATTAGAAAGAACTTTTTTAGTGTCAGAGTGGTTGACAAATGTAATGCATTAGGGGGTGATGTGGTGGAGGCTGACTCCATACACAGTTTCAAGTGTAGATATGATAGAGCCCGATAGGCTCAGGAATCTGTACACCTGTTGATTCACGGTTGAGAGGCGGGACCAAAGAGCCAGAGCTCAACCCCCGCAAACACAACTAGGTTAGTACAACTAGGTGAGTACACACACACACACACACACACACACACACACACACACACACACACACACACACACACACACACACACACGCACACACACACACACACCATTCCCCTACCCCCCAAACAACCAATCCATCTCCCCAACACTCACCCTCCCCGTCTCCTCTCATACACACCCTCCCAATATCCCCCATCACTGCAAACATTTTAGTCGTTCATTATGTACATCTCTGTAATCCAGAGTTTGTATCCAGAATGCAATTCTCTCTGAACACCTTTTTTGCATGTCGATTCCTGAATACACAACTATATAAACGAATGCTAATCTCTATTGACTTTTGGTTGCACTGACTTCGTGAAGGAATGCGTAGAGGCAGATTTCCCTTCAGAGGTGGTGTCGGGGCTGACCCCGACCACCGTGTGAGACCCCGTTACAATCACTAATCACCTTGCAAAGTTGCGTGAGGCTAGCCCCAGGCGTCGGGCTTAAACTCTTAAACAGTTTAAGTACCAGATAAATAGGGTACCTAGCTGTGCCCAGGTCTCTATCTCTTCCTCTAGGGATGTAGGTACAGGGTGGTGTCCTGTATAATCTGTCTCTCCCACCACCCCCTCTTCTTTTCCATCTCTCTACATCCCCTCTGTCTCTTCCCTTCCCTGCTTTCTACCTTCCCCCTTCCCCTTTTCCACCCCCTCCCATCCCTATAAACTTTTATAATCACTCAATTTACAATTTATGTCACAACTTTTCTATTACTTTTGAATAAATTGCCGACACATAACTTGGAATTGTGTGCAGCAATGATTATTCATTTAACCTCTGTGTTCAGGATAACACTTTTGTGTTGAATGGAAACAAATTTGCGTTTGGTATGGCAAAAATGAGCTCTTCCTCTCCAGAGCTTAGATACTTCCATATGGATTTTGTTTTGTTTTGGGATTGAGATTTGATCTGGCATATTATCTGTAGATACTAAGTGGTATCTTTATGTGGATGATACTTTAACCTTGTAGCTCAATTCCTTTTGTCGTAGCGAATTTGTAGTAAATCTGAATTGGTTCCTTTCATTAATTTTACAGTTGAGAAAACAATGGAAAGCAATCTTGATTGTATTGGTCGATTAGTGTGATAGAAATGTTAAATTATGTTCCTCTAGGAAGGTTATCATCAAAATTCATTTGAACGCTTTTATTCTTAATAATTACATTAATGTGAAACTTTCAATGCTTTCTTCGCGGTTTTTGAGAGAGTTTTGCGTATGAAGAAAAATATGCAGCTCTCTGGCACAGCCTTCATCAGATCCCAGGAAGTAAGGAAACAGCAAAAGCCATATTTGACCTTCTTGTTACGATATATTTTACGATATATTTCCTTGTTTTTGCTAGCTTGCAGACACTTCACCCCGGCCTTTGAAAATGTTGAGAGGTTTAACGAAGATCTTCACTATGTGAATTTTGCACCAAGACTGTAATTTTTTTTTAATTATCTGCATATCTCTTGCAAATTGTCTATACAGTATACCTCGGTCATAAAAGTATTTGTGTGTACGTCTGATACCATACTACTTGTGTAAAGGAGGAAATGTAGATGTTTATCTCTCAGAATGTTTGGTAATATGTTTATTGTTTGTGATGTGTTTGTATGTATGTATTAACACGGTGTACTGAACGGGGTGAGAATAGCTTGAGCTACCTCATCCCTTTGTGTGTATTTTACATCAATAAACTTATTTCAATTTCAATTTCAATTTCAATCACTATGTGCTATAACGAAAGTCTTCACTATGTGCTATAACGAAGATCTTCACTAAGTGCTATAATTAAGTGATAAGTGTCTTTACTCTATGCTACTGTTTATTCAAAACATCTCAAGCTGGTCGTTTATCCATTCTGTCTGTCTGTCTGTCTGTCTGTCTGTCTGTCTGTCTGTCTGTCTGTCTGTCTGTCTGTCTCTCTCTCTCTCTCTCTCTCTCTCTCTCTCTCTCTCTCTCTCTCTCTCTCTCTCTCTCTCTTGCTTTTGTGAATTATTGTTCTCTCTTTTTCAAATGACACTTGGCTGAAAGTTCTCACCCTTTGATCACTCGATTGAATGCCAAATCTTTCATCTTGTCGGCAAATAATGTGCTCGTTCTCAATATATCTGCAAGGATACCCTCGTTTATTGGAACTATCAATCCCACTCTAATGTAATTTGCTCGACTTTTCCCTCTTCTATTATTCTCTCTCTCTGTCTCTCTCTCTCTCTCTCTCTCTCTCTCTCTCTCTCTCTCTCTCTCTCTCTCTCTCTCTCTCTCTCTCTCTCTCTCTCTCTCTCTCTCTCTCTCTCTCTCTCTCTCTCTCTCTCTCTCTCTCTCTCTCTCTCTCTCACACACAACCTCCCTCCTTCGCTTCCTGCTTATTTTTTGTTTTCAAAAGTGACTTCAAGTTACTCTTGTTGACATACAACCAACGTTTGTATGTCACATGCTTCTGTATCATGAAAGCATCTATCTAAGCATCATGAAGGGCACTGTGCCATCCTCCTTCGTTTCAATCAATATACACATCAACCCCTCCCTTGTTTGCTTCTGGCAGCGGCCCCCGCCCCCCGACTCGTGGCCCAGGGCAGTCTGTCAACAAAACTCCAACTTTCCATCACCTAATTTTAAAATAGACAGGAAATACAAACACACTCTAACTTTCGGCAGGTGAGGTGAGAGCGTCGTTAACCGATCATGAGGGTTTGTTTTGGTAGATGCACTCTCACTGACTGTCACTCCAGGTACTCGAGCCCAGCCTCCACCTCCATTCCCTCCGCCACTCGAGGAACTTTCACAGCCCCACCTGCTACTAGAGGCATTCTCTCACAACTTCATGTCACTTCCAAACACACTCCCCTAACCACATGTCACTCCAAAGACACTATCTTTGGAGTGTGACACAGCCAGGAGTCATTCCAGACACACTCATACAGCTACATGTCACTCCAAACACTTCCCTCCTCCAAAACATGCTAAATATTCTGTAATTGTCTGCCCTACTATTTCCCTTGAGAAAGATGTACGTGGCAATCATGTCTTCCCATCTCTGTCTCTCAAGGATGTGAGGTGTAATTCCTCTTGTCTCTCATTGTAACAGCTTTTCCGGGTTCAATCTGGTCTCCAATTAGGTATTGTATATGAATACATACAGACTCGACGCAGTCGCTGCATTTTCCACTACTGGTGTTACGTATGTGATATATAAAGCCATGAATGAGTCCCTACTCAGATTTCTTAGGCAATTGTTAAGTTGGCTAATCTAGTGTAAGCCGCTACTGTCTATTTAATGTGGCCTGCGGCAGACAAGTTCATTGTGTGTGTGTGCTACGGACCCGAGCCCAACGTCCGAGCACGGAGCAGTGACGACCGCGCCATCTGTGGGTCAGCTCCCGAAACCCCCTCCAAATGGACGACGCCACCTTGTGAGGACGAGATATACTGGCCACGAGGGCTAGTTTCCCGTCCTGATCAGCTCATAACACAGCCGCTGCTGACCTCTGGTGAGGTGGAGCTTAGACAGCAACGCCATCTATGGAGTGGATAGGTGGGCGTTTGGGTCTGAGCCGGTAAGTGACGTGCCCTAGAGTGTCCCTAGTACTGATGACGTGTCTGGTTACAGAGTCGACCTTGGACTGCTGTAATGGAAGTTGGATCAGTCTACCCAAGGCAGTCGTCTTGTCTCCAAGAGTTTGCTGCAGCAGCTGTGAGTCGCCCCCCGGATGAACACTGTGGTGTTACCCTGCCTGTGACGTGGCAGTTGAGGGATTGTCGTACCCGGGACTGACTGGTGGAGACGCTTAACCACTGGGGTGTAGTGACGAGGAGAGTGGTCTGTGGGATCACACGAGGCTCCTGACTAGGGCTCGCTACCCTAGTATCGGTCGTGGAGTGGCCTAACCAGCATTGCTGATTGGAACCTGCCAGCTACCGGCTGGACTTGTGGTTGATGGCCTCCACGACGGTGCCCCCAGTGGAACTGTGATTTGGCTGGCCTGTGGCCAGGGTAGACTCAAGAGAATCGAAGGATTCGTCGTGAGGCCACAAGAGGACCAAGAGCTTAGCACCGTTGAGCACCATGAACGTCCAGAGTCTTCAGAGGAAGACTACGTTGTGTATAATAGTGTTTAACCCCCCCCCCCCTGTGTAACCTTTTATATATTATTTATGGTGGTGGTAATAATTATATTATTAAGTTTTTGCCTTTATTTCCCTTCCCCTTTTATTTTACTTGCGTTACGGATCACATCCCTTGAAAGCCACTACTAACTTGGGGCCGGATACCCTACCTCTAACAACATCAGAGAAAGAACCCGGTTGCGACCCGAGAGGGCCGTAACATAATTGGCATCCCCAGCGGGATCCGACCCCTTGTCAAGTATGTTTGACAGGTGTGGTGAAGTGGCGTAATCCCTGTAAATAATTCCCCCTGTGTGTGACTATTAGGACGTTATAGGTCCTGTGCGGTGCTCGGAGTGACTAAGTGCAATATTGTGCAGTGCGGTGCTCGCTGTGATTAAGTGCAATATTGTGTAGTGCGGTGCTCGGTGTGATTCAGTGCAACATTGTATAGCGAAGTGCTCGCTGTCATTAAGTGCAATATTGTGTAGTGCGGTGCCCGATGTAATTACGTGCACTATTGGCAAGTGCAGTGTTTGGTGCGATAAAGTGCAATATTGACGTAGAACAGTGCTCAGTGCGTTAAGTGCTAAAGTGAAGCGGTGTGTTAAGTGCTAAGTGTTCCATCTGTGACAATGGCAGAAAAAGCGATCATCGACGATCTGGACGATGTTTGGGCTTTTCTGAACAGGGAGGACTGTCTTGCCAGATTAAAATATCTGGGCAAACAGGAACTCGTACTGGTGAGTGCCTACCTGGAGATCAAGATACGTGCCAGTGATTCCCGTGTGGAGATCTTGTCCAAGGTTCACCGGCATTTGAAGGCCGAAGAAAAACAGGAAGATGAGGCACAAGGTACAAAAGAAGGTGAGGAAATAGCTTCCACTGAAAAGGAAGATAAAGGCAGTGACATTGACAGCGATGCAGGTGAGCTGAATATAAGTTTACTTACAGTCAAAATGCGTGCCTTAGAAATAAATCGTGAGATAGAATGGAAGAAGTTAGAAATAGAACGAGAATTAAAAGATAAAGAAATGGAGATGAAAGATAAAGAATTGGCGATGAGGCGTTTAGAGTTAGAACGAGAAAGAGAAGAACGAGAAAGAGAAAGACAAGAGCGAGAAAAAGAACGAGAACGAGAACAGAAACGAGAGAGAGAAGAGCGAGAAAGAGAAAGAGAAGAGCGAGAAAGAGAAGAGAAACGAGAACGAGAAAAAGAAGAACGAGAAAGAGAAAGACAAGAGCGAGAAAAAGAACGAGAACGAGAAGAGAAACGAGTGAGAGAAGAGCGAGAAAGAGAAAGAGAAGAACGAGAAAAAGAACGAGACAGGCAAGAGCGACGGGACAGAGATTAAAGAGAGAGACAACATGAGCTAGAAGTATTACGGTTAGGCAGTGGTCGGAGGCAAACGACGGACACAAGTCTTTTCGATCCGGTGAGGAACATCAAAATGGTCCCGAAGTTCAATGAGAAGGAAGTCTCAAAGTTCTCGCGGCCTTCGAGAAAATCGCAGCCTCTTTGGAGTGGCCAAAGGAGAATTGGGCCATCATGATACAGTCTGTCTTGACTGGGAAGGCCCAAGTCGCCTACTCCACGTTGTCCCTTGATGACTCTGGCGACTATGACAAGGTGAAGAAGGTCGTGCTCATGGCGTACCAATTGGTACCTGAGGCGTACAGGCAGAAGTTCAGAAACCTGAAGAAGACCTCAGAGCACACTTTCACTGAATTCGCGACCATCAAGGAGCGACTTTTCCAGGAATGGTGTGCCTCTCGGAAGGTGGAGACCAAAGAAGACCTCGAGCAGCTCATACTGTTAGAGGACTTCAAAGACTGTTTGGCTGGAGAACTAAAGACGTACTTAGAGGAACAGCAGGTAGAGACCTTGGGTGCGGCAGCCACCATGGCCGAGGAATACATCCTGACGCATCGGTCTTCCACTTAGGTATGTTCCTAGGAATTACCCACGCCGGTTTGACAAATCTCGTCATGACGAAGAGGAGACCCCCGTCCCACAAAGCGCTAAGAAGACGCCCCCAGGTAGCCCTCGAAGGACTAGTCCCAATAGTCCGAAACACCGGAGTCCGAGGAGGAATGTGGTGTGCTGGACTTGTGGGCAGAAAGGGCATGTAGCTGCTATGTGCCGAGCCAGAAGAGGTAGCGGCGCTCGTAGGGAGGTGATGTTGATGAGCTGTGTAACACTACCAGCAGGAAGCCAGTCTACGACTACGCAAGAAGGACCAAGTTTGTTCGCCTCTCACACTTCAAGCGGGTACGTAACGAGTGATCACACTGGTAGATCAGTTGTAGTGCTCAGAGACAGTGGAGCAGCCCAGTCCCTGATCGTGGGTAGCTCGTTACCCGAGGGAGTGAGTGTGGATAGGAGACAAAAGGTTGTCCTAGTCGGGTTTCCTAGGACGCAGTATGTCGCCCCCTTAGTGCCGGTACATCTCGACTCGCCTTACTTCAGCGGCACATGTGCATTGGCAGTAGTCGATACCCTCCCTATAGCTGGGATTGACGTGGTACTAGCCAACGACTTGGTGACCGATTGGAGCAACAATCATCCCAAGATTGTGGACGAGTCAGCTGGAACAGCAAGGTCTGAAGTAACAACAGGCAGTGGTAATGTCCAGGTACAGACAGACCTGGAAATAGATATATTTAATTTGTCCTCTCACCTACAGATTGACAGCATGCTAGCAGAGTCTCCTGATTCTTCTCCCGACGAGGAACATGCGGTTAGGGAGGCGGAAGCGACTGAGCGAGAAGAGAGGTCTCGTGTACAAGCACCCACGGATACCGAAGAGTCTGGAGTGAAGGCACCTGAGTACTTGCGGTATGACCAAGTACAGCGTTCATGGAACCGGCCAGAGATTCCCCAGACGTCGGAGGTATGTGAAGTATGTACAAAGGTTCTAGTGCCCTCTTCGGTCCAAACTAGGCTAGTGGATATAGCCGGCTATGGACATGACAAGCTCGTGAAACTTGTCCCTAAGTTAACCAAATGTTTCTTAGCGGTGTTTTGTTTTGTTCTCGTGTGGGTTCTCCGTAAGGACCAGTGGACGACCCGACAGATGATGGCTTCCATGAACATCGCGAAGATATCCCAGGGATTAGAGACGTGCACTGTGAGTGTTGCAGTCAAAGGAGGGACCTGGAAGGTGATGGTAGATACAGGAGGTACGAGATATGCTATTATGAGTGACTGTTTCCGACAGGTTGACACCCCCCGCGTGATAGCTGAGCCTAAATGCAGCGTTATACGGAACGTTGGTCGACCTGATGGTGGCAGAGCGAATGCCATACTCGAAGTACGAGCAGCCCTGTTGGAACTAGGAGTGAGCCTAGTAGAGGCGTATGTTGTGAGTACTGATTTTACTGTCGCTGTGACTAAATAATCCGACCCCTGTATTCCAGGTTCCCTTCTCCCTGAAGGACTACCGGAACGGTACTAGAAATGCCGTCTGTAACCAGCCATCAACGGTGCCACGAAACAGGGAGGTGTCGAGTCGCCTCAGATCGTGTCTACACCGATCCTTACTCGAGAGATGTAAGATTATGCTCCGGATCGACATCTCGGTGAAGGTGTGGGAAGTTGCAACAGGCAGGTCATTGTCTACCATCTTCAAGTTTCATCTGTGCCAGAGTTTCCCGTTCGGACAGTTCTGTGGACAGGACATCCTCGACATTCCAGTTCTTAGTGTACATGAGTCCATTTGGAGTTGTCTCCCCGTACTAATTTGGTTTGTGTTTCTCTTTGTAGAACCCCAAACCAAATTCTTTTTGGCGGGGAGGTGTTACGGACCCGAACCCAACGTCCGAGCACGGAGCAGTGACGACCACGCCATCTGTGGGTCAGCTCCCGAAACCCCTTCCAAATGGACGACGCCACCTTGTGAGGACGAGATATACTGGCCATGAGGGCTAGTTTCCCGTCCTAATCCGCTCATAACACAGCCTCTGCTGACCTCTGGTGAGGTGGAGCTTAGACAGCAACGCCATCTATGGAGTGGATAGGTGGGCGTTTGGGTCTGAGCCGGTAAGTGACGTGCCCTAGAGTGTCCCTTGTACTGATGACGTGTCTGGTTACAGAGTCGACTTGGGACTGCTGTAATGGAAATTGGATCAGTCTACCCGAGGCAGTCGTCTTGTCTCCAAGAGTTTGCTGCAGCAGCTGTGAGTCGCCCCCCGGATGAACACTGTGGTGTTACCCTGCCTGTGACGTGGCAGTTGAGGGATTGTCGTACCCGGGACTGACTGGTGGAGACGCTTAACCACTGGGGTGTAGTGACGAGGAGAGTGGTCTGTGGGATCACACGAGGCGCCTGACTAGGGCTCGCTACCCTAGTATCGGTCGTGGAGTGGCCTAACCAGCGTTGCTGATTGGAACACTGCCAGCTACCGGCTGGACTTGTGGTTGATGCCCTCCACGATGGTGCCCCCAGTGGAACTGTGATTTGGCTGGCCTGTGGCCAGGGTAGACTCAAGAGAATCGAAGGATTCGTCGTGAGGCCACAAGAGGACCAAGAGCTTAGCACCGTTGAGCACCGTGAACGTCCAGAGTCTTCAGAGGAAGACTACGTTGTGTATAATAGTGTTTAACCCCCCCCCCCTGTGTAACCTTTTATATATTATTTATGGTGGTGGTAATAATTATATTATTAAGTTTTTGCCTTTATTTCCCTTCCCCTTTTATTTTACTTGCGTTACGGATCACATCCCTTGAAAGCCACTACTAACTTGGGGCCGGATACCTTACCTCTAACAACATCAGAGAAAGAACCCGGTTGCGACCCGAGAGGGCCGTAACAGTGTGTATGTGTGTGTTCACTTAGTTACTTTCACCTAGCTATGCTTGCGGGGGTTGAGCTCGGCTCTTTCGGCCCGACTCTCAACTGTCAATCAATCAACTGTTACTAACTACTTTTTTTTCTAACTACACACACACATACACACACACACACAAACACACACACTCACACACACACAGACACACACACACACACACACACACACACACACACACACGCACACACACACGCACACACACGCACACACACACGCACACACATGCACACACACACACCAGCAGAACACTCACCAAGGAGGCGATTTGAGAAGGGACAGAAGAAAGTGAGCCTCAAAGCGATGTACACTAACATAGATGGAATTACAAATAAAGCAAATGAGCTTGGAGAACTGGTACTAGAGGAAAACCCAGACATAATAGCCCTCACAGAAACAAAGATCACGAAAACAATAACAAATGCAGTGTTTCCACAGGACTATTATGTTATGCGGAAAGAGAGGGAAGGAAGAGGTGGGGGTGGTGTAGCTCTGCTGGTAAGAAAAGGCTGGGATTTTGAGGAGATGGATATTCAGGGCGGTGAAGGTTTCAGTGACTACATAGCAGGTACTGTAACAAATGGAGGGAAAAAAATTATAGTCGCAGTCATATATAATCCACCACCAAATGACAGAAGACCTAGACAGGAATATGATAGAAACAACATGGCCACCATTAACATAATAGAAAGAGCAGCTTCTGTTGCTAGCAGGAATGGATCTGGACTACTAATTATGGGAGACTTCAACCATGGGAAGATAGATTGGAAGAACAGAGACCCGCATGGAGGACCAGAAACATGGAGAGCTAAGCTGCTGGACGTGGCAACAAGAAACTTTCTAAGCCAGCATACCAAAGAGCCAACAAGAATGAGAGGAGAAGATGAACCAGCAATGCTTGATTTGATATTTACCCTAAATGAATGGGATATAAGGGAAGTTAAGATGGAAGCGCCCTTGGGAATGAGTGACCACAGTGTATTGAACTTTGAGTACCTGGTAGAGCTAGGACTTATCTCCCCCCAAAAAGAACTAGGAATCAAAAGGCTGGCATACCGAAAGGGGAATTATGAACAGATGAGAAGTTTCCTAAGTGAATTACCTTGGGACACAGACCTCAGAGACAAGTCTGTACAGGGTATGATGGACTATGTTACCCAAAAGTGTCAGGAGGCAGTAAACAGGTTCATCCCGGCCCAAAGGGAAAAATCCGAGAAGCAACAAAAGAATCCATGGTATAATAGGGCATGTATGGAAGCGAAGAAACTGAACAAGAAGGCGTGGAGGAACTTCCGGAATAACAGAACACCAGAAAGCAGGGAGAGATACCAGAGAACCAGGAATGAGTACGTCTGGGTGAGAAGAGAAGCAGAGAAAATTTTTGAAAATGATATAGCAAACAAAGCCAAGACCGAACCAAAGCTACTCCACAGTCACATCAGAAGGAAAACAACAGTGAAAGAACAGGTATTGAAACTTAGAACAGGCGAGGACAGGTATACAGAGAATGACAGAGAGGTGTGTGAGGAACTCAACAAGAGGTTCCAGGAGGTCTTCACAATAGAACAGGGTGAGGTCACTGTGCTAGGAGAAAGGGAGGTAAACCAGGCGGCCTTGGAGGAGTTCGAAATTACGAGAGAGGAGGTCAAGAGACACCTGCTGGATCTGGATGTTAGAAAGGCGGTTGGTCCAGATGGGATCTCACCATGGGTACTGAAAGAGTGTGCAGAGGCACTTTGCTTGCCACTCTCCATAGTGTATAGTAAATCACTAGAGACGGGAGACCTACCAGAAATATGGAAGACGGCGAATGTGGTCCCAATATACAAAAAGGGCGACAGACAAGAGGCACTGAACTACAGGCCAGTGTCCTTGACTTGTATACCATGCAAGGTGATGGAGAAGATCGTGAGAAAAAACCTGGTAACACATCTGGAGAGAAGGGACTGCGTGACAAATCGCCAACATGGATTCAGGGAGGGTAAATCTTGCCTTACAGGCTTGATAGAATTCTACGATCAGGTGACACAGATTAAGCAAGAAAGAGAGGGCTGGGCGGACTGCATTTTCTTGGATTGTCGGAAAGCCTTTGACACAGTACCGCATAAGAGGCTGGTACATAAGCTGGAGAGACAGGCAGGTGTAGCTGGTAAGGTGCTCCAGTGGATAAGGGAGTATCTAAGCAATAGGAAGCAGAGAGTTACGGTGAGGGGTGAGACCTCCGATTGGCGTGAAGTCACCAGTGGAGTCCCACAGGGCTCTGTACTCGGTCCTATCTTGTTTCTGATATATGTAAATGATCTCCCGGAGGGTATCGATTCATTTCTCTCAATGTTTGCGGACGATGCTAAAATTATGAGAAGGATTAAAACAGAAGAGGACTGTTTGAGGCTTCAAGAAGACCTAGACAAGCTGAAGGAATGGTCGAACAAATGGTTGTTAGAGTTTAACCCAACCAAATGTAATGTAATGAAGATAGGTGTAGGGAGCAGGAGGCCAGATACAAGGTATCATCTGGGAGAGGAAATTCTTCAGGAGTCAGAGAAGGAAAAAGACTTGGGGGTTGATATCACGCCAGACCTGTCTCCTGCAGCACATATCAAGCGGATAACATCAGCGGCATATGCCAGGCTGGCCAACATACGAACGGCATTCAGAAACTTGTGTAAAGAATCATTCAGAACTTTGTATACCACATATGTCAGGCCAATCCTGGAGTATGCAGCCCCAGCATGGAGTCCATATCTAGTCAAGGATAAGACTAAACTGGAAAAGGTTCAAAGGTTTGCCACCAGACTAGTACCCGAGCTGAGAGGTATGAGCTACGAGGAGAGACTACGGGAATTAAACCTCACTTCGCTGGAAGACAGAAGAGTTAGGGGGGACATGATCACCACATTCAAGATTCTGAAGGGGATTGATAGGGTAGATAAAGACAGTCTATTTAACACAAGGGGAACACGCACAAGGGGACACAGGTGGAAACTGAGTGCCCAAATGAGCCACAGAGATATTAGAAAGAACTTTTTTAGTGTCAGAGTGGTTGACAAATGGAATGCATTAGGGGGTGATGTGGTGGAGGCTGACTCCATACACAGTTTCAAGTGTAGATATGACAGAGCCCGATAGGCTCAGGAATCTGTACACCTGTTGATTGACGGTTGAGAGGCGGGACCAAAGAGCCAGAGCTCAACCCCCGCAAACACAACTAGGTGAGTACAACTAGGTGAGTACACACACACACAAACACACACTCACACACACACACACACACACACACACACACACACACACACACACACACACACACACACACACACACACACACACACACACACACACACACACACACACACACACACACACACACACACATAGGGTGGATAAAGACAAACTCTTCAGCACGGGTGGGACACGAACAAGGGGACACAGGTGGAAACTTAGTACCCAGATCAGCCACAGAGACGTTAGAAAGAATTTTTTCAGCGTTCAGAGTAGTTAATAAATGGAATGCTCTAGGAAGTGATATGGTGGAGGCTGACTCTATACACAGTTTCAACTGTAGATATGATAGAGCCCAGTAGGCTCAGGAATCTGTACACCAGTTGAGTAACAGTTGAGAGGCGGGACCAAAGAGACAAAGCTCAACCCTGCAAGCACAATTAGGTGAGTACACAGGAAGCACCCCGCAACAGCTGTCTCCCAGGTACCTATGCACTGCTAGGTAACAGGGCATTGGTGTGAAAGAAACTACACCAGACACACTCCGAAACTACGACGTTGGTACAACGTTCGAACAAGTTTTAACACCTCCTAACCAGTTATAACAACCAATATAGCAGGTTGTAACAACGTTCTAATACGTCAAAAACGCGTTAAGCCAAGATGTAACAACTTTATTTCAAGTTGTTCCAAGCGGAAAATAGAGACAGTTACTATTTGTGTTTCAGGGATATGCCCATTTTGTTTCCCGCTGGCGCCAGGAATCAAACCCCGGACCACAGGATTACGTATCAAGCGTGTTGTCCACTTAATCAATAGGCGCCCATTCTGGTCTCCAATTACGTATGGTATTTCACTGCATACAGACTCAACGCAGACGCTTCATTATCCAGAATCACACATTAATGTAATGTAATGTAATGTTTCTTATTTGTTAAATTCACAAGCATGTTAATAACTAATTTGGAAAATCCTTTAACTCTGGCCTCCCCTGACAAGCCTATGCCAGTCTCGTTCACAAGACCATTCCCTCTGCAAATTTTAGTGAGGCTAGCAACGAGTGTCTGGCCTCTAACTTTGGGCAGGCAAACAGACAGATTCTTACACTTGTACATATATTATATATTATATATATATATATATATATATATATATATATATATATATATATATATATATATATATATATATATATATATATATATATATATATATATGTCGTACCTAGTAGCCAGAACGCACTTCTCTGCCTACTATGCAAGGCCCGATTTGCCTAATAAGCCAAGTTTTCATAGTAGGCTGAAAAGTGCATTCTGGCTATTAGGTACGACATATATATATATATATATATATATATATATATATATATATATATATATATATATATATATATATATATATATATATATATATATATATATATATATATATATATATATATATATATCTATATATATATATATATATATATATATATATATATATATATATATATATATATATATATATATATATATATATATATTATTAAATATGACCGAAAAAGTAAGATTAATAATTCTAACGCGAATTTTCTCGATCTTTCGTACGCTTCTTTTCACTGTTGGTGGTAATTCAAAAATCAATTCTCCAAAATTCATTTTTTATTTCTAGTCTGACGCGACACTTGAGCGCGTTTCGTAAAACTTATTACATTTCCAAAGACTTTAGCTTACACATACACAACTGAATAGAACTTACACATCTTCGATTTGTTTATATCTACATTTGAGTGAGGTGGATGGGGTGAGGTGGTATTAATAGGGTATTAAATTCCTAAACACAAGACAGAACACGAAACAATGGGTATTGAATGGAAGTGATTTGTAGAAAGCCTATTGGTCCATATTTCTTGATGCTTCTATATTGGAGCAGAGTCTTGAGGAGGGTAGAATATAGTTGTGCATTAATTGGCTGTTGATTGCTGGTGTTGACTTCTTGATGTGTAGAGCCTCGCAGACGTCAAGCCGCCTGCTATCGCTGTATCTATCGATGTTTTCTGTGTTGTTTACTAGGATTTCTCTGGCGATGGTTTGGTTGATGGAAGAAATTATATGTTCCTTAATGGAGCCCTGTTGCTTATGCATCGTTAAACGCCTAGAAAGAGATGTTGTTGTCTTGCCTATATACTGGGTTTTTTGGAACTTACAGTCCCCAAGAGGGCATTTGAAGGCATAGACGACGTTGGTCTCTTTTAAAGCGTTCTGCTTTGTGTCTGGAGAGTTTCTCATGAGTAAGCTGGCCGTTTTTTTGGTTTTATAGTAAATCGTCAGTTGTATCCTCTGATTTTTGTCTGTAGGGATAACGTTTCTATTAACAATATCTTTCCGGACCCTTTCCTCCGTTTTATGAGCTGTGGAAAAGAAGTTCCTGTAAAATAGTCTAATAGGGGGTATAGGTGTTGTGTTAGTTGTCTCTTCAGAGGTTGCATGGCATTTCACTTTCTTTCTTATGATGTCTTCGACGAAACCATTGGAGAAGCCGTTGTTGACTAGGACCTGCCTTACCCTACAGAGTTCTTCGTCGCCTTGCTTCCATTCTGAGCTGTGGCTGAGAGCACGGTCGACATAAGCGATAACAACACTCCTCTTTTACCTGTCTGGGCAGTCGCTGTTGGCATTTAGGCACATTCCTATGTTCGTTTCCTTAGTGTAGACTTCAGTGTGGAAACCTCCGCTCTTTTCCATGACTTTTCTTTTTCTTATGTTGTATGCCCGCTGTCATAGTCGTGCGTGCATTAATGTTTTTTTAAGTGCCCCCTTTTCCGTTCGCCGCTCGGTGCGGCAAGGGTGTCCCTTATCTATGCTCCTTTATGTTATTTTTGAGGAGCCTTTGTTTCGTGCGGTTAAGTCATGTGCTTTGGTGGTTCCTCCGAGGCTGCCTGCTGGTCTCTGTTTACCGATCTGTGGGTATGCTGACGATACGGTTCTGTTTGTGGCGACCGATGGCTCTGTGGTTGCGGTTCAGGACCTTGTTCGGCGTTTTGAGCTGGCCACTGGGGCCCTTGTTAATAGGGATAAGTCCTGTCTGATGGGGCTGGGGAGCTGGACCTCCGGTTCAGTGTGGGCGAAGTCATGGTTTCCGGTGGTCAGGTCGCTTTGGGTTCTCGGAATTACTTGGTTTAGCTCGTATGCCCAATCCTTGGAGTGGAATTGGGATGCGGTGTCTCGGTCGGTTGAGGTGGCGGTTGGTTTGTTATCCTAGCGTCCATTGACGGTTTATCAGCGGGCGATTGTTGTTACTAGCAAAGTTCTTTCGAGGGTGTGGTTTTTGGCTCAGTGCTTCCCCCTGGATCGGCGGCGTGCTCATAGGTTGGAGTGCAGAGTCTATCGGTATGTGTGGTGTGGGAAGTATCATCCGGTTCGTCGCTCCACCATGGTTTTGCGGGTGGAGGAGGGGGGTGTTGGCATCCCTGATGTTTTTACCAAGGCATTGGCTTTGTTTTGGGTGTCGTTGCGTCAGTATTTGGGGGTGGGTGGGGGCCTCGGTGCGCTTGGGATTTATTTCTGTTCAGTTCGGTTTAGCTATTTGCTTGAGTTAGGGGCTGGGTGTGAGGTCGCCTTTTGTACACCTGCTGTGTATTCGTGGGCAGTTGGGATTCTGCGGAAGCTCTGTCGTGTTCCTGAGTTTTTGTCCCTGTCGTGTCGGGGGGTTTATGGGGTTCTCCTTCGTCGTGTGAGCCATCAGGTTGAGGGTTTGTTTCCATGCTGGGATTGGGGAGGGATTTGGTCGGTCCTGGGTGGGCGGCATTTGGCTCCGTAGCAGCGGGAATTTCTCTTTCGGATGCTGCACGAGTCCTTGCCGTCGAATGATCGTTTGTGTATGCTTGGGTTGCGTTCTTCCGCGACATGTGCAAATTGTGGATTGGTTGAGACGCAGTTACATGTGTTTTATTTTTGTGAGAGGGTACAGGGTTTAGTTGCTTGGTTGCGTGATGTGATTGCGGTGTTCTGTGGGCTCGGGTTTGAGGGGGATGTTTTACGGTTCCTGTTTCTTTCGTTTCCTCAGGGCTCCGGGCGGCTTCGGAACACTCTGAGTGTCTAGATTGCAGATTATGTGTTTTGCGTGTGGGTTGGGCGTTTGGAGGGCTATGGGGTTCGCCGGATTCTGGGTTTTCTACGGGGGCGTTTGCGTTTCACATGGTGGTGGTTGCAGCGTGCTTTTCCAGTGAGGTTTGCTGATTGGTTCACTGACGCCTATGTTCAGGGTGATGCTTTGGGGTTGGTGGGGGGTCGGGGGTTTGATTAGTGTTTTGGTGTGGTGTCGATGGATTTGGGGGGGGGGGGGGCTTCTTGGATCATTTGGGCGTTTGGGATGTGGGTATTCCCCCTGCCCCCTGAGGGCTTCCTCGGCGGTGCGTTGTGTGTGTTTGCCTGTGCTGTGCTTTTGTGTTGCTCCTTGTGTGTGTGTCCTTGTTGTGTGTGTTTTGTGTTCCTTTGCCGGATCCTGCGTGTTCCGCTGTTTTTTTTTTTTTGTGTGTGGGCGTTTTTTGTGGTGTGTATGTGTATGTGTCTTTTCGTTTGTTCCACCGGTTCCTGCGTGCTCCGGTGCTGTGCTCCTGGTTATGTGGGCTTCTGCCTTGTGTGTGTGGCCCTTTTGGGTACTTTTATCCGTCATACTTCATGTAATTTTTCCCTTGTGTTATTTTAATTTTTTTTTTTTTTTTATGCTGCTGGCTTATTATGTGTAGCTGCTCTGTGTGAGCCTTTGTGTTCTCTGTGTTACTCATGTGGATCTTGTGTTATGCATGATTGGATTTCTTTTTTATGTTGTATTCTTGTACAAAAAAAAAAAAAAAAAAAGGATAGTCTTCATGCTCTTGCATTTGTTCTGTATAATGTTTGTTGTCTTAAGAGTTCTTTGGGTTCTTTACTATGTACTTTGTCAGGCTTTGTATCTTTTTTATTGTGTATATTGTACTTTTATAAATAAAAAAAAAACTTACCACCGGAAACAAGCCCAACAGTCAAGAATTTTGTTGTTTCTTTTTTTTTTCTTTACATATGATTAGGCATTAACATCAGCCAAAGTGAGGACTGCATTACCATCTACATTTTCCCGTCACAAAATATTTATATATATATCGTTAGTTTTCGTTAATGATTTAAAGTAGTGTGATAACTTTTTCATTAGTGGAACCATCATTTGGCATTCCTCTCTTGCCCTGACATGCCGTAAATAATGCAGCGGTTTTATCTAACCAGAAACAGGGGAACGCTAGTAGAGCACTTAACATATCGAGAGCGATGCATACAAAGCGTCAGTATTACGGTAGTTTTACATTCACCATAGAACGTAGCATTTGTAACGTATTGATCGTTTTAGTCCCCCCCCCCCAAAAAAAAAAAAAACAGTCATGTATTCGACGAGAAGATGGGTGTGATATTCCATTTTAATGCCATATGTGGGAACCGACCTGTGAGATTTATATTTATTTAATTTATATGAATTTATATTTACGTTAATTTATATACTTCGATAGCAATTTGTATAATGATAAGTGGACTGTATTTCTACAATAATCTCTTAATCTCACAAATCGATCCTCTACACATTAGGGGGGGGGGTTTATATTAATTAAATATATGCAGCCAATCAAACTACAAGAATAGACTACATACATTGAAAAGGTTCCTTATCTTATAGTACAGCAGGTTAGTCCACCAGGTATAACTAGGGTGTAGACACCACATTATCCTCTTTGAGGCAGCTTCCATCACCCAGTAACTGGAGCACAAAATCTTGCTTCCTCGTCTTGACCTGTCAAAAGGGCGCTAGCTGTGAAGCCAGGTTCTATATATGACAAGCTATATCAGAGAAAACACTATACATGGAACTTTAAAGACCTGGCTTAATTACCTTTAGTTTGAGGCTCCCACGTGCTCTAACCGGTTCACCCTATATAATGACATTAATGGCCATAAATGAAAATAAACGGGTTTCGGAAAGAACACTTAACTTGATTTGTTGACAGCGTGTTGAAAATGGTACACCTTTGGTTTCCATAACACTACGTCCAAGTAAAATTAACAGGAGCCGCATTTGCTCCCGTGTGCCTCTGGTCTAGTATAAACAACGGCTGACCTCCTTCCTCACTCTGACGCCTGGCTTACATTGTCCACATGTCAGAAAGTGATAGAAGGGTCACATTTACTCTACTTTAATATTGATAATTAAGTTAATTTATATAAGATGTTTTTATGATGGTAAAGTCCAAAGACTAATGTATTTAAGAATAATTCCCACCATAATAGGTGGTGATTTATAATAGTATGTGGTGATGATATCCCGTTTTCTATAGACGGTAATTCCACTACAAGTTACGTTTTCTATGGGTAACTTGTTTATACAACACAGCTCTTATCTGTCTGTATGATATTATTATTAAATGGTGTCGGATTTTCCGACATAATTCCCCAGGGGGCTGCTCACGGGTCGAAGTCCTAATTAGAACAGACGAACACCGATACTCCTCCTTCGGATTATTAGATTAATCACACATTTGTGCGTCTGTTCGTACAGGACGGATGTCCCGTACTAGAGTTGCAGGGGTTAGAAGTCTAATGCGATTTCATTTCCCTGTCAACTCTTGAAAGGCTAATATTCAAGCCTAATTACATATTATTTAACCCAGAAGACTGAATGTGATCAAGTACTACAGTCAAGTATGATTCAGGGACTGCAGTGAGATCAGTGACATTAGATATAACTTGAAGTTTCTTCAGGTAACTGGTCACTGATATATAAACACTGAGGCCCATGGAATACATCTTGATTAAATAATAAATGTATCAAATCAGTCATCAGATTTATTGGGGTTTAATTTAGTTAATTGATTCAGAAGATTGAATAGCTCATCATTGAAGTAAAGTATGGTTCTGAGACTGCAGTGGGTTCAGTGACATTGGTCGCAGTGACTTGTAGCTGTTTTAGGCTACTGTTCACTGATTTGCCACTGAGGCCTCATGAACTCATCTTCAGCTTTAAATGATGATACTAACATCAACTTCTGTTGGTATAGTCAGCTGTAATCTCCTTAGTATAATGCTACTGGAGAAATATAATCAGCTGACAAATTTAGATCTCTACTGGTATTGTTTATCTGCAGGCATAGGTCTCTTCAGGCTTGATACTGGGCCTGAGAGTAATTTACCTCCTGCAGAGTTTAACATGGTTATACCCTGATATTTAGTAGGGCTACCAATGAATCGATGGCAATAGTCTGTCCCTGCAAGGAGACCGAAGTCGTTGAGGTGATCAGACTTAATATTATCTGCCAATTTTATTCCTCTATTTCTCAGGAATTTGGCTGTTGCTCTCAGACCTTGAACTTGTAGGTCTACTGGTATTTTGTCCACCACAATGGCTTGTACTCGACAGACGTACCTGCCTAAGCGTACTGATGGTTGTACCACCTGGTAGACTTGAGGTCCTGCATCTGTTACAAACCCTGAGATGTTGAACGACATCTGGGCTACAGGCCTTAATTGTAATTCATCTGCCAACCTTTTAGTGATGTATGTTCTTTGGGATCCTTGGTCAAACAACCCACGGGTATGGACCTTTGCCCTCTTATTCAGGATGGTAATTTGGGCAGTAGGCAAAGTCGTATTACCTTTAGACTTTGCCGATTGGACACTCTTTGTTTGTTGCACCTTGCAGTACTGTACTGTGGTGGGAATGCTATCTTCCACCTTGGGGTTTGGAGACGTTGTTTTGGTGTCTCTGCACAATGCTGCATGGTGCTGACCTTTGTTACACCTATTACAGGTGTGTAATTGGGTATCACAGTCCTTGATGTTATGTTTCCTGAGGCACCTCGTGCAATGTTGCAAATCTTTGAGTCGCTCAACACGGGCGTCACTATCAGGAAAATTAGAGCAGTGGTACATTGAATGTTTCTCATTGCAGAACAAACATGTTCCATAGCTTCCAGTACCCTTTGGTGTCACGTTCTTGGGTGACACAGTAACTATAGGCTTGGAGGGTCCCACTGCATATACGCCCACACTGCTACTGTTCCACTTTGGTGTTGAATTATATTGTCTAGATTGAGTTGGAGTACCTTTGGTACTCTGTGGTTTACTATTATTGGTTTCTGAGGGTTTACTTGGTGGTTTTAATTTATCATGTGTTCGTAATTGATGAACTACTGACTTTAAACCTTCAGATATTTCATTCATGGATATGATACTTTTATTGTAATGAGCACTCATTTGTCTCAATATGTCCCTAGGTATTTTCTCCTGGACAATTATTTTCAAGACCCACTCAGCCCCGTTTGTATCTGCTGTCAGGCTGAGGGCATTGATCAATGATTCTACCTCCAGCTTGAAGACTTGGAGTGAATCAGCTGAAGCCTCCGGTGGGGGTAAATGCAAAAGCTCATGAACTAAATGTGATGTTCTTACTTCTGGATCAGCATAATTATCCTTGAGGAGTTTTACTGCCAGATCATAGCCGTCATTAGTTAATCTCAGATGGGATACTACTGTTTTAGCCTCACCTGATAATTGGCCTTGCAAATAAGAGAATTTACTACTCTTTGGTAAAGATTGTTTTGAGTCTACAAGGTCAACGAATTTGTTCCAAAATTCGTCCCAATCTTCCTCATCTTTTCCTGAGAAAGTGGGTAAATTAATTGGAGGGAGTCGAGCTTCTGCTTGACTCGTATTAGATGCAACTGTTGTTGTTGTTGCTGTTGCCTTGTTCTGGGCAATTAATTTGACATAAGGCTGTAACGTGGCCTGAGTGTGATCTTCATAATTCGCAAGATCAACCATAATGTCGTCTATTTCTGTTTCTGATAAATTGGTATTGGCAAGTTCAGCCACATATGTTGCTATTTGACATTTGATTTGCTCAAATTTACCTGCAGCTGCTTGATAATAGCTTTCCAGGTCAGCATAATCAACTTGAGATTGTTGTGACAAATCTTCACATTTCTTGATCTGTCTTGTTAAGTGGCCTTTAAGACCTGCAAGGGTTCTTTTCATTCTCCCTGCATTATCCATACTGGCTCGTTGGTGAAGCCTTGTGGGACTTGTACTTGGGTCGCTCATAATACTGAACAAACACTAATGGTAGCCTAGGGTAAATTCTGCACTCACTAGGCAATAATCCTACCTCTACTAGAGGTTAGCACTTAAATTAATACACATTATATATATACAATCATACACACTAATGATTTGAGTGATAAACCAGTGTCACTGGAAGTACCTTTAGGTTAGCTCTTCTATATCACCCTAGGATGGTAGAGACACTAATTAATCACTCAAAGGTGTAATGATCATAAGTAAATTATTATATATACAACTCAACTCGAGTTGATAAAAATTACACCCAAAATAGGGTCTGGACCATTCATTAATGGTGTTAAGTTGTTTAATATAGTACAACTGACTATGGTAATAATGGGACTAGGATGAACAATAATAGTTCAACTAGTCAATGGTTAATATCCTACCCTGTTGTGGGTTGGCAATTAGTAAATATTATACTGTGATCACTAGTGCAATTTATATTAAATAATTCTCTATTTTGGAGAAATAATATACACAATTATTGATAATAGCCTCCTAATTAGCCTCTATGAAACTTCTAATATTATCTAGAAGTATTAAATATTATTAGTGACCTCGCGAAATAAACTCCACAAAATTCGTAGATAATCTCTCGCGAAATGTAACACCACGAAATCCGTGAACAATCTTGCGAGGACACAGCCACTAATTTGGCTGGCTTCTATATTAGCGCTGTCATTTCACGAAATAACACGCCACCAAATATCTGTGGGTGTGCATGAAACCGCTGACTAAGGCTGAACTCGGCTGAGGGAGGCTCCTGAGCTCCCTCGAGGCTACGCTGCCGTCTTGACTGCTGGCTTTGTTTAAATCACACTGCACTAGTATATTTAATGAATCCACTGGATAACTGGTTCATCCGGTACTAAGATGACCAAATGTGGGTTCAAAGGATCAAATAATCCGTCATCCGGTTCGAAGATGACCAAATAATGTGGGAACCGACCTGTGAGATTTATATTTATTTAATTTATATGAATTTATATTTACGTTAATTTATATACTTCGATAGCAATTTGTATAATGATAAGTGGACTGTATTTCTGCAATAATCTCTTAATCTCACAAATCGATCCTCTACACATTAGGGGGGGGGGGTTTATATTAATTAAATATATGCAGCCAATCAAACTACAAGAATAGACTACATACATTGAAAAGGTTCCTTATCTTATAGTACAGCAGGTTAGTCCACCAGGTATAACTAGGGTGTAGACACCACATTATCCTCTTTGAGGCAGCTTCCATCACCCAGTAACTGGAGCACAAAATCTTGCTTCCTCGTCTTGACCTGTCAAAAGGGCGCTAGCTGTGAAGCCAGGTTCTATATATGACAAGCTATATCAGAGAAAACACTATACATAGAACCTTAAAGACCTGGCTTAATTATATTTAGTTTGAGGCTCCCACGTGCTCTAACCGGGTCACCCTATATAATGATATTAATGGCCATAAATGAAAATAAACAGGTTTCGTACAAACAATGGCTGTTTAACACTCCATACTATTGACGTTACTGGCCGACATTGTCCAGATATGATAGGAGCCGAATTTGCTCCACACGTCTCGGAGGTGACACAACAATGGCTGCCCTCCTTCCTCACTCTGACGCCTGGCTTACATTGTCCACATGTCAGAAAGTGATAGAAGGGTCACATTTACTCTACTTTAATATTGATAATTAAGTTAATTTATATAAGATGTTTTTATGATGGTAAAGTCAAAAGACTAATGTATTTAAGAATAATTCCCACCATAATAGGTGGTGATTTATAATAGTATGTGGTGATGATATCCCGTTTTCTATAGACGGTAATTCCACTACAAGTTACGTTTTCTATGGGTAACTTGTTTATACAACACAGCTCTTATCTGTCTGTATGATATTATTATTAAATGGTGTCGGATTTTCCGACACCATATTCCTGCGATTCATTTAACAATTTTTTTTTATTTTACAAATAATATATATTTATTTAATAAATACATGTTAAGATAATTTGTTCGATTTACATTATAACTTTGATTCATGTTGGAAGGAAAAAAAATCCCCATGACTTTCTTGATTAATGGAAATTTAAATTTGTTCAAACATATTGTATTTTGTTCACGAACATGCTGTATTTTTTCACGAACATGCTGTAATTTGCTCACGAGCATTCTGTATTTTGTAAATGAACATGCTGTATTTTGTTCATGCGCATGCTGTATTTTGTTCACGAGCATGCTGTATTTGTTCTTGAGAATGTTGCATTTTGTTCATGAGAACGCTCTATTTTGTTGACAAGTACTCTGCATTTTGTCCAAGAGTATACAGGATTTGGTTCACAAGCATAGAGTATTTTTTTCATTCAGTACTTTTGTCCCGAACAAACTGCATTTTGCTCAGAAACAAACTGTATTTTGTTCAGGAACAGGCTGCATTTCTTGCCTTAATTTTTCCACTGTAATGTCAGACTAACTACCAACACATGAATTTCATTCATTGTAAATTTCTTGTGTCATCGTAAAATCTCAAGGAAGAGATTAGGCCTACTCCACTATCGCCTATTCTACTCATTCACGTCTATTTAATCAGGAACTGCAGCCAAGAACAGCAACAACAACAACTACTTCCAGACGTCTAGACAGTATAACAGTCTCCCCCCGCACCCCTGCCTGTCACCCCACCTGCACCCCTGCCTGTCACCCCACCTGCACCCCTGCCCGTCATCCCCACCTCGCACCTGGGTCGCCGGGAGACCACGCCCTCCGAAACAAGCAGTTTAACAGCCGGTTAATAGTTAAAGAAGCCATCAGCGCCATCTGCCCGGCTGATATTCTGTATAAATAGAGCTACCAAGCTCTCCCATATTCAGATTACTCCTGTGTGCTCACCTGAGTAGACCTGTTAACACATCTCGGTATGGTAACGGATTTAGTTAGACTGGCTCATAGTATTCCACACCATATTTTATATGGCACCTTAACGTAACATAAATTTGATTGTTCATCTTGTTTGTTTTACACACTTTGTATTAAAGCAAAGTCTGGATATTTTTGTAATTTGTTTAAATTATTTTTAAAGTAAAGTATTTTTAAATGTTTTTTCCCTCTGCTTTATCCTACAGTTTAACTCACTGTGAAGACACCTTTGCAATTTTTTTTCTTTTTAATATTTTGTGACTGGCATTACAGAGACTGCACGACCACCAACGTTTCCCATCACACCTAAATCATCATTTTGTGTGACTCTTCAGTTCTTAAACATATTATCTAGCGTGTACTTCATTCTTCATTAGTTTTTCATTTGTTTTTTTTTAATAATATAACGCACACTTGATTCTATTTACGCTTCTAATATCAAGATGAATATTTCCAAAATATATTTGTTTAATCTTTATGTATCCTCATTTATTTGTTGCTGATAGGATAAGTTGTGTTAATTTGTATGTATAATATAATGTCATGATTCCTATTACCTAATTTTCCTCTCGCTTCGCAGGTGTGTAATCGGCACATGTGAGATTTAAGGTGCTAATTTAGGTTCAGGCATATTAGAACTTAAGCAATTTGCTCTCCATTATACAATTAGGCAATTTATATAATTTTGTCTATATATATACAACATCAACGCCCTAGATGTACCTGGCCAGTGTAATGTTATAATTATGATTTCTCTTCTATAAATAAAGTATTGCTGCTTTTCGCATCGTTCCGCGAAAAATTCTAAAAAAAATTGAACGTTGTTCTTGCCAGAGGCGTCGAAGCTCTCGATGTATCGACCAATTCACCAAGTAAATGGCTCGGATGTAAATAACCACGTGGCTTTTAAAGATAAGGATTTTTAACGATTTCTCCGTGCTGAGTTACAGCGGTTACATCAGATTACTTGGGTTTGTAAATTGCTTTTCGCAGCTTACATCACGAATGGTCAATTTGAATGAAGTCGGAGGATACATTTAGGTAATCAATTTAATAGATCTGATGGTCTATCATGGACTCGGCTGACAATCTTAAGGAGTGCTTAGATTATTCATCCACATCCAGATGGAAAGTCCTTTTGCCACTGCACTGGTATATATATATATATATATATATATATATATATATATATATATATATATATATATATATATATATATATATATATATATATATATATATATATATATATATATGTCGTACCTAGTAGCCAGAACGCAATTCTCAGCCTACTATGCAAGGCCCGATTTGCCTAATAAGCCAAATTTTCATGAAATAATTGTTTTTGGACTACCTAACCTACCTAACCTAACCTAACCTAACTTTTTCGGCTACCTAACCCAACCTAACCTATAAAGATAGGTTAGGTTAGGTTAGGTAGGATTGGTTAGGTTTGGTCATATATGTACGTTAATTTTAAGTCCAATAAAAAAAATTAACCTCATACATAATGAAATGGGTAGCTTTATCATTTCATGAGAAAAAAATTAGAGAAAATGTATTAATTCAGGAAAACTTCGCTTATTAGGCAAATCGGGCCTTGCATAATAGGCTGAGAACTGCGTTTTGGCTACTAGGTACGACATATATATATATATATATATATATATATATATATATATATATATATATATATATATATATATATATATATATATATATATATATATATATATATATATATATATAATGTCGTATCTAGTAGCCAAAACGCAGTTCTCAGCCTATTATGCAAGGCCCGATTTGCCTAATAAGCCAAGTTTTCATGAATTAATTGTTTTTCGACTACCTAACATAACCTAACTTTTTCGGCTACCTAACCTAACCTAACGTATAAAGATAGGTTAGGTTAGGTTAGGTAGGGTTGGTTAGGTTCGGTCATATATCTACGTTAATTTTAACTTCAATAAAAAAAAATTGACCTAATACATAATGAAATGGGTAGCTTTATCATTTCATAAGAAAAAAAATTGAGAAAAAATATTAATTCAGGAAAACTTGGCTTATTAGGCAAATCGGGCCTTGTATAATAGGCTGGGAAGTGCGTTCTGGCTACTAAGTACGACATACATATATATATATAATATATATATATATATGTCGTACCTAATAGCCAGAACGCACTTCTCAGCCTACTATTCAAGGCCCGATTTGCCTAATAAGCCAAGTTTTCATGAATTAATGTTTTTTCGTCTACCTAACCTACCTAACCTAACCTAACCTAGCTTTTTTTGGCTACCTAACCTAACCTTACCTATAAATATAGGTTAGGTTAGGTTAGGTAGGGTTGGTTAGGTTCGGTCATATATCTACGTTAATTTTAACTCAAATAAAAAAAAATTGACCTCATACATAGAGAAAAGGGTTGCTTTATCATTTCATAAGAAAAAAATTATAGTAAATATATTAATTCAGGAAAACTTGGCTTATTAGGCAAATCGGGCCTTGAATAGTAGGCTGAGAAGTGAGTTCTGGCTACTAGGTACGACATATATATATATATATATATATATATATATATATATATATATATATGTCGTACCTAGTAGCCAGAACGCACTTTTTGGCCTACTATGCAAGGCCCGATTTGCCTAATAAGCCAAGTTTTCCTGAATTAATATATTTTCTCTAATTTTTTTCTTATGAAATGATAAAGCTACCCATTTCATTATGTATGAGGGAAAAAAAAATTTATTGGAGTTAAAATTAACGTAGATATATGACCGAACCTAACCAACCCTACCTAACCTAACCTAACCTATCTCTATAGGTTAGGTTAGGTTAGGTAGCCGAAAAAGTTAGGTTAGGTTAGGTTAGGTAGGTTAGGTAGATGAAAAACAATTAATTCATGAAAACTTGGCTTATTAGGCAAATCGGGCCTTGCATAGTAGGTTGAGAAGTGCGTTCTGGCTACTAGGTACGACATATATATATATATATATATATATATATATATATATATATATATATATATGTCGTACCTAGTAGCTAGAACGCACTTCTCAGCCTACTATGCAAGGCCCGATTTGCCTAATAAGCCAAGTTTTCCTGAATTAATATATTTTCTCTAATTTTTTTCTTATGAAATGATAAAGCTACCCTTTTCATTATGTATGAGGTCAATTTTTTTTTATTGGAGTTAAAATTAACGTAGATATATGAACGAACCTAACTAACCCTACCTAACCTAACCTAACCTATCTTTATAGGTTAGGTTTGGTTAGGTAGCCGAAAAAGTTAGGTTAGGTTAGGTTTGGTAGGTTAGGTAGTCGAAAAACAATTATTTCATGAAAACTTGGCTTATTAGGCAAATCGGGCCTTGCATAGTAGGCTGAGAAGTGAGTTCTGGCTACTAGGTACGACATATATATATATATATATATATATATATATATATATATATATATATATATATATATATATATATATATATATATATATATGACCGAAAAAGTAAGATTAATAATTCTAACACCGAAAAAGTAAGATTAATAATTCTAACACGAATTTTCTCAATGTTTCTTATATTTTTCTTCGCTGTTGATGGTATCTGAAAAATCAATTCTCCAAAATTCATTTTTATTTCTAGTCTGACGCGACACTTGAGCGCGTTTCGTAAAACTTATTACATTTTCAAAGACTTTAGTTTACACACAAACAACTATAACTGAACAGAGCTTAAACTTCTTCGATTTCTTATACCTGCATTTGAGTGAGGTGAGGTGATATGTTACAACAGTTTTGGATGAGGTGAAAACAAACTTTCAACACAAGACAGAACACGAAACAATGGGTATAATATTTTGTAAGTTAAAGGGAAGAACGGAAGTAACTGCAAAGGGCCTATTGGCCCATATTTCTTGATGCTTCTATATTGGTGCGGAGTCTTGAAGTGGGTATAATATAGTTGTGCATTAATTGGCTGTTGATTGCTGGTGTCGACTGCTTAATGTGTAGTGCCTCGCAGATATCTAGCCGCCTGCTATCGCTGTATCTATCGATGATTTCCGTGATTTTTGTTAAGACTTCTCTGGTGATGGTCTGGTTGTGGGAAGAGATTATATGTTCCTTAATGGAGCCCTGTTGTTTATGCATCGTTAATCGCCTGGAAAGAGATGTTGTTGTCTTGCCTATATACTGAATTCTTTGAGGCTTACAGTCTCCAAGTGGGCATTTGAAGGCATAGATGACAAATCTCTTTTTAAAGCATTCTGCTTTGTGTCTGGAGAGTTTCTCATGAGTAGGTTGGCCGTTTTCTTGGTTTTATAGTAGATCGTCAATTGTATCTTCTGATTTTTGTCTGTAGGGATAACGTTTCTATTAACAATATCTTTCAGGACCCTTTCCTCCGTTTTATGAGCTGTGGAAAAGAAGTTCCTGTAAAATAGTCTAATAGGGGATACAGATGTTGTGTTAGTTGTCTCTTCAGAGGTTGCATGGCGTTTCACCTTCCATCTTATGATGTCTTCAACGAAACCATTGGAGAAGCCGTTGTTGACTAGGACCTGCCTTACCCTACTGAGTTCTTCATCGACTTGCTTCCATCCTGAGCTGTGGCTGAGAGCACGGTCGACATAAGCATTAACGACACTCCTCTTGTACCTGTCTGGGCAGTCACTGTTGGCATTGAGGCACATTCCTATGTTTGTTTCCTTAGTGTAGACTGCAGTGTGGAAACCTCCGCTCCTTTCGATGACTGTTACATCTAGAAAGGGCAGCTTCCCATCCTTCTCCATCTCGTAAGTGAAACGAAACACAGAATTCCGCTCAAATGCCTCCTTCTGCTCCTGCAGATGTCTGACATCAGGTACCTGCGTAAAAATGTCGTCAACATACCTTGAGGTTACCTTGAGGTGCTTCCTTGGCTTAGCGTCCCCGCGGCCCGGTCGTCGACCAGGCCTCCTGGTTGCCGGACTGATCAACCAGGCTGTTGGACGCGGCTGCTCGCAGCCTGACGTACGAGTCACAGCCTGGTTGATCAGGTATCCTTTGGATGTGCTTATCCAGTTCTCTCTTGAACACTGTGAGGGGTCGGCCAGTTATGCCCCTTATGTGTAGTGGAAGCGTGTTGAACAGTCTCGGGCCTCTGATGTTGATAGAGCTCTCTCTCAGAGTACCATTTGCACCTCTGCTTTTCAACGGGGGTATTCTGCACATCCTGCCATGTCTTCTGGTCTCATGTGATGTTGTTTCTGTGTGCAGGTTTGGGACCAGCCCCTCTAATATTTTCCACGTGTAAATTATTGTGTACCTCTCCCGCCTGCGCTCAAGGGAGTACAGTTTTAGGCTCTTTAGTCGGTCCCAATAGTTTAGATGTTTTACTGAGTGGATTCTAGCAGTAAAGGATCTCTATACAGGACATACCTGCAGTATATGGCCGGTTTCAAGTTCATGTCGACTAAGACCTTTTGTTCGATAAATATATATATATATAATATATATATATATATATATATATATATATATATATATATATATATATATATATATATATATATATATAATGTCGTACCTAGTAGCCAGAACGCACTTCTCTGCCTACTATGCAAGGCTTGATTTGCCTAATAAGCCAAGTTTTCATAAAAAAAATTTCGACTACCTAGCCTACCTAACCTAACCTAACCTAACTTTTTCGGCTACCTAACCTAACCTAACCTATACAGATAGGTAAGGTTAGGTTAGGTAGGGTTGGTTAGGTTCGGTCATATATCTACGTTAATTTTAACTCCAATAAAAAAAAAATTGACCTCATACATAATGAAATAGGTAGCTTTATCATTTCATAAGAAAAAAAAATAGAAAAAATATTAATTCGGGAAAACTTTGCTTATTAGGCAAATCGGGCCTTGCATAGTAGGCCGAGTACGACGTTCTGGCTACTAGGTACAACATATATATATGTCGTACTTAGTAGCCAGAACGCACTTGTCTGCCTACTATGCAAGGCCCAATTTGCCTAATAAGCCAAGTTTTCCTGAATTAATGTTTTTTCGACTACGTAACCTAGCATAACCTAACTTTTTCGGCTACCTAACCTAACCTAACCTGTAAAGATAGGTTAGGTTAGGTTAGGTAGGGTTGGTTAGGTTCGGTCATATATCTACGTTAATTTTAACTCCTATAAAAAAAATTGACCTCATACATAATGAAATGGGTAGCTTTATCATTTCATAAGAACAAAATTAGAGAAAATATTTTAATTCAGGAAAACTTTGCTTATTAGGCAAATCGGGCCTTGCATAGTAGGCTGAGAAGTGCGTTCTGGCTACTAGGTACGCCATGTATGTATATATATATATATATATATATATATATATATATATATATAGATATATATATATATATATATATATATATATATATATATATATATATATATATATATATATATATATATATATATATATATATGTATATATTGCTGAGAGAACTTGGTCTTAGTATAAAATGTCAAAAAATAGTCCTATTTTATACGTGTTCCTCATATTCTTGCAAGGATACCATAACCAGGGGAGGATATCGTAACATGCTACCATAAGCCCGTGTTACCCACTACTGTATAAAAACAAGCTTCACGTCGCCTGCCGCATTGCTCGCCTGCACGACCACAAATATAATATTTCATAGCTTTCAAGTACAAAAACAAAAATGTTCTCACTCGTCAATGAGATGCCGTTTTGTGGCCGTTGTGGGGAATCTTTCTGGACAATTCAAGCCATTCACGTGGGCTCTAGGAAACTCGAACCCTGCACCCCAGGGGTGTGGGGTCGAAGCTCTAGCGAAGGAGCTATTAAGTAGTCTTAATAAGGAAAGTTATTGAATGGAATGTTTATTTCCATGGAATTGTGGATGACATTTTGATATTACTGGACAATATATAAGTGTCAAAAAACATTGCTACTTCTGCAACTACTGGCACCGGTCTTGCAACTGGCGGCATGCATTTTATGCAGTATTGAGTTCGGAAAGTGACATGTTCCTGAAGATGACCTATTCCAAAGATGACCCATTCATGAAAATCACATCCCAGAAGGTGACCTATTCCGGAAGATGTCGCATGCCGGAAAACGACCTATTCCCAAAAAGGCCCCAATCCGGAAGATGCCTTATTTCGGGAGACGACCTACTCAAGAAGCTGACCCATTGTGGAAGATGACCCCCTCTTCGGGAGATAAACCAATCCTGATGAATACCCATGGTTTATAATCGTACCAAATGGGACAGTAATGGAAAAGGAAACACAATCCTCTATTCCAGCAACGGTAATCCCTGGCAACTATTCCAGGCTTCCAGGCGCCCCATGTGCGAAGTAACACCCACACCCTAGAGTTTCCAGATCAAAAAATTCTAAAGTTCAGTCTACCTAACTTGTAGGCCTAACTTGGGAAAGTAATTTTCGGGTGTAATTGTGACTTTAGGGATAAATTTATGTTTTTATCAGCGTGTTTGTAATCTGAATGGTGTGTTTTTGGGTGAATAATTCAGTGGCGAGGTTGTGATTTTGCTCGACGTATCATGTATATTTAAGGGATCAAGTTGAAGTGAGTTTGTGGTGTGTGTGAGTGTTGTTGGGTGAATCGCTCAAACATGTTAGTGGTGCGTGTGTGTGTAAGTGGGTGTTTGTGGGTCAATGGCTGAGCATATGAGTGGTGTGTTGCAGCTGTGTGTTGGTGGCTAAGTGGGAGGTTTTATCACTGTTGAAGATATAAGCGGGTTTCTTTCTTACAGAGTTTGATCAAGAAACATTCGCAACATGAACCCAAGTCTTAGCTTTGTTGCTGTTGACTCTTGCCTATCTCATTATTCACAGCTAAATGATCTAATGTTTTTACAAACTTGATCTGATTTAACTCTCCGTCTCCCTTCTGTTTTTCTCCTTTCTCTTATGTTTCTCTATCTCTTTGTGTCTCTAACTTAGTTCTCTCGCTGTTTTATAAATCCTTATATGCCTATTTACTTTTCGCATTTTTTCCTCATCCCATCTGTGCTTTCTTTCATTAGCTTTTGTCTTTCTTTTCTTGGGTTGTGCGGGTTTTTTCACCTCACTTGAAATAATATAATTTCATCTTATCTCATCTCTCACCTCATCTCTTCTCCCGTCTCATAATTACATCCTCTGCTGTATTTCGGGAGTTTCGTCTTCACAAGGGTTCAAGAAAGTTTAAACATAAGGGTTAAGTTCAAATTTAACATTGTTAAATGTTTATTTGTGTTATGCTTGAGGGTTGTGTTATATGTTTTCCCCTCACACCTATGCTACTTATCCTCTGTTAGACGAAAATTAGTTAAGGCATCGCCTCAATGCTCAAGGAAGCTGAAACCATGAACAAAATAATTGAAATGAACATAAACAAAAATAAAAAAAGAAAATAGTGCGACACAGGTGGAATGAATCGTAATAAATGTTAAACAAGCGTTTTTTGTGTCAAGAGTTAGGTGGTATAGGCTGCAAATTTCACTCGTGAAGGCAAATGCACATACGTCAGAACCTAATTAATCCAGGAATCTTTCAACTGAAGGTTGGAAGTCGGAACCCAATAGATAAAGATCAACCCTTCCCCCCTGCGAGCATAACTACGTATGGATAGCGAGAGGAGTACGAACACATCAACTAATTAACCTTCATAAACCTGGCACTTCGGTGTTCCGCCGTTCATCACACTAAATGCTCCCGAATTTCGTTGTTATTGACCACAACGAAAGAACTTGTGGTCCATAACACCTTAAAATTTCTAGTAAATATGTAAAATAGAAGCACCATAATATTATCGCTGTCATATCAAGATTGGTTTGATTCAAACGACTCTGGTTCAGGTAAACCCAAGGCAAATATGACATTAATCGGGCCGTGAGCGCGGGCCGGGATGATCCTCGAGCCCCCCAATTCTACTCACTGATGTAAATGGCGACATCTATCGGCCCTGTTATCTACCAGAGAGAGAATTGGAACGCCGCCCTCGTTTGTAACAACGTTGATGAAACTATCGCTATTGTCTGACGTTCGAAGACCTCCCTCCCCCCCCCTGAGCCTGCTCTGTAACTGAGCAACTTGTTAATTCATATCTCCAGTGAGCTGGGAAACGGGCCCTACCAGGTAAACAATGGGTCTCACTCACTGGTTGGCTGTATCCCTGGGAGGCAAACAATGTGTCTCTCACTGATTAAATGTATCTCCCAGGAATACATCCACAGTGTCTCTCTCACTCACTGGTCGGCTGTATCCCTGGGAAGTAACATGCAGTGCCTCTCACTGATTGGCTACAGAAACTTTGTTGGTTCTGAAGGAGCCCTCTGAAAGCTGAAATCAGAGACTCTTGGGACTAGCCTTATTCAACTTTATATTGTGATTGCTGAGGGGCACTTGCCCAGCATAGTCTGGTCGGGGTCTGAACATTTCACGAGAGAGAGAGAGAACACAAAACATATATGACGATTTTGGCACTGTTAAATACTTAGAGAACCAAACATTCAATACAAATATTTTTCTTTCAAATTTGAAAAACATTGTACACTGATCGTGAGAAAATTAACCAAAATATTCTACTAATAATACTTTGTTAGAAGCAGCAAAAAGACATAAAATTGGAGAAAGTGAAAACCGCCACAGGTCCATCCTGCAGCCCCCTTCTCCTGGAGTCCCCTTCTCCTGGAGTCCCCTTCTCCTGGAGTCCCCTTCTCCTGGATTCCCCTTCTCCTGGAGTCCCCATCTCCCCCAGCCCCCTTCTCATGCAGCCCCCTTCTCCCGCAGTCCCCTTATCCTGCAGCCCGCTTCTCCCCCAGCGCCCTTTTCCCCCAGCCCCCTTATCCCGCAGCCCCCTTCTCCTGCAGCCCCCTTCTCCCCAGCCCCTTTCTATCCCAGCCCCCTTCTCCTGCCACCCTCCTACCTCTCACTGGCTCAGAGAGAGAGAGAGAGAGAGAGAGAGAGAGAGAGAGAGAGAGAGAGAGAGAGAGAGAGAGAGAGAGAGAGAGAGAGAGAGAGAGAGAGAGAGAGAGAGAGAGAGAGAGAGAGAGAGAGAGAGAGAGAGAGAGAGAGAGAGAGAGAGAGAGAGAGAGAGAGAGAGAGAGAGAGAGAGAGAGAGAGAGAGAGAGCAAGAGATAGTAATAGAGAGAGAAGGAAGAGAAAGAAGAGAAGGAGAGAAAGGGAAAGAATCAGACAGATCTGGACATCTCTGAGTATTCCATAAAGTTATTGATAATGCAAATGGGATTTTAGATCTAAATATTCTGTCAAATATGTCTAGCCATAATCACAAACTATCGTGAAGACTTTCATGTCAGATAATTCCCGTCACAGCAGCTGTGAAAATGCACACCAGGGGAAGGTAGTCACACCAGCTGTGGAGAAGTACACCAGGGGAAGGTAGTCACACCAGCTGTGGAGAAGTACACCAGCGGAAGGTAGTCACACCAGCTGTGGAGAAGTACACCAGGGGAAGGCAGTCACACCAGCTGTGGTGAGGTACACCAGGGGAAGGCAGTCACACCAGCTGTGGTGAGGTACACCAGGGGAAGGCAGTCACACCAGCTGTGGTGAGGTACACCAGGGGAAGGAAGTCACACCAGCTGTGGAGAGGTATACCAGGGGAAGAAAGTCACACCAGCTGGTGTGATTTCTAGTTTTATGGAAAACAATGAATTGCACAATCCAGGACAACATGGATTTAGAGCGGGAAGATCCTGTCTGTCACAGTTACTCAACCCCTATGACAAAATCACAGAAGCCCTAGAAGAAAAGCAAAATGCAGATGTTGTATACACAGACTTTGCAAAGGCGTTCGACAAATATGACCATGGGGTGATAGCTCACAAAATGAGGTCAATGGGAATAACTGGAAAAGTAGGACGCTGGATACACAATTTCCTGTCGAACAGAACACAAAAAGTAACAGTCAATCAGATAAAATCGAGTCCAAGCGATGTTAAAAGCTCTGTACCTCAAGGTACAGTCCTTGCACCGCTACTGTTCCTTATTCTCATATGTGATATAGACAAAAATACACGTCACAGCTTCGTGTCATCCTTTGCAGATGACACTAAAATCAGCATGAAAATTACCTCTGCTGAAGACATTGAAAAACTACAAGCAGATGTCAACAAAGTTTTCGATTGGGCAGCAGAAAATAACATGGTGTTTAACAGTGATAAATTTCAGGTACTCAGGAACGGCAAAAATGAGGATCTGAAACATAATACAGGGTACTAAACACAATCGAATCTTCCCATAGTAGAAAAACAGTATGTCAAGGGTTTGGGAATAATGATGTCCGACGATCTAACTGTTTAGGGAGCATAACCAACCAAATATCGCGTCAGTCAGAAAAATTATCGGATGGATTACGAGAACTTTCAAATCCAGGGATCCCATCACAATGGTTGTACTCTTCAAGTCACTTGTGTTGTCCCGTCTCGAGTACTGCTCAGTACTCACTTCCCCCTTCAGAGCAGGAGAGATTGCTGTAATAGATGGAATACAGAGAACATATACGGCACGCATAGACGAGATAAAACACCTAAATTATTGGGATCGTCTCAAAGCTCTCCAAATGTACTCTCTAGAGAGGAGACGAGAGAGATACCAAATAATATACACATGGAAAATACTGGAGGGTCAGGTCCCAAATCTACACAGTAAAATAACAACGTACTGGAGCGAACGATATGAAAGAAAATGCAAGATTGAACCAGTGAAGAGCAGAGGTGCCATACGCTCAATCAGAGAGCACTGTATAAACATCAGAGGTCCGCGGTTGTTCAACGTCCTCCCAGCGACTATAAGAAATATTGCCGGAACAACCGTAGACATCTTCAAGAGAAAGCTGGACGGGTTTCTAAGAGAAGTTCCGGATCAGCCGGGCTGTGGTGGGTATGTGGGCCTGCGGGCCGCTCCAAGCAACAACCTGGTGGACCAAACTCTCACAAGTCGAGCCTGGCCTCGGGCCGGGCTTGGGGAGTAGAAGAACTCCCAGAACCCCATCAACCAGGTATCAACCAGGTATCAACCAACCAGCTGTGGTGAGGTACACCAGGGGAAGGAAGTCATACCAGCTGTGGAGAGGTACACCAGAGGAATGAAGTCACACCAGCTGTGGTGAGGTGCACCAGGGGAAGGAAGTCACACCAGCTGAGGTGAGGTGCACCAGGGGAAGGAAGTCACACCAGCTGTGGTGAGGTGCACCATGGGAAGGAAGTCACACCAGCTGTGTTGAGGTGCACCAGGGGAAGGAAGTCACACCAGCTGTGGTGAGGTGCACCAGGGGAAGGAAGTCACACCAGCTGTGGTGAGGTGCACCAGGGGAAGGAAGTCACACCAGCTGTGGTGAGGTGCACCAGGGGAAGGAAGTCACACCAGCTGTGGTGAGGTGCACCAGGGGAAGGAAGTCACACCAGCTGTGGTGAGGTGCATCAGGGGAAGGAAGTCACACCAGCTTTGAACACGTACATGAAGGAACTCAAGTAAGAAAGTCGATTACAATTTTGCTGTGAGAATACTAAATGGATCAATCATTTTTTGGTAAACAAGATGCGATTGAACGAGACTCGGATCGTGAGATCAGGATATAAAAGTATCATCCAGGTGCTGAACCAGCTTCATCTAACCTTATTGATTGACAGTTGAGAGGCGGGCATCACTTCGGTCAATCATCAGCCAGATACTCACACCCACGTACAGACTAGCAAAGCGACTCAACAGCTTGCTGACCTCTTATGTCCCTTGCGCCTTCAGCCTGAAGTCTCCAAAGGAATTTGTTGACTTACTGCAGGGAATACGGGCAACAGGGATAAGAGCCTCGTTGGACGTAGAATCACTGTTTGCAAACGTACCTGTGGATGAAACAATCGGGATGATAGCGGACAGAGTGCATCGTGATCCGGCCTGTACTCCTCTTGACATACCAGAAAACATTCTAAGGAAACTACTCCAAGCTAGTAATAAAGAGGCACCCTTCTTGAGCCCAGATGGGCACATGTATAAGCAAGTAGATGGGGTCACCATGGGTTCTCCCCTAGGTGTCCTGTTTGCGAACTTCTACATGGGTCCCATCGAACAAAAGGTCATAGTCGACATGAACTTGAAACCGGCTATATACTGCAGGTATGTTAACGACATTTTTACACAGGTACCTGATGTCAGACATCTGCAGGAGCTGAAAGAGGCATTTGAGCGGAATTCTGTGTTGCGTTTCACTTACGAGATGGAGAAGGATGGGAAGTTGCCCTTTCTAGATGTTACAGTCATGGAAAGGAGCGGAGGTTTCCACACTGCAATCTACACTAAGGAAACAAACATAGGAATGTGCCTCAATGCCAACAGTGACTGCCCAGACAGGTACAAGAGGAGTGTTGTTAAGGCTTATGTCGACCGTGCTCTCAGCCACAGCTCAGGATGGAAGCAAGTCGATGAAGAACTCTGTAGGGTAATGCAGGTCCTAGTCAACAACGGCTTCTCCAATGGTTTCGTTAAAGACATCATAAGAAGGAAGATGAAACACCATATATGCAACCTCTGAAGAGACAACTAACACAACACCTGTACCCCCAATTAGACTATTTTACAGGAACTTCTTTTCCACAGCTCATAAATCGGAGGAAAGGGTCCTGAAAGATACAGTTGATAGGAACGTTATCCCTACAGACAAAAATCAGACGATAAAATTGACGATTTACTATAAAACCAAAAAAAACGGCCAACCTACTCATGAGAAACTCTACAGACACAAAGCAGAACGCTTTAAAAGAGACCAACGTCGTCTATGCCTTCAAATGCAAACTTGGGGACTGTAAGCCTCAAAGAACTCATTATATTGGCAAGACAACAACATCTCTTTCCAGGCGATTAACGATACATAAGCAACAGGGCTCCATTAAGGAACATATAATCTCTTCCCACATCCAAACCATCACCAGAGAAGTCTTAACAAAAAACACGGAAATCATCGATAGATACAGCGATAGCAGGCGGCTTGATGTCTGTGAGGCACTACACATTAAGAAGTCGACACCAGCAATCAACAGCCAATTAATGCACAACTATATTCTACCCACTTCAAGTCTCCGCACCAATATAGAAGCATCAAGAAATATGGGCCAATAGGCCCTTTGCAGTTTCTTCCATTCTTTTCTTTAACTTACAAAATATTACACCCATTGCTTCGTGTTCTGTCTTGTGTTGAAAGTTTGTTTTCACCTCATCCAAAACTGTTGTAACATATCACCTCACCCAAATGCAGGTATAAAATCAAAGCTGTTTAAACTCTGCTTAGTGTTTGCAAGTTATAGTTGTGTGAGTGTAAGCTAAAGTCTTTGAGAATGTAATAAGTTATTACGAAACACGTTCAAGTGTCGAGTTAGACTAAAAATAAAAATGAATTTTGGAGAATTGATTTTTCAATTACCATCAACAGTGAAAAGAGATATAAGAAATATTGAGAAAATTCGTGTTAGAATTATTAATCTTACTTTTTCGGTCATATTTAATAAAATATTATATATATATATATATATATATATATATATATATATATATATATATATATATATATATATATATATGTCGTACCTAGTAGCCAGAACTCACTTCTCAGCCTACTATTCAAGGCCCGATTTGCCTAATAAGCCAAGTTTTCCTGAATAAATATATTTACTATAATTTTTTTCTTATGAAATGATAAAGCTACCCTTTTCACTATGTATGAGGTCAATTTTTTTTTATTGGAGTTAAAATTAACGTAGATATATGACCGAACCTAACCAACCCTACCTAACCTAACCTAACCTATATATATAGGTAAGGTTAGGTTAGGTAGCCAAAAAAAGCTAGGTTAGGTTAGGTTAGGTAGGTTAGGTAGACAAAAAAACATTAATTCATGAAAACTTGGCTTATTAGGCAAATCGGGCCTTGCATAGTAGGCTGAGAAGTGAGTTCTGGCTACTAGGTACGACATATATATATATATATATATATATATATATATATATATATATATATATATATATATATATATATATATATATATATATATATATATATATATATATATATATATATATATATATATATATGTCGTACCTAGTAGCCAGAACGCACTTCTATGCCTACTATTCAAGGCCCGATTTGCCTAATAAGCCAAGTTTTCATAAATTAATTGTTTTTCGACTACCTAACCTACCTAACCTAACCTAACCTAACGTTTTCGGCTACCTAACCTAACCTAACCTATAAAAATAGGTTAGGTTAGGTTAGGTAGGGTTGGTTAGGTTCGGTCATATATCTACATTAATTTTAACTCCAATAAAAAAAAATTGACCTCATACGTAATGAAATGGGTAGCTTTATAATTTCATAAGAAAAAAATTAGAGAAAATATATTAGTTCATGAAAACTTGGCTTATTAAGCAAATCGGGCCTTGAATAGTAGGCATAGAAGTGCGTTCTGGCTACTAGGTACGACATATATATATATATATATATATGTCGTACCTAGTAGCCAGAACTCACTTCTCAGCCTACTATGCGAGGCCCGATTTGCCTAATAAGCCAAGTTTTACTGAATTAATATATTTTCTCTAATTTTTTTCTTATGAAATGATAAAGCTACCCATTTCATTATGTATGAGGTCAATTTTTTTTTATTGGAGTTAAAATTAACGTAGATATATGACCGAACCTAACCAACCCTACCTAACCTAACCTAACCTATCTTTATAGGTTAGGTTAGGTTAGGTAGCCGAAAATGTTAGGTTAGGTTAGGTTAGGTAGGTTAGGTTGTCGAAAAAACATTAATTCATGAAAACTAGGCTTATTAGGCAAATCGGGCCATGCATAGTAGGCTGAGAAGTGAGTTCTGGCTACTAGGTACGACATATATATATATATATATATATATATATATATATATATATATATATATATATATATATATATATATATATATATATATGTCGTACCTAGTAGCCAGAACTCACTTCTCAGCCTACTATGCAAAGCCCGATTTGCCTAATAAGCCAAGTTTTCATGAATTAATGTTTTTTCGTCTACCTAACCTACTTAACCTAACCTAACCTAGCTTTTTTGGCTACCTAACCTAACCTTACCTATATATATAGGTTAGGTTAGGTTAGGTAGGGTTGGTTAGGTTCGGTCATATATCTACGTTAATTTTAACTCCAATAAAAAAAAATTGACCTCATACATAGTGAAAAGGGTAGCTTTATCATTTCATATGAAAAAATTATAGTAAATATATTAATTCAGGAAAACTTGGCTTATTAGGCAAATCAGGCCTTGAATAGTAGGCTGAGAAGTGAGTTCTGGCTACTAGGTACGACATATATATATATATATATATATATATATGTCGTACCTAGTAGCCAGAACTCACTTCTGAGCCTACTATGCAAGGCCCGATTTGCCTAATAAGCCAAGTTTTCATGAATTAATGTTTTTTCGACTACCTAACCTACCTAACCTAACCTAACCTAACGTTTTCGGCTACCTAACCTAACCTAACCTATAAAGATAGGTTAGGTTAGGTTAGGTAGGGTTGGTTAGGTTCGGTCATATATCTACGTTAATTTTAACTCCAATAAAAAAAAATTGACCTCATGCATAATGAAATGGGTAGCTTTATCATTTCATAAGAAAAAAATTAGAGAAAATATATTAAATCAGTAAAACTTGGCTTATTAGGCAAATCGGGCCTTGCATAGTAGGCGGAGAAGTGAGTTCTGGCTACTAGGTAGGACATATATATATATATATATATATATATATATATTTATATATATATATATATATATATATATATATATATATATATATATATATATACATATATATATATATATATATATATATATATATATATATATATATATATATATATATATATATATATATATACATATATATATTACATTAACCTCAGTGTTGCACAACCAGGTGGCGCTGCCACCCACAGGGAAGCAGCCAAATCCCGTAAGTATAGAGAACTCGATCACCACTACAATTTTGTCCCCATTGCTTCTGAGACGCTCGGCGCCTGGGGTAAAAAATGCTACCAGTTTTTTGAAGGAACTGGGTTCTAGGCTCGTTGAAACAACAAGGGACCCGAGAGCTGCAAGCTTTCTTTTCCAGCGCCTCAGTGTGGCGATACAGAGGGGAAATGCGCTCTGCATCAAGGGTTCCTGCCCGCCATCTGAGGAGCTGGAGGAACTCGACAACCTATGACAACCATCTTTGTAACCCATATGTAACTCCTTTTTTGTAACAAAGTTCAAATAAAGTAAATATATATGTGTATATACATATATATATATATATATATATATATATATATATATATATATATATATAAATATATATATATACATATATATATATATACATATATATATATATATATATATATATATATATATATATATATATATAAATATATATATATACATATATATATATATACATATATATATATATATATATATATATATATATATATATATATGTATATATATATAAATATATATATATATATATATATATATATATATATATATATATATATATATAATATATATATATATATATATATATATATATATATATATATATATTTATATATATATATATATATATATATATATATATATATATAATATATATATATATATATATGTCGTACCTAGTAGCCAGAACGCACTTCTCAGCCTACTATGCAAGGCCCGATTTGCCTAATAAGCCAAGTTTTCATGAATTAATTGTTTCTCGACTACCTAACCTACCTAACCTAACCTAACCTAACTTTTTCGGCTACCTAACCGAACCTAACCTATAAAGATAAGTTAGGTTAGGTTAGGTAGGGTTGGTTAGGTTCGGTCATATATCTACGTTAATTTTTACTCCAATAAAACAAAATTGACCTCATTCATAATGAAATGGGTAGCTTTATCATTTCATAAGAAAACAATTAGAGAAAATATATTAATTCAGGTAAACTTGGCTTATTAGGCAAATCGGGCCTTGCATAGTAAGCCGAGAAGTGCGTTCTGGCTACTAGGTACGACATATATATATATATATATATATATATATATATATATATATATATATATATATATATATATATATATATATATATATATATATGTCGTACCTAATAGCCAGAACGCACTTCTCAGCCTACTATTCAAGGCCCGATTTGCCTAATAAGCCAAGTTTTCATGAATTAATGTTTTTTCGTCTACCTAACCTACCTAACCTAACCTAACCTAGCTTTTTTTGGCTACCTAACCTAACCTTACCTATAAATATAGGTTAGGTTAGGTTAGGTAGGGTTGGTTAGGTTCGGTCATATATCTACGTTAATTTTAACTCCAATAAAAAAAATTGACCTCATACATAGAGAAAAGGGTTGCTTTATCATTTCATAAGAAAAAAATTATAGTAAATATATTAATTCAGGAAAACTTGGCTTATTAGGCAAATCGGGCCTTGAATAGTAGGCTGAGAAGTGAGTTCTGGCTACTAGGTACGACATATATATATATATATATATATATATATATATATATATATATATATATATATATATATATATATATGTCGTACCTAGTAGCCAGAACTCACTTCTCAGCCTACTATGCAAGGCCCGATTTGCCTAATAAGCCAAGTTTTCCTGAATTAATAGATTTTCTCTAATTTTTTTCTTATGAAATGATAAAGCTACCCATTTCATTATGTATGAGGTCATTTTTTTTTATTGGAGTTAAAATTAACGTAGATATATGACCAAACCTAACCAACCCTACCTAACCTAACCTAACCTATCTTTATAGGTTAGGTTCGGTTAGGTAGCCGAAAAAGTTAGGTTAGGTTAGGTTAGGTAGGTTAGGTAGTCGAAAAACAATTAATTCATGAAAACTAGGCTTATTAGGCAAATCGGGCCTTGCATAGTAGGCTGAAAAGTGAGTTCTGGCTACTAGGTACGACATATATATATATATATATATATATATATATATATATATATATATATATATATATATATATATATATATATATATATATATATATCGTACCTAGTAGCCAGAACGCACTTCTCAGCCTACTATGCAACTCCCGATTTGCCTAATAAGCCAAGTTTTCAGGAATTAATATATTTTCTCTAATTTTTTTCTTATGAAATGATAAAGCTACCCATTTCATTATGTATGAGGTAATTTTTTTTTTATTGGAGTTAAAATTAACGTAGATATATGACCGAACCTAACCAACCCAACAACTAACTAAATTATTTCACATTTAGAAGGGTTCAGGGTGAGGCCTAAAACTGCACCTTGCTCCTGGATTTTGCTGATGTCCTCCAGGAGGGAGTCTTGGGAACCAGCTAGGGTACCATCATCCAAGAACCAGATGTTAAGCTCGCTGGACAGGACCTCTGTGACTTGTTTGATGACTAAGCAGAAAAGGAGAGGAGCAAGGGGGTCACCCTGTTGGACGCCTTCTCGCGAATCAATTTCATGTTCGCCAAAAAGTAGCTTAAGGTCCATACTGTAGCATGAATGTACAAAAAGGTAGAGGGAAGGGAAATGACTATGAACCGCACGGAGTACAGCATCCCTCTGCACCAAATTGAAGGCATTTTTGAAATCTAGCTTGATAATGGCCTTTTCTTCTGTGATGTTGGCGATGAAGGCTCGAGCTGCATGGGCTGCCGCCTCACACCCTTGTGGCATATGTATATATATATATATATATATATATATATATATATATATATATATATATATATATATATATATATATATATATAATATTCTATATATTTATATATATATATATAAATATATAGAATATTAATATTAATATTCTACAAAACCTAGAAGACTTCCGAACTCCTTATCAAAAACAGTCCGAAGCCGACGGAGAACCCTCTACAGCAGTCAAGCGTTGTATACATGTACACTTGCCCCCACGAAGGATGTAACCTTCAATGTAAGTACATAGGTATGACGTCGACCAAGCTGACGAGGCGTTTGACATGCCATCTTCAATCTGGTACCCCTAGGAATCACATGAGACAAGCCCATGACATTACTCTAACCAGAGAAATGTTGAACAAGAATACCTGCATAATAGACAAAACCCAAGATGCAAGAAGATTACAAATTCTTGAGGCAATTCACATAAGAATAGAGCGACCTACCATGAACACCCAAATCACGGAACTATTTACTCTACCCACCATGAGAGTAAGGACAAGACCAGAACATATCGATGCCAACACAGAAGACAATGTCCAACATAATAGGCCAATTACACTGGATTAATCTTTGTGTTTAGATAGGAGCTGCCTCGTATGGGCCAATAAGCCTTCTGCAGCCTCTATGTTTCACCTCACATTTATCCCTTATGTATCCCCCCATGTTTTCAGCTTTATTGTATTATCACCTGACCCAGTGCGGGTATAAAATCAACTAGTATTGTAAGATCTGTTCACTTGAGAATGAACCATGGAGGTTCGAAACGTTGTGCAAATTATATAAATAAGTGTAATACACTCTATAGTAAATCACTTCTTTTCTTCACCTCAAAAGTACGAAAATGAGTTTTGGAGAACTCCTATTTCAATTAAGCCCTGATGCTAAGAAAATAGTTAGAGGGATAGAAGCCCTAAACCAGAAAATAATAAACACAGAATATGCGGTCATATTCAATGAATATGACCGCATATATATATATATATATATATATATATATATATATATATATATATATATATATATATATATATATATATATATATATATATATATATATATATATATATATATATATATATGTCGTACCTAATAGCCAGAACGCACTTCTCAGCCTACTATTCAAGGCCCGATTTGCCTAATAAGCCAAGTTTTCATGAATTAATGTTTTTTCGTCTACCTAACCTACATAACCTAACCTAACATAGCTTTTTTGGCTACCTAACCTAACCTTACCTATAAATATAGGTTAGGTTAGGTTAGGTAGGGTTGGTTAGGTTCGGTCATATATCTACGTTAATTTTAACTCCAATAAAAAAAAATTGACCTCATACGTAGAGAAAAGGGTTGCTTTTTCATTTCATAAGAAAAAAATTATAGTAAATATATTAATTCAGGAAAACTAGGCTTATTAGGCAAATCGGGCCTTGAATAGTATGCTGAGAAGTGAGTTCTGGCTACTAGGTACGACATATATATATATATATATATATATATATATATATATATATGTCGTACCTAGTAGCCAGAACTCACTTTTCAGCCTACAATGCAAGGCCCGATTTGCCTAATAAGCCAAGTTTTCATGAATTAATATATTTTCTCTAATTTTTTTCTTATGAAATGATAAAGCAACCCATTTCATTATGTAAGAGGTCAATTTTTTTTTATTGGAGTTAAAATTAACGTAGATATATGACAGAACCTAACCAACCCTACCTAACCTAACCTAACCTATCTTTATAGGTTAGGTTCGGTTAGGTAGCCGAAAATGTTAGGTTAGGTTAGGTTAGGTAGGTTAGGTAGTCGAAAAGCAATTAATTCATGAAAACTTGGCTTATTAGGCAAATCGGGCCTTGCATAGTAGGCTCAGAAGTGAGTTCTGGCTACTAGGTACGACATATATATATATATATATATATAATAAAGGTGAAAACATGGGGGAATACATAAGGGATAAATGTGAGGTGAAACATAGAGGCTGCAGAAGGCCTATTGGCACAAACGAGGCAGCTATGTAACTATATATATATACTGCACAACCAAATGGTTCTCTCTCACAGGACCAGCACCCCGACCACCGCCTTCTGAAGCCCATAAGTAATCCAGCTGGGATCGCCCCATTGCCGACAAAGAAGCTGCGACTTTGCTAGAAACTGCGACAACACCATATGACACTGCCTGACTTAGAGCTGTAGCAGCTCCCCATGCAGGTGATTTCCTATTAGCAACCCCAATGTCAGCAACCGGCACCCGTCTCTCACCACAGGCCCTTCGAATTGCCGTGGCTCTCCGCCTCGCTGCTCCAATCCACACCGAATACAGGTGTATTTGCGGCGAGGCAGAGGCCGACAGATACGGACGGCACGGCCTTCTCTGCCAAAGGACAGGAGGATGGCATGCAAGACACGGCGAGGTCAATGACATTATTAAGAGAAGCCTTACCACAGCCGGTTGTCCAGCAAAGAGAGAGCCCCGTTACCTAATGTCCCGCAACTCTGACGAGCCTGTCGGTCGCCCAGACGGAATCACGGTGAACCCCTGGAAGAATGGTAGACAGTTGGTGTGGGACTACACTTGCGTTTCAACTTTAGCCAATACCTATGTTGACTTAAGTGCTACACAAGCAGGAGGAGCTGCCAATCACCGGGAAGCGGCCAAGTCACGTAAATACAGAGACCTTGAGCACCACTACAATTTTGTCCCCATTGCCTCAGAGACACTTGGTGCCTGGGGTAAAAGTGCTGCTAGCTTTTTGAAGGAGTTGGGGTCTAAGCTAATCGAAACAACTAGAGACCATAGAGCTGCCAGTTTTCTTTTTCAGCGCCTTAGTGTGGCAATCCAGAGAGGAAATGCTCACTGCATCCATGGTTCCTGCCCGCCATCTGAGGAGCTGGAGGAGCTGTTCAACTTGTGACAAGCAGCCTTGTATCCTGCATGTAATCAATATTGTAACTTTTTTGTGTAATGACATTTTCAAATAAAGTTAGATAAATACACACATACCAAAAGAATAGGGGTGGTAGGAGAAGAAAATATCAAAGTGTTCAGTGAGGATCCACAAGATATATATGTATACATATATATATATATATATATATATATATATATATATATATATATATATATATATATATATATATATATATATATATATATATATATATATATAAAAGAAAGACAGGCTAATATATATATATATATATATATATATATATATATATATATATATATATATATATATATATATATATATATATATATATATATATATATATATATATATATATATATATATACTCACAACGTTTCGAACCTGCATGGTTCATTCTCAATGAGAATGAACCATGGAGGAACCGCCTCTCAAGTGTCAATCAACAGGTGTACAGATTCCTGAGCCTATTGGGCTCTATCATATCTACACTTAAGCTGTGTATGGAGTCAGCCTCCACCACATCACTTCCTAATGCATTCCATTTGTCAACCACTCTGATACTAAAAAAGTTTTTTCTAATATCTATGTGGCTCATTTGGGCACTCAGTTTCCACCTGTGTCCCCTAGTGCGTGTTCCCCTTGTGTTAATTAGCCTGTCTTTATCAACCCTGTCAATTCCCATGAGAACCTTGAATGTGGTGAACATTTCCCTTCCTAACTCTTTTGTCATCCAGCGACGTGAGGTTTAATTCCCGTAGTATCTCCTCGTAGCTCATCCCTCTCAACTCGGGTAGTAGTCTGGTGGCAAACCTTAGAACCTTCTCTAGTTTAGTCTTATGCTTGACTAGATATGGACTCCATGCTGGTGCTGCATACTCCAAGTTTGGTCTGACATATATGGTATACAAAGTTCTCAATGATTCCTTACACAAGTTTCTAAATGCCGTTCTTATGTTGGCCAACCTGGCGTATGCCGCTGAAGTTATCCTCTTAACATAGGAGAGATCACACTAACGTGATGCATCAAATGAACAAATCCACAAGGGCCGTGACGAGGACTTCGGTTTCAACCCTTTTAACCCTGTCGTAGCTCAGTCGATTAAGGCAGTGTCTGGGATGCTTCCTTATGCAGGTTCGAATCCTTGTAACGGCCCTTGTGGATTTGTTCTCTTAATATGGGCTTCAGGGGACAGGTCAGGCGTGATATCAACCCCCAATTCTTTCTCTCTCACTCTCTCCCTCTCTCTCTCTCTCTCTGACTCTTGAAGAATTTCATCTCCCAAATGATACCTTGTATCTGGTTTCCTGCTCCCTACACCTATCTTCATTACATTTCATTTGCTTGGTTAAACTCCAACAACCACTTGTTCGACCATTCCTTCAGTTTATCTAGGTCTTCTTGAAGCCACAAGCAGTCCTCCTCTGTGTTAATCCTTCTCATAATTTTGACGTCTTCAGCAAATATTGAGAGGAATGAATCTATACCCTCCGGAAGATCATTCACGTATATCAAAAACAGGATAGGACCGAGTACAAAGCCCTCTGGAACTCCACTGCTTGACTTCATCTTCCCCGCTCTTTCTTGTTGGTTCCTTGATGTGTTGACTTTGAAAGTTTCTTCTTGCCACGTCCAGCAGCTTAGCTCTCCATGTATCTGGCCCTCCATGTGGGTCTCTGTTCTCCCAATCTATCTTCCCATGGTTGAAGTCTTCCATGATTAGTAGTCCAGATCCATTCTTGCTAGCGACAGAAGCTGCTACCTCTATTATGTTAATGGTGATCATGTTGTTTCTATCATATTCCTGTCTGAGTCTTCTGTCATTTGGTGGTGGGTTATATATGACTACGACTATAATTATTTTGTCCTCCAGTTGCTATGGTAACTAGTTATAGTAACAGTAAAACTGTTATATAATCACTGAAACCTTTACAGCCCTGAATAACCATCTCCTCAAAACCCCAGCCTTTTCTTACTTGCAGAGCTACACCACTACCTCCTCTTCCTTCTCTCTCTTTCCTCAGAACACAGTAGCCCTGTGTGGGAACACTGCATTTGTTATAGTTTTCGTTAGCTTTGATTCTGTGAGTGCTATTATGTCTGGGTTTTCTTCTAGTACCCATTTTCCAAGTTCATTTGCTTTACTTGTAATTCCATCTGTGCAAGTGTACATTGCCTTGAGGCTCACTTTCTTTTGTCTCTTCTCATATCGCCTTCTTGGTGAGCGTTCTGCTTGTGGGGGAAGCTGTTCCATGGGTGTGAGGCTTTGTGAGGTGGATAACAGGATCTCAGAGGATATTGGGGTGAGGGGGGGTGGTCAAGTGATGGGGGGACAGGGAGGGTTTGGGATGAAGGGGGAAGGGAGGACAGGAAGGAAAAGGGGGGAGGAGGGACATGGTGGAAGGAGGGGAGAGATAGCAGGGAGGGAATGGGGTGTGGGGGGAGAGAGATTTAGATGTTTTGTTGAGGAAGTCTTCAAAGGAGGAAATTTGAACAGAAATTTGTCTTCACCTCCTCCTTCTTGCACCCTTCCCACACCCTGCTGGCTCCTTACCTCCCACACCCTGGTGGCTCCCTACCTCACTCACTCTACTTGCTCCGTTCCTCTCTCACCCTACTGGCTCCCTACCTCCCTCACTCTACTGACTCCCTACCTCCCTCACCCTACTGGCTCCCTACCTCCCTCACCCTGCTGCCTCCCTATCTCCCTCACCCTACTGACTCCCTACCTCCCTCACTCTACTGGCTCCCTACCTCTCTCACTCTACTGCCTCCCCAAACCTGACTCTTCCCATCACATGTCTTCCTTTCACCAACTTAATGTGTGAATGTTGTGACTGGGCCTCAGAACGTCTCAACTTATCACAGAGTAAACATTTAACGATCTTGCAGAGGGGAAGAGGCTCACTCCTCTCAACCTTTACTGCGGATGATAAAATATCTTGGACGGATTACGATAGAAGAAGACAGCAAGAGACTACAGATGATATAGAGAAATTGAAAGAAAGGTCTAACAAATGGCTTCTAGAGTCTAACTCAATTACGTGTAACTTAATGAAAATAATGTCGGGAGCATGTTGCCGGACACAAAGTAAAATAGTAAAATGAAATATTTTATGGACGATGTCGGGAGAAAGACTTGGGGAAGAGGAAGGGGGTTGATGTCACACCGATTCCGTCTCCTGAAGATATCAAAAAGATATCACCAGCAGCTTGTTTGTATGTTGGTTGGCCAACATACAAACTGTCTTTAGAAACTTTGTATAAGGAATCTTTCAGAACTTTGAATATACGTTGTCTTCTTTGGTTGTAGTTATACACAGTAGACACTTCAGTAGTTTTATTGAGTGAGGCAACAAGGTGTATAACGGGCCAGCCGTGGTCCAACCTGCTCTGGGTCTGTGAGAATACTGAGGCCAGCTGGAAACACAGCTGGTGCCGCTCTGTCTGGCATGACGTCAGAGGCCTACTCGCCTGTGATTGGTTATGTTTCAACCGTCATACAATTTGAGTATTAACACCGTTCGGACACGCTACCAAGTCGATGTCCCTTGTCGACAAGCTCTTGCTAGCTATATAGTTACAATGTTACTGAAAGGACCTCGGTGGCATTCAATAATGGTTTACATGTGAAATTTGCATAATAAACATTAAAAGAAGATCAGGTGTGAAAAATCATGGTAACAATGCTTTAATTAAACTAGAGCATTAAGAACATGTGTATGCCTACTTATCAGATATGAACAATACAACTCAAGGTATTGCCTAAACAAAATTATTAACATGTGTTAATGGCATGTGCTTGGGATACAAAACAAATTTAAAGACAATTATTTACATTAATGGAACAAAAGTTCTGACCTAACAACCACAAATGAATTTTAAGATTAGATAATGAGGATTTTTTTTAATGTACCTTACCTTGAGGTTACCTTGAGGTGCTTCCGGGGCTTAGCGTCCCCGCGGCCCGGTCGTCGACCAGGCCTCCATGTACAATATATTTACAACCTTTATACAAAACCTGGATCAAGAAGACTAACATCTGAGTGATAGCAGTAAGGATTCACTGGCCTCAGTGTGGTTGCTAGAACAGTAATGAACTCTTTATGACAAGCACTGTAAAAAATACAAATGGCAGTAGACTTAACAATGGCATCTAATTTATAACACAAAATAAAGTTGAGAAAACTTCATTATACTATATATATAATGGGAATAATAAGACACATGTGGTGGAAATATTGCAAATTAATTTTGCAAAACAAACAGAATAACTGCAGAGTGCACTTAATTATATATTCTGCGGATATCTACACCTAGCTCATCCAGAGCACTATACAACTCTGGCTCTGACTGAAGGTCCGGAACAGATGAAACTTCATGTGACAAACTATCACCTTGAGAGATAACCTCGTTAACATCAAGCCAATGGACATGGGGTGATTGCACGGTTGAAATGAGAGGTCTTAATCTAAGATTATAGGTGCTAGTATGGGTTTGCTATACATCAAGTGGTCTGTCAACCACAGAAGGTGGTGTCCCAATAGGAGGATGTGTCTGGGTAAGTTCATTGTCATCTTCCTCATCAGTCTCGTCAACAGTCATTTTAGCTAACTTCATGTGGTCTAAATGTTCATTTATATACTCTCCTGTTAACAAATTCCTAAGTCTGTACTTGTTACCTTTGATAAGCTCGATTACCTTATATGGACCAAAAAACTTCTTAGTTAACTTATACATAGGACCAGGCCTGTATTGGTTAAGTACCATTACTACAGATCCAATAGTTATTTTACTGGGTTTAGCTCGTGCATTCCTTGCTAGAGTGAACTCGGCTGTAGCTTTGGACAGTTGTTCTCGTATTTTCTTGAATACTAGTTGCATTTGTCTACGCTTCACTTGAACAAAATCATCTACGTTATATAAGGGAGTAGGAGGTACGTTAATCAATTCATTAAGGAGGATTTTATCTGTACCATAAAGAATATCGTGAGGTGTGTCACCTGTAGAAACATTAATTGAAGAATTTATGGCACACTGAATTAAGGGTATAAAATCATCCCAATTGTTGTTATCAAAATTGAACGTGACTCTCAAGACATCTAACACTTTCCTGTTAGTACGTTCTGCTAATCCATTACATGCTGGATTGTAGGGCATGATACTACATTTTTTAATGTTATATAAATCACACAAGCTAGTTAAAAAACTATTACTGAATTCTGGACCATTATCTGAAAGGCTTACTTTAGGCATACTATATCTACAAATTATTTGGTCATGGAATGCACTGGCTATAGTTTCTGCTGTTTTGTTCGGGATAGGAACTAGTTTGTAATACCGTGAAAAATTATCAACCATTACAAGCAAATGTTTGTTCCCTTTCTCTGTTTCCGCAAAATTTGTCAACAAATCCATCGATACTCGTTCCCAAGGAGCTTTAGTTGCTGGGTACACCTGAATTGGATTAGGTCCTGAAACATGTCCCTTGTGCTGTAAACAAGTTAAACATCTGTCAACATAATGAGCAATCTCCTTAGCCATTTTTGGCCAAAAATACTTCAATCGACCTTGTTGGAGTGTACGATCCTTTCCTGGATGTGCACTTGCAGGAGCATCATGGATAATTTTTAACACAGTTGGTACCAAGACAGCTGGAACAACTAACTGACAACATTTCCTCGGGGCTGTCCCTAGCTTTACTACTCTACACAGTAAATTGTCTAACATCACAAATTTCTTCAATGGTACTGGCGGTTTATGAATCAGGCGAGTATCTTGCTTAGTGAAAACTTTAATGGCGGGTGCCCATATGGGGTCTTGTCTTTGTTCCATCTCGACTACTGTAGCATCTAATGCTGGGTAATTTAACTGAATTGCAGCTACGTGTTGAGAAAACGCATCGGCTACAACATTTTGCTTCCCTGGAATATATCCAAATGTGAGATTGAATTCTTGAATTGTGAGCAAATATCTAGCAAACTTTCCAACTGGATTCTTATTTTTGAACAAGGGAATTAATGGTTGGTGATCTGTAAGAACATGAACTGGGTAATTATAAATTGTATCCTTGAAATGTTTAAGTGCCCAGACAACTGCCAAGGCTTCTCGTTCTGTTGCACTATAATTTTTCTCTTCTTTAGATAATGTACGGCTAGCATAAGCTATTGCGTGATGTCTGTGACCTTCTGTTTGAAGTAATGCAGCACCTAGACCTATGTCACTAGCATCTGTAACCAACGTAAAAGGTTTAGAAAAATCTGGGTTCCTAAGGACAGGTGACGAAATCAAGGCTGACTTAAGTTTTTTGAATGACTGATCCTGGGCCTCTCCCCAAACAAAGGGTTCATCTTTTCTTTGCAACTTGTAAAGTGGAGCGGCTATAATAGAGAATCCAGCAATAAATGAACGATAAAATCCTACAAGACCTGTGAACTGTCTTATGGCTTCTGCGGTATGAGGCGTTGGAAAATCACGGGCAGCAATAATTTTTTATTCATTCAATGTAATACCTGAAGGTATAAATGTATGATATAGGATATTAATCTTCTCCTTTAAAAACGAACATTTTGCAAGCTTTATTTTTAAATTAGCTTCTGCGAGCTTTGCAAGTACTTTCTCAAGGTTCTGGAAATGAGTCTGAACATCTTGGGACATGATTATGAGATCATCAAGGTAAACTAGAAGAGAACTTCCTATCACTCTACGAAATAGATTTGTGAAGAGCCGTGAAAAGGTTATTGGACTACTCCGCAAATAAACAGCATCCTTTGAAATGAAAATGACCATTGGGAGTGCTAAAGGCTGTCAATTGTTTACTTTCCTCATCAAGGGGGATTTGCCAGAATCCCTGCAACAAATCTAACATTGAGAATACTTTGTTTTGACCAATACTTTGCAACAAATCATTTAGAACTGGAAATGGGAAACGATCAGGTATTGTTACTCTGTTTAGCTTCTGATAATCGATTACAGGTCTCCAAGTCTCATCTCGCTTTGGGACAAGAATCAATGGAGCGTTCCATGGTGAATTACTCGATTCAATTACATCAATCTGTAACATTTCCTCTATGAGTCTATCGGCTTCTGCTCTCTGAGAATGGGGAAAACGGTAAGCTGGTACATAAATAGGCATAGTTCCTTGTTCAAGGAGAATTTTATGTGTAATAAGAGGAGTGAGACCTAACTTTTCTCCTGGTAGAGCAATAATGGCTCTATTCCTGTTCAAAATTTCCAAAAGCTGAGCTACAGAGTCAGGAAAATCAGTAGGACTGAGGTGTTGTGCTTGCACCTTTGGCTGAGATCCCTGTTCTTCTGGTGTGAGAGTACAAACAGTATGATCCATGGAGACATCGTCCACGACTCGCACCGGTAACGAGTAATGGCCAAAATCTATAACATGGGTGCCAGACTGGAGATGGATGTCGGCATTACTAGTGTTTGCAATATACAATGTAACCATACCATCCTGACTTGTGTGCCAGGAGGGTTCAACAAACGCACTATTTACTTTACATGTTTCACTTTCCGCAGTCACATCCGACAACTCAGGCACTCCCTGAACCTTAACTCTTATTCTGGTGAGAGAATGAGAGTGCAGCACAGTGTCAGTGGCCGTGGAACCACTGACTTCAGAGATATAAGCTGCTAGGCGAGTGAGACAACGAGAATCCAGGACGTTGTCTTTGATACTAATGTTCCAACGATGGGGAAACAAATCAATATTTTCATCAATCATGGTGTACAGACCTAAGAGAATGTCTCCAGGAAAATGAATAATGTCAACAACTAAATATGTTATAGACAATGTGACGTCATTTAACTTGAGTGGGAGGTCAATTTCACCCTGAACTTTTACTTTATTTCCAGGAACACCACTTAGAAAAGGTATGGGGCACTTCCTTACCGTATTAGGGTACTTGCTTGCAATGTCTCTAAGAGCTGAGGGCTTGACAATATTCATTTTTGCACCTGAGTCAAGAAAAACCTTTAAAACTCTACCATATACAATGGCTGAGACAAGGGGACCATCACTTCAGACTGGACAAGTTACTACTTGTGACTTATGTTGTCTGGGATATCTGCGTCTCGTCTGGGTCAAATTCACTGTGGTTCCATCAACATCTACAACTGGGCTAGAGTCAGTGTCCTCCTCTGTCAAATATCCAAATCTATTTTGGGTATATACTGAATACACAGGGAGGGCACTAGAACTGGCTAGCTTGAATTGGTTAGTGGATGGCCTTGGGGGTTTCCTGACGACATGGAGTGAACGTTCTGAACTCCAGAATTCTGTGACCGAGTATTATAATTCGAAGTTGCATTATAGCTGGGCTGGGAGATGTAATTACGCGAGTTCTGATAATGTCTTGGACGCAGTGCGCCTCGCCAAGACTGACCATGGAAGTTATGAGGTGGGAATCTCCTTTGCCTAGCTCTACAATCCGCAGTGTGGTGACCAACTTGTTTATGGTACTTACAATATGGGAGCCTAGAATGATTAGATTTACGAGGGGACTGAGAGAATTGTCTAGGGGGTGATGATCTAGGACCGGACCAACAGTCCCTTGTGAGGTGCTTACTGTTACCACAATGCCAACATGAGGTAGTGGATGGTTGCGGACTATGGCGTCTCGGCAACTTGTGAGGAGGTGAATTTGACTGGGGGCTACGACCATGGGTACGGTTCTTCGACCAAGAGTTTTGAGAGTTTGTGGGAGGATGCTGAGAGCTTGCTACTACATTCACAGTATCAGAGGATGGCAACAGTTCAGCACTTCGGGGAGCTAATTTATCGGGGGCATTGTTAATAACCTCAAACACTTCACCAATTTCGTGTTTAACTCCAAAATTTTGTTGCTCAATGATCGGTTTAGTATGCTCTGGGAAAAATGTATTAAAGCTCCAAATGCTATCATTTTGGACATAGCCTCAGGGAATAGATTATTGTCTTTATCTACCCAAGACGAAATAATCATAGTTCGATTACACTAAGGCATACATATACTGATCAAGACGGCTAGTAAACGCATTAAACGATTCACCAGGCTGCATGGTGGCATTGGCAATTTTCTTGACTAACCTATACGGGTCGAGGTCTCCTTTGTTAACAAAGCGCCGGCAAAAGAAATCCTTAAATTCAGACCAAGACTAGAGGCTAACAATGGCTTTCTCATCAACAACAAAACGTGCATCACCTTTGGTTGTGTCCACAGCTGACCGTGCAATTGCCAAGTATTCGGCATCAGTAGGATCAGAAAAACGTGCGACTGTTTTCGCTTCAATCTTACTAAACCATGACTCTAATAAGCGGGATTCACCAGCAAAAAGTGGGATAAACATTTCCTGAGCTGATCTCTGGACATTGGGACGAGCAACTGTTCCAGTTGAGTCTGAAGGGGTTTCAACCGTGGTAGGCATTGTCACTACCGAGGAAGTGGCAGTTGATCGCAAATTATAATTAAGTACATTAGGCATTAGGAATAGAGTACACCAAAAAATTAAAACACTCAAAAAAATATATCAAACTTGGCTAAGGTTAGGAAATGGCAGAATTAAAATTATTCATTTGTACAAGGCAACAAATAATTAAGAACAAGCAAAATTGTCAATTAAATTATCAATCTGGTATGAATATGGCTGGAATTAGAATCATGTAAATTAATTTAACCAGGCTAAGCACAGCAATTTAGAATAAAAACTGGAAAGTGCAATTGCAAAATTTCATTAAAATGATTCAACACAACAAGTGGCACTGCAAGAAAAATGGATGTAGCACAGAAACTGGACACAGGAATGTATATAACTTGCTATGGTAACATTATAATGTTAAATGTTGAAGGAATAAATTACAAAATAAGGCCTGGAGGAATTAAAAAAAAAGTTCTATTGTGCAAGTCCTTAACTGCTACTAAAACAAGGATTTCTTACTTCTCTTGACTTTGAATTTGCTAATAATACTCTATTAACACAATTAATGCACAATGAAATTACTGTGAGAAGCAGGAATGTTTAAATCATTCAAGGAAACTGTGGGAGTGGATATATTTACTATATTTAATATAACGTAAACAATATTTAATAATATTTAATAATATAAATAATAAAATAATATTTAATAACGTAAATATATTCTATATTTACGTTAACCCTCTTTAAAACATAGCACATGAAGTCTTAGCTCTTAGTTACTTAACTCAGGGCTGCGGCCAAGCCAATATGACCATAGCCAACACGAAAAAAAAAAGGTGACAAGGCGTGTGAAGAGGCACATGCACGGTTTGTATACATCTGAAGCGACAGGCAGCGCTGCTGGCGGCAGTGGCGCGAAGCTCTGGGGACCCCACACTAGGAATGTGTGTGATGCTGAGGACGTGACAATAATTATATCGTCGAATGGCGAGTGAAGGCCAGTTGCTATGGAGGCGTGTTGACAGATGTTCACTGTAGAATGGTGTAGCAGAGGGCTGCAGCGATAGTGAGAGGAGGCAATGTGGCGGTGTGAGTGGGAGCTGGCGACGCTAGTCAGACGGTTGAAGTCTTTTTTTCCACCAATTTCTCTTAAATAACAGTACTGCACACACAATGATCAGTTGATACTTGCGACGATGACTGACGACGATTGCAGTAGCTTGAAACACTCACAAGACTTGATGCTGTCGGCGTTGGTGAAGATGATGGTGGGTGATGCGGGTTCCAAGATGACGCGGGAAATTAAAAAACGATAGCAGCGAATTCCTCTCCCCTTGCTGATGAAATTTTTTTTCTTTCTTGCAAATATTGCGCCTTAATTTTGAAATCGTCGACCTAGAGTAGTGGCTGATAGGAGGTTCCCGGACTGGCACAATAATTGATGCATGGATGACAGGATGGCGGCTTATGGCAGCGGCTGGAACACAAGGCAATGTGGGTACTTGATATTTCGTAGCTCAGAAAATTTATTCTGAATCACACCGCTGCTACCAGTATTCGTTGTCTTCTTTGGTTGTAGTTATACACAGTAGACACTTCAGTAGTTTTATTGAGTGAGTCAACAAGGTGTATAACGGGCCAGCCGAGGTCCAACCTGCTCTGGGTCTGTGAGAATACTGAGGCCAGCTGGAAGCACGGGTGGTGCCGCTCTGACGTCAGAGGCCTACTCGCCTGTGATTGGTTATGTTTCAACCGTCATACAATTTGAGTATTAACATGCATTCCATATATCTCAGACCACTCCTGGAGTATGCAGCTCCAGCCAGGAGTCCATATTAAGTCAAACATAAAATAAAGTTAGAGAAAGTTGAAATGTATGCCACCAGCCTAGTACCTGAGCTGAAAGGTATGAGTTACGAGGAAAACTACACAAATTAAAGCTGACATCACTGGAAGAGAGAAGAGTTTGGACAAAACATGACTTTATAACACATACAAAACTCTCAAAATAATTGACAAGGTAAAACGAAAAATATTTAGCACTGGTTGTACAAAAACAAGGGAACCAGGTGGAAACTTAGTACACAAATGAACCACAGAAACATAAGTAAAAATAGGTTCTGTCAAAGATTTGTTAATAAGTGGAATACAATAGGATACGGTTTGTTGGCTCTACACACAGTTACACATACAGATATGTTAGAGACCAGTAGACTCAGGAACCAATACGCCAGTTTATTGACGGATGAGAGGCGGGACTAAAGGGTTGAAGCTCAACCTCCGAATGCACAACTAGCTGAGTACCAGCTAATTTACCTATACCCTTCGAGCGGACCAGAGCCCCCATCAACAGCTTCCGTGATCATGAACGATTGAGTTCTGTGAAGGGAAGGAGTTATCAGGAGAAAGCGCTAACCCATTACGACTATAGAGCACTTGGAAGAGGTCAGGATAAGGATTTGTAATGGGACGGGAAGGGAGGAAGGAATAGCGTGTTAAATCATTATCTCAAGAGAACAAAAGGGGCATTCCAGAGACGAACTAGTGTGTGCATGAGCCACGAGGCATTAAAAAATCAAATACATCATATAATAGATGTATTAAATAAAGTTACCACAGTATAACAGAATCCAAACATGCAGCTGTCACGAGTGCGTCAAGCAGGCTACCCGAATGCTTTCAATAATTTTCTCTCTGTGGAAAAAAATCATCCGTTGCAGGTATTGGAAGAGTAAGTTGTGAGAGGGAAATGGTGTGCTTTTGTAATGCTTAAGCGTTTGTGCGATGCCTATAGTGTCAAATTTTGATGCAAGTATTTTGTCTGAATATATATCGAAAATTCATATCACTGCATGAACAGCCACTCGACCAGCACTAATCTCATGCTCCCCAAAAAAACACTGAGCACAAAAACTTCTCCATGTTGTATGTATTATAATTTTGTGTACAGTTAGGTAAAGGATATACATATCAACGATTTTTTTTAAACGTGACTCACAGTTTATCAATTTCGCACTTTTCCCTAAGTGAGCTTGCCCTTTTCATTAAGAGAGCTTGCCCTTTTCCAGAAGAGAGCTTGCCCTTTTCCAGAAAAGAGCTTGGCCTTTTCCAGAAGAGAGCTTGCCCTTTTCCAGAAGAGAGCTTGGCCTTTTCCAGAAGAGAGCTTGCCCTTTTCTCTAAGAGAGCTTGCCCTTTTCTCTAAGAGAGCTTACTCTTATTCAACGCATATCTCCTGAAACCTGCAGAAGAGTTTAAAGATGCATCGCTGTTCTAAAATACCGATTATTTTGCTCTGAAGAAACTAAAAGCTAAATAATACTTACCATAAATAAGGTTTCGATTATTGGGAAAGATTTTCTTTTTATGTGAAAGAAGAATAAAGCGAGAAAGATTATTTGTCTGTCATAATAAATAATATTTCATGGAATAAACAATTTTATCATTAATTTCTTATAACATAACAAACCCCAAAACACTTTTTGCAGGTCAAATATTATATAATACCGCAGCAATAGTTAAATAACGAAATGCAGACAACTTAATTAACGAGTTTGCCAACGTTTTGCAAAATATTTTGTGGAAAACAATTTTCCGCATGTTTCAGCACATATTTATTACAAGTGATTTCCGAGTGATTTTGAAAGCGAAAAACACATATTACTTTGCATATATAAATGAACAAATAACTCGGTTGGTGTTGGAACAAAAACACGCAAGCTGTCCACCGACAAACTCAGCATTATTTATTCAAATTCGGGTGAATGCAAATAAAAGAGAAACAAATTATATGAAAAGTTATATTTTAAATTGAAAACGTATTTGACTGAACATATAATATGAACTAAGTTGGTTGTGAACCAAACACGTATCAAATCAACTTGCAAGAAAGTTACGTTTTTTTTTAAACACAGCTCTAGAAAAGTAAATCAAATCTCATTAATATGAAATTCTCTATTTTAAAGAGAAAAAAATGATTAATAAAGTCCAAAAAATACCGGCAAATACTTTATTTTATTCCCAAACACCAGTGAAATTAAATAAAACAAATGCAAATAATATGAAAAAACTCTCATTAAAAAAAAATCTTAATACATTTGACAATATCTAAAGTACAGGGAATCAAAACCCTTTTGCTTGTCGAAGGAATATATATATATATGTCATACCTAGTAGCCAGAACGCACTTCTCAGCCTACTATGCAAGGCCCGATCTGCATAATAAGCCAAGTTTTCCTGAATCAATATATTTTCTCTAATTTTTTTCTTATGAAATGATAAAGCTACCCATTTCATTATGTATGAGGTCAATTTGTTTTTATTGGAGTTAAGATTAACGTAGATATATGACCGAACCTAACCAACCCTACCTAACCTAACCTAACCTATCTTTATAGGTTAGGTTAGGTTAGGTAGCCGAAAACGTTAGGTTAGGTTAGGTTAGGTAGGTTAGGTAGTCGAAAAACAATTAATTCATGAAAACTTGGCTTATTAGGCAAATCGGGCCTTGCATAGTAGGCTGAGAAGTGCATTCTGGCTACTAGGTACGACATATATATATATATATATATATATATATATATATATATATATATATATATATATATATATATGACTGAAAACTCACACCCCAGTAGTGACTCGAACCCATACTCCCAGGAGCAACGCAACTGGTATCTACAGGGATGCCTTAATCCGCTTGACCATCACGACCGGTGTGAGAGTTTTTGAGAGAATTTGTGGAATAAATTGAAATTGGTATAAGGAATTTTAGCTCGGAAAATTTCTAAGAACTTTCTTTATTCTTTAACCTTTATTCCTGTCGTGATATTCAACTAGGTCGCCTGAGGAAAGACTTGCTTAGCTAACACACCAGTGTAGTAACCAGCTCATTCCTCACTTTGGGACCATGTATGAACAATTGACTAGGCGCGAGCAAACGCCGAGACCCCAATGAAAATTGAAATCCCCCCCACTTAGGCCGCCGACCTTCGCCAATCGCCGAAGCGAATCTAACGAGTAGGTCACGGGCTCTCACAACAATAATTTATTGTTGTGTGGTGCCGTATATTTGATCCAAAGCTCAGAAAGTTAGTCTCAATTTTAGTCGAGTGTGAAGAACATTTGCATAACAATAATAATGTGTGGGGGTGTAACGAAAAGACAGTGTTAACCATAACAACTTAGTTTATTCAATAAAGTACTAACTACTACAACAAAACAAAAGAAATGTCAATGACGTTACTCGAAATCCTTCCTGTGACACTATCAATGACAGCTAGACACCAGCCCCTCGGACTGCATACTGAACTAACTCGAACATAAGTGTGACCACAGAGGAATCAACAAGCAAGCAAGAACTAACAGATCTATAATCACAATTACAGCAAATGACACAGTAGGTTCTGAAATACGTCTCCAGTAACCTCCTAACTGTTCTACGCCTCAGTGCAGTCTACACCTGCAATGGCGGTTGCAATGCAATCAAATCAGTAGTCTTTCAATGACAACAATAACTAATGGGTTCACTGGCAACTCCAGCACCCTTCCTCAAATTAATCCTTACGTTAACACTACGTCCCACGGACGATCAACAATCAATAACAATTGATTTACGTTAATAACACAATAACATTTACGTTAATAACAAGGTAACATTTACGTTAAATTAACAACTCTTACAACTGTCACTAGTAACGCGGAAATCAAACAACACTCTACCCGTCGAGCATTCAGTGAGAAAATCCCATTAATCCCTGTACTTCCAGACAGCTGATTAATCTCTACTAGTTACGTTAATTTACGTTAATCGGTTACTAATCACTCAGCGATGGTAAACTCTGATTTGCAATGTCCAAAGTGCTAAGAGAACGGTAATCACTCGTGATTACCTTTAGAGTAATTAATTACTATCCTCAAGATCAATAATTAAACAATTAAAATACGCAACCTTTCACACTGGCTCAGCAATTTACATTAAGGTATGAATTCCGTCTAAGCCTTCCATACTCAGACCAATTCAGGCGACTAATAACAGTAATTAGCCCCACGTTTACGTTATTCTAAAATGACGCTACTCCTCTCACGAGTCAATCAAGTGCCGGTACTTCCGGGTAGATAACGACGTTACGTTAATGGAACAATGTAGCCTTCGTGTGAGTCGATCAAACAAGGATCGAGATTAATTACTTTGACTTCCTGAAACACGTCAATTACCCGGCCCACTGACCGTTAATTACGACAGACAATACTCTAATTCTTATCTGGCTGATGGCTAGGCTCCTCGAGACTACCGTAGCTGCTTACAGGAAAGTAAATTAACCCAAACGCATTCTACGTTACTCAAATTGTCAAAGAACAAATTCTCTTGAAGCAATGGGCGTTCCCTTGGTTACGTTATATTAATTGCCTCGCAATCACCTCACTGAATACTGGACTTCGATGTCCTACCAGATAACCAGGAGAATATATTTGTATCCAAGTACTCGTCTACAGCCGAGTTCCCCCACGACAATGACAAATCACACTAACAAATCACAGTGATTTACGTTACAATCCGGATTGTAATGACTACTGCAGAACCTAGTAAAATAACCTACAGGACATGAACCCTCTAGAACCCTGCCCCACAATGGTTTTACTGGACTGCAATCACATCCGGTGATTGCTCAACACTAGCAACAATCACTATCAAATAACAACCCCCTTTGCAATAACACACACGGCAAGTACTCTAATTTCCAAATATTAGGATACTGCACACACTTACTTACTGCTGCAAATGACCCCTAGAACATAGGTCAATATATTGCAATCACCACACAGTAAATAACACAATAACACTGGGCACCGTGACACTACGATTATATATATATATATATATATAATTACCGCTGACACATGTAGCCTACAGCTATCAAACGTTATTGGGAACACTAAGGAGAATCTCACACTCCTTAAATCACATGGGTGAGTGATTTATCGGTCACGCATGCCGATAAACACTCGAGAGTTACGTTACTCGACAGAGCGGGGGCGGTCTCTCTAGACGGCCTCGTCACTCACCAAACCTCACCAAAATTACGTTAATTAATACTGCAACCACAATATATATATATTTATATAAATCACACTTGTCACGGCCCTGGGAACACTACAAGAAATTTAAGCCACACTGTGGCACACTCCACAATAATCATTGCCAGGAATCACTGGCGTTACACATACCTGAGCGCTCAGTGTTGGAATTCCACACCTGCAAGACCACACATGGAAATGATATCACTCCGTCCCACGGACGATCAAAAATGATTACCACAATGAAATAAAAGAATTTATTACATGGACATCCTCTCCGTCCTTGGCTAATCTATGTATATTCTGTGTTCCCCGTGTGTACCCACACACACACACACACACTGTACGTCTGTGTACACCAAACCTTAAGTCCCTCTGGACTGACAAGATGACAACACAGGTGATTAACCTCCTCGCCCACAATTCACTCCACCTGAACAGGTGCTGCGTGACAATGTGACGGAACACTTGACCTCGAATTCAAGCTTTAGAGACTACTAATCACCGAAATACACACATAAGTACTTACTCATTCACACTGCCGGCTTTACACACCATTCCCATACATCAGGCACCCCGCTATAGGTGGCTGGCTCGCTCCGGGTGGCGTAGGCGGCGGTAGTTCCTGACCGTAGTACTTATACGGAAAATTGGCGCACACTCGAACCCCTCCCACTCAACACGGCCGAGTTCGCACCCTCGACTCCCCGGTGAAGTGAAGCGTTCATACCCAGGTGACGCGCACAACGATAGCGTCTCACACCAACCTTGGGAAATTTGCCTTAACACTGACGCAAATTTCCCCGTTCCCATCGACTGCTACAGAGCACTAGCAAGTCTAATCATCACTGGTAATGGGATCTACGAGTCTGTTGCTGCTCGTATGCACATTCCCCCACGATCCCAGATCACTGTACCTCTACCCCCTGCATACAATAATGTCTTAAACCCCTCCAAGCGACGACTTCGGCCGGATTCTGTGACGACCGATGTCGTAGGTGAAGCAGGAAGCATCAGCAGTTGTAGTCCAGCCACCACGACGCCCTATACATCAATTTGGCCGAATTGAGTACAGGAACGTCTTGACAAGGTGGCGGCTGAGTTCAGAATGAGGCTCACACCGGCTCTTCCCGCGTCCTTCTCGAAATAACCAATGAGAGGAAGGCATACAGCGGCCTACCCCTCTCATCCAATCAGCGACGGTGTAGCATAGCCCCTAGGGCAACTCCAAGATGGCCGACCAACATGGCGGCTCAAGATGTTTACTAAGATGGCGGCTGGTTTCCATGACAACCACTCAAGTGGGCAGCCAGCGCGGGGGCCCCACATGTCTACCCACCCCACGCCTGCGGCCTAGGCGTTCGCGCGCAAAGTTGTCTGGCTCCATGCCATACAATGAGATGATGCTATCAACTCTAGCACTGTCCACAGACATGCCACCCCGGCCAGGGTAACATTTATGGACTGCTGATGACTGGGGCTCTCACATGAGCCCAAACACTAGATGTTTCGGTTGCTGGTACAAAACTTAAGTCCGCCCACTTAACAAGTGCACTTAACAAGTGTACTGGCTCCCACAGGCATAAGAGCACTATTGTAAGTGAGCTGGTGAACCACCTCCTCACAACCGGACATAAGGAAGTGATAGCCGAAGCTATTTGAACCACTTCCCCGCCGGCACTCGGATGGTAATCTTGGGCATAGCATTTTATCAAATCACCTCATTCTTTAGGGCACACGTGAGGAACACAAATGCGCATTTGTGTTCCTCACGTGTGCATCCCTGTAGATACCAGTTGCGTTGCTCCTGGGAGTATGGGTTTGAGTCACTTCTGGGGTGTGAGTTTTCAGTCGCATATAGTCCTGGGGACCATTCAGGCTTGTTCGCATATATATATATATATATATATATATATATATATATATATATATATATATATATATATATACATATATATATATATATATATATATATATATATATATATATATATAACTTTAGAACACTTTCCCACCAGGAGACTCGAACCCTAGCCAGCACAGAAGCCTTCCAGCAACTGGCATAACAGGTACGCCTTAACCCGCCTTAACCCGCCTTAACCTGTTATGCCAGTTGCTGGAGGGCTTCTGTGCTGGCTAGGGTTCGAGTCTCCTGGTGGGAAAGTGTTCTAAAGTTGTATACTTAACTCTCGTGTTTAGGAGAGTTGTGCCTTATATATATATATATATATATATATATATATATATATATATATATATATATATATATATATATATATATATATATATATATATATATATATATATATATATATATATATATATATATATATATATATATATATATATATATATATATATACATATATACTGATGTAAAACCAATTTTGCACAGAACAGGGAGGTAGGTAACCTCGGCTCTGAGCTAATGCACAGCTCTGGCTGGGGAAATTGTGGGCTGGTGTGATGTTTCAAATGGGATGATTAATGTTCCTCTGTGTTGCCACCTGCAACGTAAAAACCTTCTCGTTGTTCGCTGCAGCCGGCAAGAGAGAGAGAGAGAGAGAGAGAGAGAGAGAGAGAGAGAGAGAGAGAGAGAGAGAGAGAGAGAGAGAGAGAGAGAGAGAGAGAGAGAGAGAGAGAGAAGACTCTCTCTCTCTCTGGTATCTAAGGCTGAGATACCAGCCAGCATATATATATATATATACACTTTCACACACTGCCAGCATATGACCTGGCAGTGTGTGAAAGGCGGAAAGAGGGGGAATGATAGAGAGCGAGAGAGAGAGAGAGAGAGAGAGAGAGAGAGAGAGAGAGAGAGAGAGAGAGAGAGAGAGAGAGAGAGAGAGAGAGAGAGAGAGAGAGAGAGAGAGAGAGAGAGAGAGAG
>NC_091160.1:24521140-24541140 GCF_040958095.1 Procambarus clarkii
TCTTGTTCTTCCCTCCGTATGGCAGCTGCTCGTTCTTGTTGTTCGAGGGCTTCCCTTTGCTGCTCACGTTCAATCTTGGCCAGTTCCAATTGGAGTTTCATCGTTGCCAAATCAGTTTTTCCTGCAATATAGTAAGTTTCATGAGTTTCAGAGTCTATCTTACCTTGCTCTAAATAGTAATCCAGCAACAGGTTGTGTAGGTAATTTTTGTTGGCTTGGTAGGGAACTTCTAATTGATACTCATGTGCAAGAGTTTGTAATTCAGTCTTCTTGGCACGACTTAAAGTCCCTATTTCACCTGCTGGATTTGTACGGAAAGCTTGGAGACGAAACATGGTGAAATTAGCAAATAAAGGTACACGAATATTCAATAGTGTATGTCAGAAACAGGACAACGTGGCAACTGGTACCTATCCTGTGAGATCTTTAACAATTAAAGTTAAGTGAAAGATGTTAAATGATTAAATTAAATCAAGGGCGCAGGAAATCTTGTACCCGGTACTCATGTAAGAGGATAAGGGCAAGAAAATCCTACTAACAAATGAAACAGAGTTTCGAAAACAAATGAAACAGTAAATTGTCTCAAAAGTAAAATTGGTAGTCCAAGGATGTAGGCATACCTTGCCACGTCTCTATAGGACATAAAGCAAGTTTTTCCTACTGAATTTAATATGATACTTACAGAATTAGCGAACTTTTGTGCTCTGAAAAAATAAGCTAATTCCCTACCGTTGTATGTATCATCATCTCTGACTGACGTGTAGGGGTGCGAGGTGTCAACTGGTGACGAGAACTGCTGCTGAGGTCCCAATTCAGCAACTAAAGTTCGAGCTAGAGGAACTATGGCCCTCTTTGTCCTCCTACAGTCAGATTGCAGAAGATTGGGTACTCTTGACCCGGGGCAGACCACAGTACCAGGGTACCAATATGATGATCTGTCAGAATGAGAAATATTCAAGGGACATAGATGGTAAATACGAGTAATAACACGGAGGGAGAGATGACCAATTAAGAGTATGACTGAGGCCTACAGTCACCACGTAATCCAAAGTTGTCTCACCTTCACTATATGTTACTCTCGTAATGCACAATACACCGCACCTTATAAAAAATGAAATTGAATACGAAAAATAGTAAAGCTACGTTAACAAAGTTAAATACGCTTACCATAAATTACCACTTGGCACCAGTACCTGAGTGAAGCTCCTAGGACAGGCCCCCATATAACTTGTGACGGTAACGCGTTGGTGTTCGGCTGTTTAAGGCTAGGGGTATGGCCTCGTCACATAGTTATAAAAAAAAAGAGAAAAACTGGAACGTCGTCTGTGGTAAGGTAAGGAGAAGACACACAAAACACAAGTAAATTTTAACAATGAAATTTTAATTACGTTAAATAAATCAAAACATGAAAAAATGGACAAACAAATTCTTATAATAAAATCAATCAATCAAAATAATAAGAATACTTAAATGACACAATGAAAAGTTACGTTAAGGCAAAATAACAGGAAGTGCAACACAAAATTAAATGGGAGGTGCTGGAATATTGGCTTTAAGCTATCACCTCTCTCAGTACACGCTAACGTCTAGCTGGGAGGAGTGATAACCACGAAAGCACTGAACATTCTGAGGTCTGAGGTCGTGGCGACCCCAGACATCAAGTAGTATGGGGGGGCGAGTGCAGGTGCAGCCAGACCGGCGACCAATCAGCGGGGCCGGTAGCGATCAACGAGTAGTTTGGCGGTTTGAGTCTGAACAGGTGTCTCTGGCTGCAACGTTTTGAGCTCTGGCAAGCCTTGCTGGTGTTGTTGTCGTTGTTGGACATTTCTTCCATAGTAGTTTTATATAACCACAATGACGTAATTGTGGAGGGAAGAGCAGGCTCAATCTCTTGAAGGAGATTATCGTCACAATATATATATATATATATATATATATATATATATATATATATATATATATATATATATATATATATATATATATATATATATATATATATATAACTGAAAACTCACACCCCAGAAGGGACTCGAACCCATACTCCCAGGAGCAACGCAACTGGTATGTACAAGACGCCTTAATCCACTTGACCATCACGACCGGACAAAATGAGGTGATAGCCGAGGCTATTTGAACCACCCCACCGCCGGCACTCGGATAGTAATCTTGGGCATAGCATTTTACCAAATCACCTCATTCTTTGGGGCACACGTGAGGAACACAAATGCGAACAAGCCTGAATGGTCCCCAGTACAATATGCAACTGAAAACTCACACCCCAGAAGTGACTCGAACCCATACTCCCAGGAGCAACGCAACTGGTATGTACAAGACGCCTTAATCCACTTGACCATCACGACCGGACAAAATGAGGTGATAGCCGAGGCTATTTGAACCACCCCACCGCCGGCACTCGGATAGTAATCTTGGGCATAGCATTTTACCAAATCACCTCATTCTTTGGGGCACACGTGAGGAACACAAATGCGAACAAGCCTGAATGGTCCCCAGGACAATATGCAACTGAAAACTCACACCCCAGAAGTGACTCGAACTCTTACTCCCAGGAGCAACGCAACTGGTATGTACAAGACGCATTAATCCACTTGACCATCACGACCGGACAAAATGAGGTGATAGCCGAGGCTATTTGAACCACCCCATTTCATCAACACAAGACAGAACACGAAACAATGGGTATTGAAATGGAAGTGATTGTAGAAAGCCTATTGGTCCATATTTCTTGATGCTTCTATATTGGAGCGGAGTCTTGAGGTGGGTAGAATATAGTTGTGCATTAATTGGCTGTTGATAGCTGGTGTTGACTTCTTAATGTGTAGTGCCTCGCAAACGTCATCGATAGATACAGCGATAGCAGGTGACTTGACGTTTGCGAGGCACTACACATTAAGAAGTCAACACCTGCAATCAACAGCCAATTAATGCACAACTATATTCTACCCACCTCAAGACTCCGCTCCAATATAGAAGCATCAAGAAATATGGACCAATAGGATTTCTACAATCACTTCCATTTCAATACCCATTGTTTCGTGTTCTGTCTTGTGTTGATGAAATTAATACCCTATTAATGCCACCTCTTGTTCTGTCTTGTGTTGATGAAATTAATACCCTATTAATGCCACCTCACCCCATCCACCTCACTCAAATGTAGATATAAACAAAACCGGAGATGTGTAAGTTCTATTCAGTTGTGTATTTGTAAACTAAAGTCTTTGAAAATGTAATAAGTTTTACGAAACGCGCTCGTGTCGCGTCAGACTAGAAATAAAAATGAATTTTGGAGAATTGATTTTTGAATTACCTCCAACAGTGAAAAGAAATGTACGAAAGATTGAGAAAATTCGTGTTTGAATTATTAATCTTACTTTTTCGGTCATATTTAATAATATATATATATATGTATATATATATATATATATATATATATATATATATATATATATATATATATATATATATATATATATATATATATATATATATATATATATATATATATATATATATATATATATATATATATATATATATATATATATATATATATATACACTACATATAGTGTTACATGACATTATAAATCTGCTCTGCGTAACATACCATTATGAATAACCTCCAACACTCTGATTATCGCGTCTAATACTCAAAACTGTGAGGGAGGAGCGCGAGTGTCTCACGTCCTCCTCATTACGTTCTTGAGCCTCATTTCCTCGCTGGTAACGACCCTCAGTCACGCGGTCAGAACTGCTTGGCTAAGAATAGCCTTGACCAACTCTCGATAACTACTGGTAGAACATACGGTCGTCCGCGTACACTAGTAGTGGGGTGGGGCCTTTTTGGTAAACGTAGTGGAAGAAGGAAATTTGTATTTACCCTATCCTATGGGCGGGTAGAGGTGGGGAGAGGGGGGGGGCGGAAGTGTACCAATGTTGGTTTGGCAACATTGGTGATATATTAACTACACACTAGCTTCATCACTGTAGCCATCTTTACTATTCACTAGCTTCAACACTGTAGCCATCTTTACTATTCACTAGCTTCATCACTGTAGCCATCTTTACTATTCACTAGCTTCATCACTGTAGCCATCTTTACTATTCACTAGCTTCAACACTGTAGCCATCTTTACTATTCACTAGCTTCATCACTGTAGCCATCTTTACTATTCACTAGCTTCATCACTGTAGCCATCTTTACTATTCACTAGCTTCAACACTGTAGCCATCTTTACTATTCACTAGCTTCATCACTGTAGCCATCTTTACTATTCACTAGCTTCAACACTGTAGCCATCTTTACTATTCACTAGCTTCATCACTGTAGCCATCTTTACTATTCACTAGCTTCAACACTGTAGCCATCTTTACTATTCACTAGCTTCATCACTGTAGCCATCTTTACTATTCACTAGCTTCAACACTGTAGCCATCTTTACTATTCACTAGCTTCATCACTGTAGCCATCTTTACTATTCACTAGCTTCATCACTGTAGCCATCTTTACTATTCACTAGCTTCATCACTGTAGCCATCTTTACTATTCACTAGCTTCAACACTGTAGCCATCTTTACTATTCACTAGCTTCATCACTGTAGCCATCTTTACTATTCACTAGCTTCATCATTCTAACCACTTAACTACACGTTGTCTTCGCCACTGTAACGATATATACTAAGAACCTCATTACTTTAACCATCTTCTCTACAGACTTTTGACTTTTGACTTGAATTGACATTGGGGATCGATCCCGACCCACCAATTGCAATTCCTGAACAAAAACCAATCACCCTGCAAACCCTGGTTGAACCGTCTGGCCTCAAATCTTGAGGTCTCCGTGGTGTAGTGGTAAGACACTCGCCTGGCGTTCCGCGAGCGCTATGTCATGGGTTCGTATCCTGGCCGGGGAGGATTTACTGGGCGCAATTCCTTAACTGTAGCCTCTGTTTAACGCAACAGTAAAATGTGTACTTGGATGAAAAAACGATTCTTCGCGGCAGGGGATCGTATTCCAGGGACCTGCCCGAAACGCTACGCGTACTAATGGCTGTACAAGAATGTAACAACTCTTGTATATATCTCAAAAAAAAAAAAAAAAAAAAAAAAATCTCGGACACACAAACCAAGAAACAAATATTTTCTTTTTTTGCAGATATAGATTGGTACACACACCGGGATATTATTGCTTTAAGGAAACATTATATAACCTCACACCAACTGTGAGGTCACGTCGTCCACGTTAGTAACCTGTTAGTTCATACATCTAAGTTACGACTTCTCAAAACAGCATACATAAATACCCCTTAGCATGTCATTAACCCTTAGCATGTCGTTAACCCTTAGCATGTCGTTAACCCTTAGCATGTCGTTAACCCTTAGCATGTCGTTAACCCTTAGCATGTCGTTAACATTTATCATGTCGTTAACCCTTAGCATGTCGTTAATAACCATTAAGCGGCGCCAAAATCGTCAAAATCGCCATATGCTACTTTTCTCCACCCCTTTTGATTTCTTAACAATGTTTAGTCAGGCAAATATTGACGTGGTACTCTTTTACACAGCTGCGCAGTTTAGTGGTTATAAAGCTCTATGACACCTTAACCAAGTCGGCTGTGCTCGTCATATTGGTGAGGCGCGGTAATTGTTGACAATGGTTGCACGCATCAGTTACAGGTAACTAGCACTTGTTTCTTATTCATCCCCTGACAAGCACATTTAATAACTATTTTATCAAATAAATGATGAGAATATTGAATCAGTTAATGAACACAGTTATTGTTTTAATTTGTATCACGTGAATGTTTAGGTAACATATAATGATACAGTTCTGATATGCTTCTCTCTCAAAAACTGGTGTATATATGTTGGTAAATATGTAAATTTGCATCAAACACACTAGGGAAAGGGGGTTGGGGGGGGGGGGTGCTCGGGATAGTCTGTTTCTTCCCCCACCTTATTATCCTCTCTTCTCTCCTCCTTCCCTTCCCCCATTACACCTCTTCCCACCATCTCCCCCCCCCATCCCCATCTCTTTCCTCTCTTCTCTTGCCTCCTCTTTCCCACCTCTCCCCTCCTCTTCCACCACGTCACACCCTTTCCCATTCTCTTCCTGCCGTCCCTTTCTACCGTACTTTTCCTCCATGCTCTTCCCCCCTATTCCTCCTCTCCTTCTTCCCCATCTCTCTACGCCCACTTCCCTTCTCCTTCCTCTTTCCCCATTTCATCCCCCCCCCCCCTCTCGCCTCAACATCCCCTTTTCCCCTCCCTCTTCCTTAATCTTCCTCCTATCACCCTGTTCCCTCTCTTACATCTTCTCACCCTACTAGCTTCACTATCTTCATCACCCCAAACATAAACCCGGCTCACTACTCTCATTGTTGTAAACCGAATGAATGAATTTCATCCTTTTCCAGGACATTTTTTATCATAAAAAATGCGCGGTAAATTCCACGGAAAAGACATATCTGATTTCATTTCAAACGTCATGAAAATCTCACTAGTCAGATATTTCTTAAAGAATTTAACTTGACCAACCACGACCAGCCTATGTCCGTCCCATACCCCAGACCATTTTTCCTGCAAAGTTGGCGGAGACTATTACCAAGCGTCTGGTCCCAAAGCTGGGACTAGACAGACAGACATTCGCTCTTATGGAACAGATTTAATGTGATTTATATATAAAGGAATAAAATATTTAATACAAAAATTTTTATTACAGAATTATTTAAGACAGAAAATTGAAAATCTTCAGATTAGTTGATGAAAAAAAAGGCAAATTCCGGACTTAGAAAGTCGAGAGCGAAGTGAGTTGCCGAATAAACCCCAGTTGAACGGCCCGAGTTGAACGGTACTAATAGAACGGCCCTAGTTGAACGGTATTAGTTGAAAGGTACTAGTTGAACGGCACTAGTTATTCCGGTAGTAGTTGAACGGCCCTAGTTGAACGGCAGTAATTGAACGGGACTTGTTGAACAGCTATAGTAGAACGGCCCAGTAGAACGGGCCTTGTAGAACGGCCCTAGTTTAATAACACTAGTAAAACGGGCCTATTTGAACGGCCCAAGCTGAGCGGCCCTAGTAAAACGGCCCAAGCTGAGCGGCCCTAGTAGAACGGCCCTAGTAGAATGGCCCTAGTTGAACGGCACTAGATGAACGGCCCTAGTAGAACGCACTACTAGTAGAGCGGCCATAGTAGAACGGCCCTAGTTCAACGGTCCTAGTTGAACGGCTCTAGTAGAACGGCTCTATTTGAACCGCACTAATTGAACGGCAAAGTTGAATGGTACTAGTTGAACGGCACTAGTAGAGCGGCAGTAGTTGAACGTTACTAGTTAAACGGCACTAGTTGAATGGCTCTAGTTGAACAGCAGTAGTTGAACGGCTTTAGTTGAACGGCACTAGTTAAACGGCACTCTTTGAACGGCAGTAGATTACCAGTACTAGTTGAACGGCACTAGTTGAACGGAACTAGTTGAACGGTATTAGTTGAACAGAACTAGTTGAACTGTAATAGTTGTACTGCACTAGTTGAACGGCACTTGTTGAACGGCAGTAGATTAACAGTACTAGTTGAACGGCACTAGTTGAACGGAACTAGTTGAACGGCACTAGTTGAATGGCACTAGTTGAACGGAACTAGTTGAACGGTATTAGTTGAACGGCGCTAGTTGAACGGCACTAGTTGAACGGCACTAGTTGAACGGCACTAGTTGAACGGCACTAGTTGAACGGCACTAGTTGAACGGTACTAGTTGAACGGCACTAGTTGAACGGCACTAGTTGAACGGCACTAGTTGAACGGCACTAGTTGAACGGCACTAGTTGAACGGTATTAGTCGAACGGTACTAGTTGAACGGCACTAGTTGAACGGCACTAGTTGAACGGTACTAGTTGAACGGCGCTAGTTGAACGGCACTAGTTGAACGGCACTAGTTGAACGGCACTAGTTGAACGGCGCTAGTTGAACGGCACTAGTTGAACGGTACTAGTTGAACGGCACTAGTTGAACGGCACTAGGTGAACGGCACTAGTTGAACGGCACTAGTTTAACGGTACTAGTTGAACGGCACTAGTTGAACGGCACTAGTTGAACGGTACTAGTTGAACGGCACTAGTTGAACGGCACTAGTTGAACGGCACTAGTTGAACGGCACTAGTTGAACGGCACTAGTTGAACGGTATTAGTCGAACGGTACTAGTTGAACGGCACTAGTTGAACGGCACTAGTTGAACGGTACTAGTTGAACGGCACTAGTTTAACGGCACTAGTTGAACGGCACTAGTTGAACGGCGCTAGTTGAACGGCACTAGTTGAACGGTACTAATTGAACGGCACTAGTTGAACGGCACTAGGTGAACGGCACTAGTTGAACGGCACTAGTTGAACGGTACTAGTTGAACGGCACTAGTAGAACGGCACTAGTTGAACGGCACTAGTTGAACGGTACTAGTTGAACGGCCCTAGTTGAACGGTACTAGTTTAACGGCACTAGTTGAACGGCACTAGTTGAACGACACTAGTTGAACGACACTAGTTGAACGACACTAGTTGAACGACACTAGTTGAACGACACTAGTTGAACGGCACTAGTTGAACGGCACTAGTTGAACGGTACTAGTTGAACGGCACTAGTTGAACGGCACTAGTTGAACGGCACTAGTTGAACGACCCTAGTTGAACGACACTAGTTGAACGACACTAGTTGAACGACACTAGTTGAACGACACTAGTTGAACGGTACTAGTTTAACGGCACTAGTTGAACGACACTAGTTGAACGACACTAGTTGAACGACACTAGTTGAACGACACTAGTTGACCGGCACTAGTTGAACGGCACTAGTTGAACGGCACTAGTTGAACGGCACTAGTTGAACGGTACTAGTTGAACGGCACTAGTTGAACGGTACTAGTTTAACGGCACTAGTTGAACGACACTAGTTGAACGACACTAGTTGAACGACACTAGTTGAACGACACTAGTTGAACGGCACTAGTTGAACGGCACTAGTTGAACGGCACTAGTTGAACGGCACTAGTTGAACGGTACTAGTTGAACGGCACTAGTTTAACGGCACTAGTTGAACGACACTAGTTGAACGACTTGTTGAACGACACTAGTTGAACGGTACTAGTTGAACGGCACTAGTTGAACGGCACTAGTTGAACGACCCTAGTTGAACGACACTAGTTGAACGATACTAGTTGAACGGCACTAGTTGAACGACACTAGTTGAACGACACTAGTTGAACGACACTAGTTGAACGACACTAGTTGAACGGTACTAGTTGATCGACACTAGTTGAACGGCACTAGTTGAACGGCACTAGTTGAACGACACTAGTTGAATGGTACTAGTTGAACGGTACTAGTTGAACGGCACTAGTTGAACGGTACTAGTTGAACGGTACTAGTTGAACGGCACTAGTTGAACGGCACTAGTTGAACGGTACTAGTTGAACGGCACTAGTTGAACGGCACTAGTTGAACGGCACTAGTTGAACGGTACTAGTTGAACGGCACTAGTTGAACGGTACTAGTTGAATGGCACTAGTTGAACGGCACTAGTTGAACGGTACTAGTTGAACGGTACTAGTTGAACGGCACTAGTTGAACGACACTAGTTGAACGGCACTAGTTGAACGGCACTAGTTGAACGGCACTAGTTGAACGACACTAGTAGAACGGCACTAGTTGAACGACACTAGTTGAACGGTACTGGTTGAACGACACTAGTTGAACGACACTAGTTGAACGGCACTAGTTGAATGGCACTAGTTGAACGACACTAGTTGAACGGTACTATTTGAACGGTACTAGTTGAACGGCACTAGTTGAACGACACTAGTTGAACGGCACTAGTTGAACGGCACTAGTTGAACGGTACTAGTTGAACGGTACTAGTTGAACGGCACTAGTTGAACGACACTAGTTGAACGGCACTAGTTGAACGACACTAGTTGAACGGCACTAGTTGAACGGCACTAGTTGAACGACACTAGTTGAACGGCACTAGTTGAACGACACTAGTTGAACGGCACTAGTTGAACGGTACTAGTTGAACGGTACTAGTTGAACGGCACTAGTTGAACGACACTAGTTGAACGGCACTAGTTGAACGGCACTAGTTGAACGGCTCTAGTTGAACGGTACTAGTTGAACGGTACTAGTTGAACGGCACTAGTTGAAGGACACTAGTTGAACGGTACTAGTTGAACGGCACTAGTTGAACGGTACTAGTTGAACGGCACTAGTTGAACGACACTAGTTGAACGGCACTAGTTGAACGGCACTAGTTGAACGGCTCTAGTTGAACGGTACTAGTTGAACGGCACTAGTTGAACGGCTCTAGTTGAACGGTACTAGTTGAACGGCACTAGTTGAACGGCTCTAGTTGAACGGTACTAGTTGAACGGCACTAGTTGAACGGCTCTAGTTGAACGGTACTAGTTGAACGGCACTAGTTGAACGGCACAAGATTGTTTTTTTCGATGTGTGGGGGGGGGGTGGAGTGTACCTGCTGTAGTGATTGATTTCCATATCTCGTGATATAATTCCACTGAAAATGTAAACCGTGACAAAATATATACTGTGCAGAAAGGTAAACCGTGCCAATATGTAAACTGTGCAGAAAGGTAAACCGTGCCAACATGTAAACTGTGCAGAAAGGTAAACCGTGCCAACATGTAAACTGTGCAGAAAGGTAAACCGTGCCAACATGTAAACTGTGCAGAAAGGTAAACCGTGCCAAAATATATACTGTGCAGAATGGTAAACCATGCCAAAAGAGGCGACGTGCATTTATGACCTTGCTGGTGAACTAGTTCCGTGAAAGATTTTTTTGTCTACTCTAATATCTTGCTCTTTAATATGGAGCAAATTGGCATATTTTTTGTGTTGGCATGGGGGGGGGGGTGACGTTCCCTTATAATCTGCATGGCCAATCTGTCACCATTGCCGCTTGAGAAACTTTTCAGCCACTGGTGCAACTTTTCCTGGATTTATACAGAGGTTTTCTCTGGATTTAATCCTCGTTTCTGATCTCATTTCTCGAAAAGTTTCTTTTTGCACATGACTTGGGTACCTTTGAAGACGACGTCTGACTCCTGTTAGCAGGATCACAGCTTTTCCTTCCTATGGAGTCGTAATGTCTTAGAGCTTCCTCCTGATAATTACCCATTCCCATTGCCCAAGTTAGACCTTGTCCTCCTAGTTTTTTTCCCCTGGAGCACGACCCGCTAGACGGCTTACAACCAGCTGCACTAATTACAGCTGGGTGAACAGGGGAGAATTAGTTGTGTCTCAGTTTGACCCAATACAATGTTGTAGATAGTGATTAAGTCCACTGTATTAGCCTAATGGCCAGTCGGCAAGAATACTTCAGTCCTAAACATAGTCTAGGACTGAGTGTGTGTGTGTATATATACACACGTAGAAGCAGGGTAGACACACTTGTCGATGTATATAACCTAGGTTTCCTTTCTTATCAGAAACACTATTTTGGGAATAACGTAGATTTTAGTTGACTATTTTGTTATAAATGCTCTATTTAATAATATTTTATAAATTATATGTTCTAATTCCTATATTTAATTAGATATTGTAAATTATGAACTTTAAACTCTCCATTGAATTAAAAAAAATTATTTATTTTTAATTTTAAATGTTCTATTAAGATATAGACAAAAAATATGTAGATGTTCTGCCAAGTTAAGAATTAAAAATTTAAAATTTTACAAAATAAATTATAAAAATACTCATACGTCAGGCTGCGAGCAGCCGCGTCCAACAGCCTGGTAGATCAGCCCAGCAGCTAGGAGGCCTGGTCGACGACCGGGCCGCGGGGACGCTAAGCCCCGGAAGCACCTCAAGGTAACCTCAAGGTAAGGTAACAATAAATTTGAAAACAGTATATTGTAGGTAATAATTTATATAAAATAAATGATCTGTAGATTTAGTGGAAAATAAACAGCACCAGCAGCTTATGAATACAAAATAGTGCCAGCAGCTTATGAATACAAAATAGTGCCAGCAGCTTATGAATACAAAATAGTGCCAGCAGCTTATGAATACAAAATAGTGCCAGCAGCTTATGAATATAAAATAGTGCCAGCAGCTTATGAATACAAAATAGTGCCAGCAGCTTATGAATACAAAATAGTGCCAGCAGCTTATGAATACAAAATAGTGCCAGCAGCTTATGAATACAAAATAGTGCCAGCAGCTTATGAATATAAAATAGTGCCAGCAGCTTATGAATACAAAATAGTGCCAGCAGCTTATGAATACAAAATAGTGCCAGCAGCTTATGAATACAAAATAGTGCCAGCAGCTTATGAATATAAAATAGTGCCAGCAGCTTATGAATACAAAATAGTGCCAGCAGCTTATGAATACAAAATAGGGTCAGCAGCTTATGAATACAAAATAGTGCCAGCAGCTTATGAATACAAAATAGTGCCAGCAGCTTATGAATATAAAATAGTGCCAGCAGCTTATGAATACAAAATAGTGCCAGCAGCTTATGAATACAAAATCGTGCCAGCAGCTTATGAATACAAAATAGTGCCAGCAGCTTATGAATACAAAATAGTGCCAGCAGCTTATGAATACAAAATAGTGCCAGCAGCTTATGAATACAAAATAGGGTCAGCAGCTTATGAATACAAAATAGTGCCAGCAGCTTATGAATACAAAATAGTGCCAGCAGCTTATGAATACAAAATAGTGCCAGCAGCTTATGAATACAAAATAGTGCCAGCAGCTTATGAATACAAAATAGTGCCAGCAGCTTATGAATACAAAATAGTGCCAGCAGCTTATGAATACAAAATAGTGCCAGCAGCTTATGAATATAAAATAGTGCCAGCAGCTTATGAATACAAAATAGGGTCAGCAGCTTATGAATACAAAATAGGGCCAGCAGCTTATGAATATAAAATAGGGCCAGCAGCTTATGAATACAAAATAGTGCCAGCAGCTTATGAATACAAAATAGTGCCAGCAGCTTATGAATACAAAATAGGGTCAGCAACTTAAGAATACAAAATAGGGCCAGCAGCTTATGAATATAAAATAGTGCCAGCAGCTTATGAATACAAAATAGTGCCAGCAGCTTATGAATACAAAATAGTGCCAGCAGCTTATGAATACAAAATAGGGCCAGCAGCTTATGAATATAAAATAGGGTCAGCAACTTAAGAATACAAAATAGGGTCAGCAGCTTATGAATACAAAATAGGGCCAGCAACTTAAGAATACAAAATAGGGTCAGCAGCTTATGAATACAAAATAGGGCCAGCAGCTTATGAATACAAAATAGGGTCAGCAGCTTATGAATACAAAATAGGGTCAGCAGCTTATGAATACAAAATAGGGCCAGCAGCTTATGAATACAAAATAGGGTCAGCAGCTTATGAATACAAAATAGTGCCAGCAGCTTATGAATACAAAATAGGGTCAGCAGCTTATGAATACAAAATAGGGCCAGCAGCTTATGAATACAAAATAGGGTCAGCAGCTTATGAATACAACATAGGGCCAGCAGCTTATGAATACAAAATAGTGCCAGCAGCTTATGAATACAAAATAGGGTCAGCAGCTTATGAATACAAAATAGGGTCAGCAGCTTATGAATACAAAATAGGGTCAGCAACTTAAGAATACAAAATAGGGTGACCTATAAAGGCGAGACAAAGCCAGAAGAGTGAGAGCCTGAATACGTCGCCATTTGTATTTTGCATTTTTCTTTGACTTCTTATAGAAGACTTCTTCCCCTCTGTGGAACCTTGTATTATGTTACATGCAATAAAGGTTTCGAATTTTGCATTTGTAATTTCTATGTACATATGTTCTAGGTCTTTTGTACTTGGACTTGACGGTAGAGCGACGATCTCGCTTCATGCAGGTCGGCGTTCAATCCCAGATCGTCCAAGTGGTCGGACACCATTCCTTTTCCCCCATCCCATCCCAAATCCTTACCCCTTCCAAGAGCCATATATTATAAAAGTCTTTTTGCTCTTTCTCCTGATAATTACCTTACATTAGGTCCTTGATAGGGAAGAAGGGAAACAAATAGGCGTCATATTCCTACTGTTAGCTCTAAAGATGTAATGTTTCATTATTTGGCTCTAACGAAGCTTGAATTCGTTCACCTGGGCTCTAGGAGACTCGAACCATGGACCCCACGCGTGTGAAGCCGAAGCTCTATCGACCGAGCTATTGAGGAGTCTTAATAAGGAATGTTTTTCCTACCCCATGTTCGTTGACTACGACACCCTTTCCTCCCCTTCCTTCAAGACCCTGACCCTCCACCAGCTATCAGACCTAGACTCCCCCTTCTCCCCCCTCTGCCAGACCCAGAATACCCCCACCCCTCACCACCGGTAATTGACCCAGTCTACACCCAACCCTGCTCCATAATCCAGATGGAAGAGAGGAATAATCACCCTTGCTCTCTGACCCAAAACATCCCTACCTGCCTCACTGACCAAGATCCCTCTTCCCCATCCTTAGCATCCCTAACATCAATCCAACCTTCTCCCCAATAATCACTACACGACCCCTCTATCCACCTCCCTATCCAGCCATTCATCGCGCGCTATCCATGACCTCCATACATCCTAATCCTTCCCTCTTTTCTCCCTGACAAACACCCTGACCCCGAACGGGCCGTTTGGGGTCAGTTTTGTAGTTTTGTAGTTTTTGTTTTGTTAAAACTGCAAAACAGTTTTTCTGTTTTGTACGTTTTTTGGGGGGATGGTAGAAACCCCATTTTTTGGTTTTGTAGGGGGGGGGTGATCCCCGTTTTTTTGGTTTTGTAGGGCCCCCCTAAAAAAAAACCTCACTAACGCAGTCTGATACTTTTTTTATTGGGAGTAAACAGATTGCAATCGAAAGAAAGAATGTATAAAGAGGAAATATGGTATGAGGTATGAAAGCAGGCGGGCTGTTCGCCTTGCTGACACAATGTTATGATTGCAGGTTGGCTGTCCGCCTTGTTGACGCAATGTTTGTGTGTCAGGGAGCTAAGATAAGTTTGTTCTCAATTGTGTGTAAAGGTTCGATTAACGAGTATTTGTATTTGAAGTACGTGGGTGAAGCATTTGGAGAGTGGCGATTCGAACACAGGTCGTCAGCGAAACACTGATCGAGAAATGTTCGAACGTCATAAGTTATGAGTCAGCCCGTCCTCCAAACAAAGATCCAAAAGTGATTCCATGCACCCGCCAATCCCCTGTTTATGAATGAAAAGCGGTTTACACACGACTCACAACTGCTGACGTTCGAATATATCCGGAACAAGTGCTTCACTGACGAATTTTGTTCGAATCACAACGCTATAAATGCTTCACTCACATACTACAAATACAAATAATCGCCAACAGAACCTAAACACCTGACCTAACCTATCCTATGCCTATATATACACAATATGCCAATATATTATAATATTTAATTATACATGAGAAAATTCCCGTTTTGAATGAACAGCGTGTTAAAATTTATGAATGCGTCTGTGGGGTCGACTGCTGGATGTAATGGACTTGAGTCGAAGATGGGTTGCCTCGTCAACCAGCCCGTCCTCCAAACAAAGACTCAAAAGTGATTCCATCCACCCGCCAAACCTCCTGTTTATGAATGAAAACGGTTTACACACGACTCAAAACTGTTGACGTTCGAACACTTCCAGAACAAGTGCTTCACTGACGAATTTTGTTCTAACCACAACGCTGTAAATGCTTCAACCACGTACAACAGATAATCGCCAACAGAACCAAAGGAGTCGACTGCTAGCAGCCGTGGAGTGAGGACGTTTACCGACCCTCTGTGGCTGTTGGGGTTGTTTGTCGTTTTGGTCGCCAGGTGGTGTGGGCATCTCTGCCCTCCCAGTTTTGTTGCCTGCCTGGCTGCGTGCTGACGTGGCGGTTCTGACATGGGGGGCCATCTTCCTCCTGTTGTGCGTGTGAATTCCGTGGGCCTGGAGTTCACTTGTAAGGCTGGTTATACGACCATCGAGATGGTGATGTGTGACACGCTTCGTATCCTGGTGGAGGCTATTTACGGATGAGCTTGTTACGGCCCACCAGGTTGTTATTAAGTTTGTGGGGAAGGAGGAGTACCGGGACTTTCTCCGTCGGTACGAGGGGCGTACGTTGCCGTTGCCGGATGATGCCGGCTCTGTGATGATTTCGGACCGCAGTGGTGCCCTGACTTATGTCAGTGTCCTTGGTGCGCCCATGGAGTTCCCTGATGACCTCCTCCGGCGTTACTTCAGGGGGTTTGGTACTGTTTTCAGCGTGCGGGTAAACACGCTCTCCTCGGGGCGGTATGCTGGGAGGCGAACGAACATTCGCACGTTGGGGATGCGCCTGCGGTCTGATATTCCTTCTTCTATCCGGCTTATGGGATACTACGTCCGGGTGTATTATGCCCGGCAGCCTCGTACCTGTTTCCGGTGTGGCCTGTTGGGGCATCAGGCTACCGTGTGCTCTGAGGCCCCAGCTGCTCCTAACAACTTGTTCCGAGACGAGGATTTCCCGCCGCTCCCACTGGAGGCAGTATCCGGTGATGATGATGAGGAGGTGCTCGTCCCGTTTGCGGCTGCAGCTCCCCCGGCGACGCCTGACGTTCCTCCGGTTGTTGCCGACCCTCCTCCGGGTATTGCGGTACCGTCGGTTGGTCTGCCTGTCGCTGTTCCAGCTGCTCCCGTGGGCCTTCCTGGAGCTCCCTGTGTGTCGTCACTGTCTTCTCCCTCGTCTTCTGATGCTGCGCCTGGTCCTGTGTCCGTGACTCGGGTCCCAGATGTGCTGGGTGCTGGGGTGGCTGCAGAGCCTCCTTCTGTGTGTGGCCCGGTTCCCCCTGTGGTAGAGGCTGCTGCCGTTCTGTGTCGGGCGTCGGTTCATCCGGCTCGTGGTACCCGTATTTCTGGGTCTCTTACTGGCTCTGACGATATCCGGCCGGTGCCCAAACGTTCCCGGCGTTCGTCTTCTGCCTGGGCCGACGTTGGTGACTTCAGTGACTGCAGGTCTTCGGGCATTGATGGTGTGGATACGGATACGTCGATATCTCTGCAGTATGTGATGGCGGAGGTCCATATGCCTGCTGGTGCTGGTGCCTGTGTCTCGGACGTGCCTTCGGTTTTTTCTCCGCCGGGGGACTCACCGCAGTGGGGGTGGTGGCTTCCGCTGCCAGGGATGGTGTGGAGTCTGGTGCTGGGCGTGGCCCGGTGGTGACGTTACGGAAGGATGCGCGCCATCCGGGTTCTCTGCTGTCATCTGGTGGTGTGCCCGGGGCCGCGGGTACCCATGTGGTGCGGGTGCGCGTTGGGGCCCTGGGGGACGTGTTGCCGGCGTCTGTGATGCCGCCGGGTCACTGGTCGAAGATTGCCGAGTTCCTGCTGTCTGACGGACCGGAGTACATTCATGGTGGGCAAGTTCCTTTCCTGTGGGGGCGAGTAGCGACTTCTTGCCTCATGAGTACTTCTAACTGGGTCCCCTGTTTGCAGGTGTCTGTTGCCCCGGTTCCAGATATTATGGCGTCCCCGGTGGATGGCCGGGACCCTTTGCAATGGGTGTTCTGGGAGGCGTTCAATGTACGGTTCCCGCGGGCCAGGTTCCTGGGCAAGTATGTGCTCTGATTTCCTGTGTATTTGCTCAATGACATGCTGTGTGCCCCTCTTGCTGTTTGTTTGCATTGTTATATTATGTGCTTCTGCCTCTTCCTTTGTGCGTTTCTTTGCCGTGTGGCATATTAGTTTCTAGTGCTTGGCGTCACTCGTTTCGCGTCTTGGCTTGGCGTTTCGCCTTTCCTGGCTTCGCGATTCACCCTTCACGGGTACGCCGGGGCTCATCCGATCCCACGATCGTCGTCGCCCCTAACTCAACAACAACAACAACAACAACAACAGAACCTAAACATCTAACCAAACCTATGCCTATATATGCAAAATATGGTAATATATTATAATATTAATATATATTTGAGAAAACTCTCGTTTTGAATGAACAGTGTGTAAAAAATTATGAATGTGTCTGTGAGGTCGACCGCTGGATGGAATGGACATAAGTCGAGAACGGTTGGCAAGCAGGATAATGAATTTGGCGGAAACTCTATAAATTTTTTATACCAGACCGGCAGAGAATTCAAAAGGAGCAGCATGGAGAGTGTATGGAACTGGATGCCAGATCCACTTGCATTCCAGAATTACAGATACAATTACCCACCGAAAGGAAACTACAACTACGACAGACAACTGCCCTACAACAATCAGTACTGGTCAGAACAAACTCATTATGTCCACGAATAATGGACTTGCCGAAAAAGTCTCCCATTCAAACTATCACTAATAGAGTAACCTCATTCATCTTTGCCAACATACAAGGACTGAAAACAAGAACAAACAACAAAATACAGTTCATAAATGGCCTCCTCACGGAGTCAAATGCAGTATTTGGAGCTTTCACAGAAACCCATGCAGGGGAATTGTTGGACAGTGAGATCTGGATTCCAGGATATAACCTATACAGGTGCGATAGGAAAATTAGGTCACATGGAGGAGTGGGTCTGTATATTAGGGAAGACCTTGTATGCTCGGAGCTCCTAAACGTTACAAATGAGATGGTAGAGGTACTGGGATTAAAAATAGAGAAAATAAATTTAGTGATTATACTAATATACAAACCACCAGATGCAACGGCTGAGGAATTCACAGAACAGATAAGCAAAATAGAGAATAGTCTTGATAATTTGGAGAACCCGATACCTGTTATTATCTTCCTAGGTGACTTCAACTTGCCTAGTCTCAGGTGGAAAATAGCAAACAATAATATTATACCAGGAAATCTATCAGGACCTAACCAACCACAGATTAGAGAACTACTTAGATTCTGTGACAAATTTTCACTCAATCAGCAGATATCGGAGCCAACGAGAAATGAAAATATTCTAGATCTGGTCTTTACGAACAATGAAGACATTATCAGAGACATTACGATATCAGATACCACATATTCAGATCACAAGCTCATTGAAGTGCAAACGACCATCAATACTCAGAATAGACCTAAAACGTTGATAAAGCGAGAGGGGCTATTCAGTAAATTCAATTTTAATAATAAAAGGATAGACTGGGAGATAATAAACAGGGAACTTACAAACATTCCATGGGGAACTGTTCTAAGTAATACAAGTCCTACAGAAGGAATAGAAAAACTGACTTCAGAAGCGTATCAAGTCTGTCTGAAACATGTTCCTTTGAGGAAAGCCAGAAAGAGATCTAACGTAGAAGGAGAACGCAGACGACACTATAAACGCAGGAAAAAAATAACGGAACTGCTTATGCAGACACGAATTTCCCATCAAAGAAGGAATAATTTAAATAGGGAGATTGAAGAAATCGAGCGGAAATTGAAACACTCATATGAAACTGAAGAAAGACAGTTAGAACAGAAAGCCATTCAGGAAATAAAGAAAAATCCAAAATATTTCTTCTCATATGCGAAATCAAAAGCAAAAACCACTGCCAGTATTGGACCTATTCGTACAAGTGAAGGTTCATACACAGAGGATGACAAAGAAATTAATGAAATCCTAAAAAAGCAGTATGAGGACATGTTTAGCACTCCAATAAACAACATGAAGGTGGAAGATCCAGACAATTTCTTTATGCGGGATATTCAAACCCCTGTAAATATAACTGATATAAACACGAGCGCACTAAATTTTGAAAAAGAAATTGAAAACATGCCCATACACTCGGCCCCAGGTCCAGACTCATGGAATTCAATATTTATAAAGAAATGCAAAGTGCCGGTAGCACAGGCACTCAGTATAGTGTGGAGGAAGAGCTTGGACACGGGGGAGATACCAGATGCGCTTAAAGCAGCAGACATTGCCCCTCTACACAAGGGAGGGAGCAAAGCATTGGCAAAAAATTATAGACCAGTTGCACTAACATCGCACATCATAAAAGTA
>NC_091160.1:24546140-24686140 GCF_040958095.1 Procambarus clarkii
AGGCCAAAGCGAACTACGGCTCAAATAGCACAGTAGAAACAGTACAGCAGAAAACCCAGGCCCACGCAGGAGCCAAAACCTCCCACAAACCCACACACCTACACGCATACGGACACAATCGGCACCCGGAGGCACTGAAACACACCACACACACACACAGGAGCCGCAGCATCACAAGGGGGGAAAACACACAATCACACACAACCCCCGTCAAGGAGGCCCAAAGAAACGGGAAGGGAGCGCATAGCAAAGCAAACCCTGAAACCACCCCAACCCCTCCAAACCCACACCAACACCCAAACCCCACCCAAGACGAGAACATCACCTGCCCACCAAGGCACCCACCGACCCAAAGGCAACCCCACGAACATAGGCAACCGTGAACCATCGACCAAAATCTTCCGGAAAAGCGCGCTGCAACCACCACCAGGTAAACCGCATGCGCCCCCGCAAAAAGCCTAAAATTCGGGTAACCCAAAAACCCTCCCGCCTCCCAACCCACACACAAAACACATAATCTGCAACCAAAACACATAACGTATTACGTACCTGCCGCAAATAACCCGGAAAATACAAAAACAAAAACTGCAAAACATCACCCCGACAACCCGGACCACAAAACACCTCCAGGACATCCCGAAACAACCGACAACCGCTCATTCGTCGCCAGCGAAAAATTCAGAAATTAAAACAGCAAATTGCGCTGCTGAGGCGCCAAGAACCGTTCCCCAAAACACGACCAGATACCACCCGAATCCCAACACGGGAATAAGCCCTCCACTCGAGGCCGCACCCGGGGCAACAACACCCCATACTCAGCCTTGCACGAGAATGACAGAAACCCAGGATGGCGGCAGAGCTCCCGAAGAATCCCCACGGCCCAAGAATAAACAGGGGGGGTAAACAAGGCCACCTCCCGACAAACCCCCAAATCAATCAAATAACTGAAGCGAAGTGAACAGAAAAAAACTCCCAGCGTATTCAACCCCCCACCGAGAACCAGCCCCTGACGTAACGTAACCTAGAAGAGGGCCTTATCCTTCGTGAAGACGTCAGGAATGCCAACACCCCCCTCTCTCACCCTTAACACCATCGTCGAACGGCGCACCGGTTGATAACGCCCACACCATACATATCTGTACATCCTACACTCCAAATCCAAGGCCTTCCGACGATCCAACGGGAAACATCGAGCCATAAACCAGACATGCAACAAGACCTTACATGCAACAAGCAGACCCTGCTGATAAATCGTCAAAGGACGATGCGACAAGAGGCCAACCATAACCCCAACCGACCGAGAGACAGCACCCCAATTCCACTCCAAGGAGCGGTCATAGGAGGCAAACCAAGTAACCCCAAGAATCCGAAGCGAGGAGACCACCGGAAACCACGACCTATCCCACACCAGGCGGGAGGCCCACACACCGATCCCCATCAACCCCGACTTCGCCCGATTAAGAACGGCCCCCGTGGCGGACTCAAACCGCAGGAGAACGTCCTGGACAGCTCCAACAGAACCCTCCGAAGCAACAAACAGAACGGTGTGTCAGCATACCCACAAATGGGCAGCCGAAGACCGGACGGTAGACAAGGAGGCACAATCAAGGTACATGCTTTCACCGCCCGAAAGAGAGGTTCCTGAAAAATCACATACAAAAGCATTGACATGGGACACCCCTGACGAACGGAACGGCTAATAGGAAAAAAGGCACTAAAAAACCAATTCACACAAACGCGACTGCGACTCCGGACATACAACAAATGGACCCAACCCACAAACACCGCCGGAAACCCAAGCCGCTCCATAGCACTAAAAACAAACTCCAAAGACACCCGATCGAAGGCCTTTGACCAGTCCAAGCTGATCATAGCCACTGAAAGCCGATACTCGGATGCGTAGAGAAGCACGTCACGAAATAAAGCATTGCAATGCATCAGGTCACGGCCAGGCACACCACAAAACTGCTCCATAGAGACCACCGACGCAACGACACCGCGACAGCGACTCGCTAAAACCTTAGACATAATTTTATAGTCAACATTCAAGAGCGTAATAGGCCTCCAATTCGAAAACAACTGTAAATCGCTCGGCTTTGGGAGCAGCAGCACGATCCCGTCACAAAAGGAATCAGGCAGAGCACCCAACCGCAAACACGCCTGCACCACCTCCAAAAGCACCTCCCCCAACACATCCCAAAAGGTAAGGTAGAACTCAATGGGCAGGCCATCCGCACCCGGCACTCTCCCTGAACGAAACGACCGAACCACCTCCAGGAGCTCCACCGTGGAAACATCCTGTACCAACCGGGCACACTCCACTTGCGACAAACCGGGGAAGCACCTGTCCAAAAAGGAACCCGCGAGCACACCATCCCCACGCACCACCCCATAGAACGCCTCCAACTCCTGCTGTGCGGTAATCAAAACACCCTCCGTGCTGGAAAGCACAGACCCATCAGGCTGCCGAAGGCCCTTGAGAAAAATGGAACCCCGAGCAGCCTTCTCCCTCCCTAAAAGAAAGGGGGAGAGCCTCTCTCCATCCACACGCTCAGCCACACGAGCACGCACGCGAACACCGTCAGCCAACACCGCACGTAAATCACAAATCCGCTCCTTACACTCAGAAATCGCACTAAAGCAGTCAACCCCAGCATTCAACCGCACATATAAACAAGACAAACGCGCCTGAAGTAACCGCAGCAGACCAAACCTCCCGGCTGCCCCCCGCTTAGCAACTAACCCAAAAAACCTCCGACACTCCACCTTACACCACTCCCACCAAACGAACAAAGAGGAGAAATCAGCCTTCCGGGCAACGATGCCAACCCACCAGGCCCGAAAATGCTCACAAATACGTGGACAACGCAATAACCAGCAATTTAGCTTCCACCACCCACCCGCACCTGACTCCGGACACCAACCCGGACAACCACCAAACAATGATCCGAGAAGGCCACCGGGATCGTGCGAAAATAAAAAACTGAACACTCCCCACCAGAAACATAAAACCTATCCAACCTAGAACTCGCCCCACTCGCAGCAAAGGTATATTCCAACGAGCCGCCACACAAAACAGCCGCATCGCGAAACCCGCACGCACGCAAAACCTCAATTAAAGCGGCAGAAACATTTCGAGGGTGAGTACTAGAGCAATCCCGCACACACGTAACACAATTAAAATCCCCCCCAAAGATCAAATCCCGTGTATCATGCCGCAAGTATGGCAGAAGCCCCTCCCGAAAAAACAGCTCCCGGTCATGACGATGCGCCACCCCAGAAGAGGCGTACACCATCAAGAACGGAATCACAACCCCCAAATACTCAGCCCGAACAAATAAGACCCGCCCCTCTTCATCCATTTCCGTGTGAAGCACGGAAATAGATGCCCTCCGCGAAAACATCAGCGTCCCTCCAAAGGACGTCCTCGGCGGGTTCAACACAACATGATACGCAGCACACGACCCCTGCAAAACAGACACATCCCGAACATTGTGCTCCTGGATCATAGCCACATCCCATGCTGCTCCCGAAGCACATCCACAAGGCCCAATTGGACCGCCAGAGCATTCAGACCACGAACATTCAAAGACGCACAAACAATAGCAGGCGCCATCAAACCCATCAATGACCCCCAGCCCCTCTAGGCTCATCAGGGGCACAGTGCCACCCACTGCAGAGGCGTCGGCAGCATCCAGAGGCTCAACCCGCTGCCGCCCCACCGCCGGGAAATCCACCAGAATGCCGGGCCTCTGATCCCTCAGGAAGCGGACAGTGCCGGCATCACCCTGGGAAGCACGCCGAGACCCCGCCGCCACTGACCAGGTATCACCGACGTCCACCACCGACGAGGAAATCTTGCTGCCATCCGGCACTGCATCACCTCCGGAATCCACATCAGATACAGGAGAATTAGGAGGAGGAGGAGGAGGGGGGGGGCACCACCCAAGGCACAACTCCGTGAAGCCTCAACCCGTTTGCCAGGAGGCTCTCCACTGCGTGAGCGCCCCCCGCATTGCGCTTCTGGCGAGGAGCTGGGGAGGATGACACCCCCTCATGGATCGCAACCGGAGGGGGAACGGGAAGCGGATGTGCAATGCAGGCAACAGGAACGCTGCCACCATCGACGCCGCTTCCATCACCCTCAGCGCACGCACCGCCCACAGCGGGAGGCACTGATACAACACTCCCATCACCATGCCCATCCACCATCGAAGCACCAGGAACAGGATGCACCTCCACATCCACCGGAATTTGAAGACGGGAAGCAGGAGCAGCCACGTCCTTCACCACAGCTGGTACAGGAGACACCACAGGCAGGGACGAACCACCAGACACAACAATCGCAGGTGCACCACCAGGCACATCCCCATGCCGAGGCCCGGCCAGGGAGGAACCATTCTCACGCAGGGGGGGGGGGGAATATCCCCCACACTTAACACAGAAGCAGTCTCCATGCGAGGAACCTCACACTGGGCAGCATCATGGCCCTCCTCCCCACAGCGGAAGCACGTGCGGGCCTGCCCTGGATAGAACACACTGAGTGGAAGACCACAGCACATAACCTTAGAGGGGATGGACTCCGTGAGGCGCATATGCAGCGTGCGAGTACCCAGGCGGAGGCCCCGCAGCCGCCCGGCACTAAACAAGTTATATCGATGACGCACCACCGAACCATACCTCGCAAACACAGAGGAAAGCTCCACCTCAGGAAACGTAACAGGTACCCCGTGCACGCTCACAAAGGTCAGGGCACCCCACGGATTAAAGACAGTCACTGAAACAGCCGACTGAGGAAGGAGAGTCGTCCGCTCATTCCAACGCCCCACAAACTGCTCGTATCCAGGTGACGTGGCAAACGTCACCGCCACTCGAGTGGGAGAAAACTTCTCGAGACCTAGGAGATCCTTAAGATCCACATTCAGGGCATTCAGAAGCGCAGTCGCCACAAGTTCCCAATCCACCGCAGCAGAGAACTCCAGACGAGCAGTATTCTTCTTCTTTTTTTTTTTTTTTTTTTTTTTTTTTTACATGCGAACGTTCGAATAAATACAATAAAATAATAAACTAATAACAAACAATCAGACAACAAAAAAATACAGAAGCACAAAGCAAGTTAATACAAAGTAACACAAATACACTAAATACCGGCCTGAAGGGCTGACAACAAAAACACAACAAGGAGCATAAACACAATGAAACAACACCGGACAGAAGGGTAACGGAAATATGTTAAATACAACAAAAAAACAATACCGTCCTGAAGGGTGCACAATAGGTACACCACATTGCAACTAACCACAGGCCACAGCAAGCACACAGACTACTCAAAGTGTTCATACTTATCCGGCCACACCGCCGCCGGGAATCGAACACAATACGCCTCCCACAGTAACATTACGTCATTCGGAACAAGTACAGTATTAACAGTACGAGGATCAGGCATTAACTCCGGCACACCCACAACAAAAGACCGAGCCCGCCGTACCCAGATGGAAGAAGGGCACCACGGAACAGGCTGCACGCGGTCAATAATGTCAAACTGCAAAGGATGCTGCACATCATGCGCCACTCCGGAGGCCAAGATGAGAGGGGGGGGGCTCCTTCCCGCGAGGCCGGGCCATGGGCAGCGCACTGGGAGCCTCCTCGGCCGCCTCACAGCGCTCCGCATCAACCACCGGACGTTGTTCCTGCCGGGACCCCCCACGCTTGGCATCCTTCTTCAGTACCAGCTTGATGCCTCGGCGCGCACCAGAACTCTCACCATCCACGTCAGTAGGAGCGAACACACCCCACTGCGGAGAACCTTCTGCAGGAGAAAGAACAGGAGGTAAGTCATAGGTACAAACACCGTCAACAGCAGACACATGGACGTCAGCCACCAGCAGCGTCGTAGAGCGCGAAACACCCGGAGTCGCCACATCATCTCCCGAAGCTCCACCTGCGTCGTAATCCTCCGAATCAGCCCAAGCAGTAGAAGAACGCTTGGGCACTGGCCGCACATCCTCACAGCCGGAGGCGGACCCAGAACCACGGGCCTCACGAAACGGGCGAACCGACGCCCGTCGCAGAACGGCAGCAGCCTCTACCACAGGGGGGAACCGGACCACACACAGTAGGAGGTTCCGCAGCCACCCCAGCACCCAGCACAGGAGGAACCCGAGGGGAGGACGCAGGGCCACAGTCCACAGCCGAAGACGAGGAAGCCGACGGCGACGCTCCACAGGGATCACCAGGAAGGTCCATGGGAACGGCAGGGCCAGAGACATGGTCAGGAGGAACATCCGACGGCACCGCAACACCCGGAGGAAGGTCTGCGACAACCGGGGGAACGTCGGGTGACACTGGTGGAGCCTCAGCAGCAAACGGGACGCTCACCTCCTCACCCCCGGAGTCCTCCTCCAGAGGGAGCGGCGGGAAATCCTCCTCACGGAACAAGTTCGCAGGAGCGACCGGATCAGCAGTACACCCGGCAGGCTGATGCCCCAACAAGCCACACCGGAAGCAAGTACGGGGTTGCCGGGCATAAAACACACGCACGTAGTACCCCAACAGCCGGACAGAGCACGGTATGTCCGACCTCAGTCGCATCCCGAGGGTCCGAATGTTGGTCTTCACACCCGAATACGTGCCAGACGACAGTGAGTTCATCCGCACACTGATGACGGAGCCGTACCTCTGGAAGAATCGCCGGAGGAGAGTCTCAGGAAACTCCATGGGGGCGCCATGAACACTGACATACGTCACAGCACCACTACGGTCTGAAATGGTCACTGACCCGGTGCCGTCCTGTAGCTGCAAAGTACGTCCCTCGTACCTCCGTAAGAAAGCACGGTACACCGCCTCACCCACAAACTTGACAATAACACGGTGAGCAGTTATCAGCTCAATGCCATATACGTCCCCAACCGGGACACGAAGCATGTCACTCAATACCACGTCCACCAGCGGGTAACCAGCACGGCCAGTAAACTCCAATCCGATGGAGTTTACCCTCACGACAGGGGGAAGACGGCCGCCCATCGTAAAAGCGCCACGTCCACACCACCAGGAACAGCAGGGAGGGTCAGACGAGCAGTATTCACAGGGCGGATGCGGCCACCACCAGCCGCCGCCATATTGCTGACCTCCGCCCCAGTCAGCTGGCACCCCACACCAACAAGCAACCACCACCAGGCAGCGACAAAAAGCTACTGGCAGCCAGAGCCCGACGTCCGCGCCCTCCAGTGGCAAAGGACGGAATCCGGGGTGTTGTACTACATGGATACAGCCCCATGGAGTGTTGAACTACATGGATACAGCCCCATGGGGTGCTTTACTACATGGATACAGCCCCATGGCGTGCTGTACTACATGGATACAGCCCAATGGGGTGTTGTACTACATGGATACAGCCCCATGGCGTGCTGTACTACATGGATACACCCCCATGGGGTGCTGTACTAAATGGATACAGCCCCATGGGGTGCTATACTACATGGATACAGCCCCATGGCGTGCTGTACTACATGGATACAGCCCCATGGCATGCTGTACTACATGGATACAGCCCCATGGGGTGCTGTACTACATGGATACAGCCCCATGGCATGCTGTACTACATGGATACAGCCCCATGGGGTGCTTTACTACATGGATACAGCCCCATGGCGTGCTGTACTACATGGATACAGCCCCATGGGGTGTTGTACTACATGGATACAGCCCCATGGCGTGCTGTACTACATGGATACACCCCCATGGGGTGCTGTACTAAATGGATACAGCCCCATGGGGTGCTATACTACATGGATACAGCCCCATGGCGTGCTGTACTACATGGATACAGCCCCATGGCATGCTGTACTACATGGATACAGCCCCATGGGGTGCTGTACTACATGGATACAGCCCCATGGCATGCTGTACTACATGGATACAGCCCCATGGGGTGCTGTACTACATGGATACAGCCCCATGGGGTGCTTATCAAAAGTGAGAACATTGGTGTTGACCAAACCACACACTAGAAATTGAAGTACTGGAACTCCTGAACTCCTAAAAACTGGTACTCCTAAAAACTGAGTACTGCAACACTTGATGATATATTGGACTTGTACCCAAGATTAACCATGTAATGTATCAATTATACAATGTATGTATGTGATGTAACTATTTACCTGAGCTTGTAAAAGCACCTTCATCACCTTCAGTGATTAAATGCTTAATTGCACACTAGTTTCTCTATCAGCTATCTCACCCTGTCAGAGTAAAAGAGACAAATGTATGTGAATGCATGTTTGTGTGTATATATGTATGTATACATGTATGTATATGTACGTATACATGTTTGTGTGTGTATGAATATGTATGTGTATAAAGTATATATGGAAACTGATCAGAATTACATTTCACCGTTGTAGACGCACATTAATGACTATGTAAAAGACACATCGAACACTTTATGTAGGCCATACGTAAATCTGTGTATCTATGTATTTACGTATGTAGGTTAGCTTTGCATTTTAATAGCACCGAATCACCTTCTGTGGTTGATTGTTCAGTAAACCCTTGAACTATATGCTTAACACATCTCTAACCCTGTCCATGGAGGACAGAAGAAAATGTATATATGCTGGTTAGCATTGTAAATGTGTGGCCACGTCTGTGGTAGAAAATAATAATAATAAGAAAAAAATTGAAGAGACGACGACGTTTCGGTCCATCCTGAGCCATTATCAAGTCGGTTGTGATGAGACAAGGGAGGCAAGGGTATTACGTGGGCAAGAGAGAGATGGGAAGATGGAAATCATAGGGGAAGATAAGAGCAAAGCAAAAAGGTACGGAATGTAAGGTGTAATAAAGAGTGTAATAATAGGAATAAGAAAGGGATCGTAAGAGAAAACAAAACGATAAAAGGAAGGGTAAGTTAATGTTAGGTCACGTTTGAGAACCATCGTCTGAGAATGAATTATTCAGGTTATCCATGAGTCACTTAAGCTGTTGTAACTTGTCATAGAACGACCGTTCATGGAGCAACTTGACCTGCACCAAATTATCATGAAGCAACTTGTTTTGAAGTTCCTTGTCTTCTAAATGTTTTTCCCTGGTACAACTTGTCCACTGAGAAAGTTGCCTTGGAACAACTTGACCACTGAGAAAGTTGCCTTGGAACAACTTGTCCACTGAGAAAGTTGCCTTGGAACAACTTGTCCATTGAGAAAGTTGCCTTGGAACAACTTGTCCACTGAGAAAGTTGCCTTGGAACAACTTGTCCACTGAGAAAGTTGCCTTGGAACAACTTGACCATTGTGAAAGTTGCCCTGGAACAACTTGACCACTGAGAAAGTTGCCCTGGAATAACTTGACCATTGAGAAAGATGCCCTGGAACAACGTGACCACTGAGAAAGTTGCCCTGGAACAACTTCACTACTGAGAAAGTTGCCCTGGAACAACTTCACCACTGAGAAAGTTGCCCTGGAACCACTTGCCCACTCAGAAAGTTGGTCTGGAACAACTTGACCACTGAGAAAGTTGCCCTAGAACAACTTGACCACTGAGAAAGTTGCCCTGGAACAACTTCACCACTGAGAAAGTTGCCCTGGAACCACTTGCCCACTCAGAAAGTTGGTCTGGAACAACTTGACCACTGAGAAAGTTGCCCTAGAATATCTTGACCACTGAGAAAGTTGCCCTGGAACAACGTGACCACTGAGAAAGTTGCCCTAGAACAACTTGAACACTGAGAAAGTTGCCCTGGAACAACTTGACCAGAGAGAAAGTTGCCCTGGAACAACTTGACCACTGAGAAAGTTGCCCTGGAACCACTTGACCACTGAGAAAGTTGCCCTGGAACAACTTGACCACAGAGAAAGTTGCCCTGGAACAACTTGACCACTGAGAAAGTTGCCCTGGAACAACTTGACAACAGAGAAAGTTGCCCTGGAACAACGTGACCACTGAGAAAGTTGCCCTGGAACAACTTGACCTGAGAGAAAGTTGCCCTGGAACAACTTCACCACTGAGAAAGTTGCCCTGGAACCACTTGCCCATTCAGAAAGTTGGTCTGGAACAACTTGACCACTGAGAAAGTTGCCCTAGAATAATTTGACCACTGAGAAAGTTGCCCTGGAACAACGTGACCACTGAGAAAGTTGCCCTAGAACAACTTGAACACTGAGAAAGTTGCCCTGGAACAACTTGACCACAGAGAAAGTTGCCCTGGAACAACTTGACCACTGAGAAAGTTGCCCTGGAACAACTTGACCACTGAGAAAGTTGCCCTGGAACAACTTGACCACAGAGAAAGTTGCCCTGGAACAACTTGACCACTGAGAAAGTTGCCCTGGAACAACTTGACAACAGAGAAAGTTGCCCTGGAACAACGTGACCACTGAGAAAGTTGCCCTGGAACAACTTCACCACTGAGAAAGTTGCCCTGGAACAACTTCACCACTGAGAAAGTTGCCCTGGAACCACTTGCCCACTCAGAAAGTTGGTCTGGAACAACTTGACCACTGAGAAAGTTGCCCTAGAATAACTTGACCACTGAGAAAGTTGCCCTGGAACAACGTGACCACTGAGAAAGTTGCCCTGGAACAACGTGACCACTGCGAAAGTTGCTTTAGAACAACTTGACCACTGAGAAAGTTGCCCTGGAACAACTTGACTAGAGAGAAAGTTGCCCTGGAACAACTTGACCACTGAGAAAGTTGCCCTGGAACAACTTGACCACTGAGAAAGTTGCCCTGGAACAACTTGACCACAGAGAAAGTTGCCCTGGAACAACTTGACCACTGAGAAAGTTGCCCTGGAACAACTTGACCACTGAGAAAGTTGCCCTGGAACAACTTGACCACTGAGAAAGTTGATCTGGAACAACGTGTCCACTGAGAAAGTTGCCCTGGAACAACTTGTCCACTGAGAAAGTTGCCCTGAAACAACTTCACCACTGAGAAAGTTGCCCTGGAACAACTTGACCACTGAGAAGGTTGGTCTGGAACAACGTGACCACTGAGAAAGTTGCCCTGGAACAACTTGACCACTGAGAAAGTTGCCCTGGAACAACTTGACCACTGAGAAATTTGCCCTGGAACAACTTGACCACTGAGAAAGTTGATCTGGAACAACGTGTCCACTGAGAAAGTTGCCCTGGAAGAACTTGACCACTGAGAAAGTTGTCCTGGAACAACTTGACCACTGAGAAAGTTGCCCTGGAACAACTTGACCACTGAGAAAGTTGTCCTGGAACAACTTGACCACTGAGAAAGTTGCCCTGGAACAACTTGACCACTGAGAAAGTTGTCTTGGAACAACTTGACCACTGAGAAAGTTGCCCTGGAACAACTTGACCAGAGAGAAAGTTGCCCTGGAACAACTTGACCACTGAGAAAGTTGCCCTGGAACAACTTGACCAGAGAGAAAGTTGCCCTGGAACAACTTGACCAGAGAGAAAGTTGCCCTGGAACAACTTGACCTGAGAGAAAGTTGCCCTGGAACAACTTGACCACTGAGAAAGTTGCCCTGGAACAACTTGACCACTGAGAAAGTTGCCCTGGAACAACTTGACCACAGAGAAAGTTGCCCTGGAACAACTTGACCACTGAGAAAGCTGCCCTGGAACAACTTGACCACTGTGAAACTTGCCCTGGATCAACATATCATTAAATAACTTGTCCTGTAGTACGTTGTCTTGGAACCATTTGTCCTGTACCAACTTAACGATCTATAGGACTGACATAACCAGGATGCCCTCGTGCCTTTTGCCCTGGTCTAATTAATAATAAACAGCTCAGCCGGATTAAAATTAAAAATCTTAAATGAGCACAAAATTGCAAAAAATTAAAAAAATATATTAATCATGTTTAACTCTGGAATTAGGTAATTATAGCCTTGTTTACTTACATTAACTGTACAGTTCATTAGAAATAATCATGGACACTTTCATTGTAATTTATCTGTGTGATATTACACTGCTGTACACAAGCCCTTTTCACCATACAAGGAAGAGCACTTGCTAATTACTTTATGATGTAATTAATTATATACCAGCAAACACATTACTTAACCACGACGCTCTTTATTCCGTTGTTCAATATTGCATCACAATAACGTTTTAAAGAAAGTTGTTGGTAAGTTGTGACAAGAAAGTTGTTGGTAAGTTCTCTTTGTAGAGAAGTAAGGATATACACGTCAATTTAAAGATCTTTTAATGAGGGACAAAACTGGTAAACCAGAGTGGAGGGAACTTGGCTAAAAAATTGGTTAACTCTATAATTGCTATCTTTGACGGCATCGTCGGATTGGTTGTTAGGAAATAAACGATGTGTGCATTGTTATAGCTCATCAGTACCATTTTGTACCCTATACTGTAATTGATGCACTTGCGTGATACTGTGAGTGATTAAGTAAAGTGAATCTGCTAACTTCAGAGCGGTGAATCTGGCCGCTACAATCAACAGCTTGTTGGACCAAGCTCTCACAAGTCAAGCCTGGCCTCGGGCCGGGCTTGGGGAGTAGAAGAACTTCCCGAACACCAGAAAGCTGGCATTATATAGGCCTTTAAGTGTGGGAGATGTGGTTGATCATCATCCCATCCTCGGGATCTGTTCACGGCATCCAGCGACCCATCCCCAATGACACACTCATCAACTTTAACATACTCTTCATCCAAAATAAGAATGTTCTCAAATGACATGCATAATAATATATATTAGCATATTGTGCATATTTAAGTGTAGATTAGGTTACGTGCTCGTGTCCAGTGGGTAATTATTAGTATTTGTTGTAAGTGGGTAAAGTATTTTTATAGTTGCTATTCGAACAGAGGTCGTCAGACAAGCACTGATCGAGAAATGTTCGATCATTAGTTGTGAGTCGTGTGACGAGTGTTTTTCATTCATTCACGAGGGATTTGGTGTTTGAACCGAGTGAACATTTGGCCTTTTGTTGATAACGAGCTGACTGTTAATGAACGAAAACACACGACTCAACTGATTACATTCAAATATTCATCGAGCAGTTCTTGGTTCAATTCCCATTGCCACAGCAGCCTGTCCCTATCAAGAAAGACCAAATGCTCGTTATAATCCAGCCGCCGAATTATATAATATTTATGTAAATTATATAAACCGCAATGTAAAAAACATTTACACGCGACTTGCAAGTGATGATGTTCAAACATTTCTCGAACAGTGCTTGTCTGATGACCTCCGTTCGAATAGCAACTCTGTAAATGCTTCACCTATATCCTCCAAATGCAAATAATTGCCAACGTAACCCAAACTCCTAACCTAATTAACATAACCTTCTCCTAATTTATATGCGAGGAAAACCTATATTTAATTCACAAAACATTAAGACTGATGAATGCGTCGGAGTCAGCTGTTGGGAGGGGGGGGGGGGGGAGTCAGCTTCCTCAGGCAAGGCTCTTTAACGAGCCTTGCCTGAGGAAACGTTGTTTCCATTTGAATCTAAGCACTTAAAAATTAACCTTAGCGTAACTATTCACACAGTTCAAATATATAATTATATTGTTATCTATGATAAAATATAGATCTTGACAACACAGTACGTACGATGAATGCGCACATGGAAAATATGACTGAACGAGAGGAAATCAACGTAAGTCAGAATGTGACTTCAGAGCCTCGTCTGGTTGCTCAATTCTAACCCACAAAGAAAATTGTCAAATATGCTTCACCAATAATAAGTAATTACAAATAAATGACAAAGTAAACAAAACAATTAACCTAACCTAACATAAGCCTTTCTCCATATTATAAAACAGTAAAGATGTCTTGAGAATATAGTTTCTAACTGTACTTTACGAAGAGTATAAACACATGTAGCGTAGGTTTTTGAGCTGAAGCGCCTGTCTAGAGAACAGCTTGTGCAAAGAGCATATCTGAATTATAGAGTCCCATAAAACATATGAAGTGATACGTGCATCATCCTAAGCGACTCTATTCAGGAAACCAAAGCACGTAAATATTTGTTTGAGAAAATAGTTTATAACGCCATAAATGATATTAACAATGTGCCTCGGGAGACAGCCGCAGCGGCACCAACTCAGCTTGACGGAGAGTTGAGGTTTGAGTAAGCTGAAACACTTGATTCAATAAAACTTTATGTTGGTTGTTGGATGAAAATGACTTCGGCCAATTGTGTTTAGAACGATCTTGGGATTGTTTACCGAAATGTGTTCCCGGCTTGTCCGAGGTAATGTTGGACTTAAGGCCAATCAATTCTCGAGTGTAATCATTGAAGGAAGATATACTCCGAGGAGTGTATCGCGCTTATTGGTGACTTTACTTTGAAGTTTTCTCAAGTCCTGAATTACAATTATGTCTAAAGTATACTTGCTTGGATAATCAGTACTCACATAGTTGTGCTTGCAAAGGTAGATCTTCGGCTCTTTTGTCACGCCTCTCCACCGTCTATCAACTGGTGTACAAGTAGATATGATAGAGTCTACTGGGCTTTTATCATATCTACATTTGAAACTGTATGGAGTCTGCCTCCGCCACATCAGTTCCTAATGCATTCTATTCATTACCGTCTCTGAAACTGAAACAATTCTTTGGAGGTATTTATCGTGTTCTATCTTGAACACTGTGAGAGGCCGGCCAGTTATGCTCCTTACATGTAGCAGGAGAGTGTTTGAAAATGCGTGGGCCTTTGACAGAGTTCTCCCTTAGCGTACATATTGGACATGATCTCAATGTCCCATCGGAAAATTGGGAAAATGAAGTGATCTGATGATCCCATCACTGAAATATAAGAAAAACAGTTAAAAAATCAACTTCATCAGATCACTTCATTTTCCCAATTTTCCATCATCATCAGATCACTTCATTTTCCCAATTTTCCATCATCATCAGATCACTTCATTTTCCCAATTTTCCGATGGGACATTGAGACCATTTGGAAGGGCATCGGACGAGGGAATAGGGAATGGTGGGGATGACGAGGGGGACGAGGGAGGGGGTAATGGTGGGGAAGGACAAGGGGACGGGGGAGTTTGGGATGGTGGGAACGAGGGGATGGGGGAATGGAGAATGGTTGGGAGGCCAAGGGTGATGGGAGAATGGGGGAAGGACTGGGGGGCTGGGAAGGTTGCTGTGGCTCAGCAACGCATGGCCAGGTACTGCTAGTATACATATAATGAACTAAATTGTAGTAAATATGTAGTATAATGTACTGCATTATAGTACATATGTACAATAATATACAGCGTTATAGTACATATGTACTACAATATACTAAATTATAGTACATATGTACTATATTGTACTAAATTATAATTCATATGTACTATAATGTACTAAATTATAGTACAGATGTACTATAATGTACCAAGCCATAATACATATGTATTATAATGTACTATGGGATCCATATAATATACTAAATGTACAATAAATCTCGAAGCGTTCTCTTCAATGGGCAAATTTTGTAAATCAACAAACAAGATATTAGAGTTTGAATTTGATAGCGCCACATATGAGGCTCCTGCAGCTCACATCTGGTGTTCTGTCAGACAAACAAAAATTGTCAAATTGAATACCCTCTTTTTTTAGTTTGTTAAAAGTACCGGTGTATAAAAATGTTATTCAACCTGTCCTTTCTCTTATTAGGTTTCATTTTGTACGGAGTCGACCAGACGTGTAAGAATGCGGCATATTAGTAAAATATCAACCGCCATAATATTGACGTTTTCAAGGCATCGGTCTCGATAGATCAGGTGGATTGTTCAGGTTCAGGTCCGTTTCTGGTCAGGCCAAACAGTCGCATTTTTGTACTAGTGGCATATCCTGAGAGCGAGATAGGATTAGGTAGTTTCAGAACTACCATGTGTAAGCACCTGACCCGAGATGTGATCAAGTAAGCTGTTTGATCTGTGTTTGCCCTCGGGCGGAAATATTTACCCCGCCCAAGCCCGAGGGATAAGTACTTAACAAATGGTTAACAAGTGTAGTTAACAATGACATATGTTGTTAACATCACTAGGCAATGGTGTGGTGGAGGCAGACTACATACACGAGGTGAGACCCAAGAGCCGAAGCTCAATTCTGGCAAGCACAACCAGGTGAGTACACCTAGGGTGGATATACACCGAGAGGTGTATTCCGCAACTCAGAAGTATATTTCACTGAGAGTATATTTCAATCCTGAAATGCGTTCTGAAGTAAAGTAAATTTGACTAACTTCCGGGTGAGTCAAGTTTGGTGGCCAGTAAATTCCCCTTGAAGGGTGCACAGGCTCTAAAGTCTGATGAAATGTTTAATAAAGAGTTCCTGAGCTACACGAGGCGTTGATTAAGAGTTCCTGAGCTACACGAGGCGTTGAGTAAGAGTTCCTGAGCTACACGAGGCGTTGAGTAAGAGTTCCTGAGGTACACGAGGCGTTGAGTAATAGTTCCTGAGCTACACGAGGCGTTGAGTAAGGGTTCCTGAGCTACACGAGGCGTTGAGAAAGAGTTCCTGAGCTACACTAGGGGTTGAGTAAGAGTTACTGAGCTACACTAGGGGTTGAGTAAGAGTTCCTGAGCTACACGAGGCGTTGAGTAAGAGTTCCTGACCTACACGAGGCGTTGAGAAAGAGTTCCTGAGCTACACTAGGGGTTGAGTAAGAGTTACTGAGCTACACTAGGGGTTGAGTAAGAGTTCCTGAGCTACACGAGGAGATGAGTAAAATATTCCTGAGCTGCACAAGGTGTTAACTAAAAAGTTCCAGAACTACACAAGGATCAAGTCAAAGTTTCCACAGCCACAGAAGACGTTGAGTAAAGAGACTCTGAGCTACAAATCATATGAGTAAAAAGTTGCGTCTCGTCTCAGTGCGTTGTCAAAGTGACTTTCAAGCAAGTAAAACCAGGCATCCTAAAACACGCAGCCGCCGACACTGTCCTTGCACACACAGCCTTTAAAACCTCCTCACTAGAAACGGGTGATCTTTCAGACGTTTGAAAAGTGGCCAATGTGGAACTTATTTGACGGGAGGAAGACAGAAGTTACTAAACTGCAGACCGGTAGCATAACCAAGTATTCCCTATAAGATATTAGAGTGACAAATCAGAAAGAAGTCTCATCAATCATTTAGAAAATACACAATTTTCCAAGCATGAACATGGATTCATCCAAGGAAAATTTTGGCTTTACCCAATTTTTTTAGAGCTCTATAACAAAAAACCTAACAGTTAAACAGGATTGAGAGGGTTGGGCTGACTGCATTTTCCTGGACTGCCCTAAGGCATTTGACACTTCCTCACAAGCAACTTCTATCAACTTCTATGTAAACTCGGAAAACAGGCGGCGGGTGTAACGAGAAAAGTACTAAAGTGGGTGAAGGAGCACCTTTCAGGAAGAGGGGGGGGACAAAGAGTCATAGTAAGAGGAGAGGTATGAGACTGGAGAGAGATAACGAATGGAGTACCTTAAGGGTAGTTACTAAAGACCATTAATTCTTGTCCTAGTATATGCAAACGATCTAAGGCATGTAAGCTCATTCCTCCCCCCCCCCCTCCTCGTCCCATTACAAACCCTTATCCCGATTTCTTCCAAGTTCTATATAGTAGGGATGTTCTATATATAGTTTATATATAGTTCATTTATACATATACATTTATATATGGTTCTGTATAGGCTTTGTGCTTTCTCCTGGTAGCTCCCTTCCCTTCATTCTTTGCTGACGATGCGAGGCTAATGAGTCGAATCAGCACTGAGGAGGCCTGCAATACATTTCAAGATGAACAGGACAATCTCCGGAGATGGTCTGAGAAAGGGCAACTGTAGACTTTAGCCCTAACAAATGTAAGGTTAAGAGAATAGGAGCTGGAACAAAAGTCCTCAAATACAGCACAGGATAAAGAGAACACAACTTCCAACTTCTGAGAAAGACAACGACCTATGTGTGGACACGACACGAGACCTAACACCCGAGGCCCACATCAGCAAGAATAATAACATAAAGGCAGGAGACGCCATACTGGCAAACGTCTGTTTATCATTTTGGAACTTGGAAAAAAGCTCCGTTGCGAGCGCTCAATACATGCTGTGTGAGGCTGTTGTTGAGTATGCTGCCCCAGCATGGAACCCCGACCCTAAGAAGAACAAAAGAAAAACAAAACTAGAAAAGGGACTAAAATATACAAGACTCGCTATAAAGTTAATGTTAAGGGAACTGCGCTATGAAGAGAGAGAACTGAGCGTCACTACACTTGAGGAAAGAGGCAATAGTGCAGACATGATAACGACGTACAAGATACTAAGGGATATTGTCAAAGTAGACATAGATGCAGTGCTCAGATTAAATTAAGAAACACAAGAACGATAATTGGAAACTGGAAACACAATGAGTAATAAGTATGTCAGAAAGAAATTTGTTTAGTCTTAGAGTCCGAAATAAGTGGAAATCATCATCCTAAATAATAGATGATGATGTAGAAGCCAATTCGAAACTCAACTTTAAATGTAAATTGACAAAAATGCGAGCGAAAAAGAATCATTGCATTGAACTACTGACGGTCGAAAGGCGGGGCTTAAGAGCAGTTGCTTGATCGTGCAAGCACAACTAGGTGAATTCAACTAGGTGAGTACACACACACACACACACACACACACACACACACACACACACACACACACACACACACACACACACACACACACACACACACATACACACACACACACACAAACACATACACACACACACAAATGGTCGAACAAGTGGCTGTTAGAGTTTAACCTAAGCAAATGTAATGTAATGAAGATTAGGGTAGGGAGCAGCTGGAGACCAGATACAAGGTATCATTTGGGAGATGAAATACTTCAAGAGTCTGAGAAAGTGAGCAAGACCTGGGGGTTGATATCACGCCAGACCTGTCCCCTGAAGCTCATATCAAGAGGATAACATCAGCAGCATATGCCAGGTTAACTAACATAAAAACGGCCTTTAGAAACTTGTGTAAGGAATCTTTCAGAACATTATATACCACATATGTCACACCAATCCTGGAGAATGCGGCTCCAGCATGGAGTCCATATCTAGTCAAGCATAAGACTAAATTGGAAAAGGTTCAAAGGTTTGCCACCAGACTAGTACCCGAGCTGAGAGGTATGAGCTACGAGGAGAGACTACGGGAATCGAACCTCACTTCGTTGGAAGACAGAAGAGTTAGGGGGGACATGATCACCACATTCAATATTCTCAAGGGAATCGACAGGGTTGATAAAGATAGGCTATTTAACACAAGGGGCACACGCACTAGGGGACACAGGTGGAAACTGAGTGCCCAAATGAGCCACAGAGATATTAGAAAGAACTTTTTTAGTTTAGAGTGGTTGACAAATGGAATGCATTAGGAAGTGATGTGGTGGAGGCTGACTCCATACACAGTTTCAAGTGTAGAAATGATAGAGCCCAATAGGCTCAGGAACCTGTACACCTGTTGATTGACGGTTGAGAGGCAGGACCAAAGAGCCAGAGCTCAACCCCCACAAGCACAACTAGGTGAGTACACACACACACACACACACACACACACACACACACACACACACACACACACACACACACACACACACACACACACACACACACACACACACACACACACACACATTGTGTGTGTGTGTGTCAGCCTAAATTGTTGCATAGCCACATTAGGAGAAAGACAACAGTAAAGGAACAGGTTATGAGATTAAGGATAGGGGCGGAAGGATTCACTACAAATGACAAGGAAGTGTGTGAGGAATTGAATAAGAAATTCCAGGAGGTCTTCACCTTAGAGCAAGGAGAAATTCCAGAGGTAAGTAAGGGAATAGCTAACCAGGAACCACTGGAAGAGTTTGAGATTACCAGTGGGGAAGTTAGGAAGTGTTTACTAGAGATGGACGTGACGAAGGCTATAGGCCCAGATGGAATCTCCCCTTGGGTTCTAAAGGAAGGAGCAAGAGAACTGAGCCTACCATTCTCCATAGTGTATAACAAATCACTGGCAACAGGGGAACTGCTAGATATTTGGAAAGCAGCTAACGTAGTCCCGATATACAAGAAAGGGGATAGACAGGAGGCACTGAACTACAGGCCAGTGTCCCTAACCTGCATACCATGCAAGCTGATGGAGAAGATTGTGCGAAAAAAACTAGTGGAGCATCTGGAGCGAAGGAACTTTGTAACACAGCATCAACATGGGTTCAGGGATGGCAGGTCCTGCCTCACAGGGTTACTTGAATTCTACGACCAGGCAACAAAAATAAGGCAAGAAAGAGAAGGGTGGGCAGACTGCATATTTTTGGATTGTCAGAAAGCCTTTGATACAGTGCCACACAAGAGGCTAGTGCGAAAGTTGGAGATGCAGGCTGGAGTGAGAGGGAAGGTACTCCGGTGGATAGAGGAGTACCTAAGCAACAGGAGACAACGAGTCTGTGTGAGGGGTGAGGTCTCAGATTGGCGAGACGTCACAAGTGGAGTCCCGCAGGGGTCAGTCCTTGGACCTATACTGTTTCTGGTATATGTAAATGATCTCCCAGAGGGTATAGATTCGTTCCTCTCAATGTTTGCCGACGATGCAAAAATTATGAGGAGGATTGAAACAGAGGATGATAGTAGGAGGCTACAAGATGACCTGGATAGACTGAGTGAATGGTCCAACAAATGGCTGTTGAAGTTCAATCCGAGTAAATGCAAAGTAATGAAACTAGGCAGTGGAAACAGGAGGCCAGGCACAGGATACAGAATAGGAGATGAAATACTTAATGAAACAGACAGAGAGAAAGATCTAGGAGTTGATATCACACCAAACCTGTCTCCTGAAGCCCACATAAAGAGAATAACGTCTGCGGCATATGCGAGGCTGGCTAACATCACACGGCGTTCAGGAACCTGTGTAAGTAATCATTCAGAATCTTGTACACCACATATGTAAGACCAATCTTGGAGTATGCGGCCCCAGCATGGAGCCCGTACCTTGTCAAGCACAAGACGAAGCTGGAAAAAGTCCAAAGGTATGCTACTAGACTAGTCCCAGAACTAAGAGGCATGAGTTATGAGGAAAGGCTGCGGGAAATGCACCTTACGACACTGGAAGACAGAAGAGTAAGGGGGGACATGATCACAACCTATAAAATCCTCAGGGGAATCGACCGGGTAAACAAGGATGAACTATTCACCACTGGTGGGACGCGAACAAGGGGACACAGGTGGAAGCTGAGTACCCAAATGAGCCACAGAGACGTTTGAAAGAACTTTTTCAGTGTCAGAGTAGTTAGTAAATGGAATGCATTAGGAAGTGATGTGGTGGAGGCTGACTCCATACACAGTTTCAAATGTAGATATGATAGAGCCCAATAGGCTCAGGAATCTGTACACCAGTTGATTGACGGTTGAAAGGCGGGACCAAAGAGCCAGAGCTCAACCCCCGCAAGCACAATTAGGTGAGTACAATTAGGTGAGTACACACACACGCACGCACACACACACACATTTCACATATAGTGAAAACTGTGTGCCCAAATGAGCCACAGAGATATTAGAAAGAACTTTTTTAGTGTCAGAGTGGTTGACAAATGGAATGCATTAGGATGTGATGTGGTGGAGGCTGACTCCATACACAGTTTCAAGTGTAGATATGATAGAGCCCAAAAGATTCAGGAATCTGTACACCTGTTGATTGACGGTTGAGAGGCGGGACCAAAGAGCCAGAGCTCAACCCCCGCAAACACAACTAGGTGAGTACACACATATGCACACACACACACACACACACACACACACACACACACACACACACACACACACACACACACACACACACACACACACACACACACACACACACACACATACACACTCACACAGGAGGCCACTCTGGCAGGAGGCCAGATACAAGGTATCATCTGGGAGAGGAAATTCTTCAGGAGTCAGAGAAGGAAAAAGACTTGGGGGTTGATATCACGCCAGACCTGTCTCCTGCAGCACATATCAAGCGGATAACATCAGCGGCATATGCCAGGCTGGCCAACATACGAACGGCATTCAGAAACTTGTGCAAAGAATCATTCAGAACTTTGTATACCACATATGTCAGGCCAATCCTGGAGTATGCAGCCCCAGCATGGAGTCCATATCTAGTCAAGGATAAGACTAAACTGGAAAAGGTTCAAAGGTTTGCCACCAGACTAGTACCCGAGCTGAGAGGTATGAGCTACGAGGAGAGACTACGGGAATTAAACCTCACTTCGCTGGAAGACAGAAGAGTTAGGGGGGACATGATCACCACATTCAAGATTCTGAAGGGGATTGATAGGGTAGATAAAAACAGTCTATTTAACACAAGGGGAACACGCACAAGGGGACACAGGTGGAAACTGAGTGCCCAAATGAGCCACAGAGATATTAGAAAGAACTTTTTTAGTGTCAGAGTGGTTGACAAATGGAATGCATTAGGAAGTGATGTGGTGGAGGCTGACTCCATACACAGTTTCAAGTGTAGATATGACAGAGCCCGATAGGCTCATGAATCTGTACACCTGTTGATTGACGGTTGAGAGGCGGGACCAAAGAGCCAGAGCTCAACCCCCGCAAACACAACTAGGTGAGTACAACTAGGTGAGTACACACACACACACACACACACACACACACACACACACACACACACACACACACACACACACACACACACACATACACACACACACACACACACACACGATGAACACACACGATCGATGAAATCGATCTCATTTGCTCATAATGGTGGACTTTAATCACGGAAGGATAGACTGGGAAAACAAGGAGCCACATGGAGGTGAGGAAACATGGAGAGTAAAACTGTTGGAGGTGGCGACTAGAAACTTCTTAAGTCAGCATGTCAAGGGTCCCACGAGAAGGAGAGGCAATAAGGAACCAGCAAGACTCAACCAAGTATTCATTCTCAACGAATCAGACATAAGAGAAATCGGTCTTGAAGCCCCCGTGGGTATGAGTGACCACAGTGTACTGTTGTTAGAGTATCTAGTCGGAGAGGGGTTAATGTACTCAAGGAAGGAACCAGAAAACAAGAGGCCGGCATTCCGGAAGGGAAACTATGAGAAGATGAGAAAATTCCTAACTGAAATAGCTTGGGAAAGAGAGCTCAGAGGAAAGTCGGTTCAAGACAAGACTAAATGACACAGAAGTGTGATGTAGATGAGAAACCCATGGTTTAATCAGAGTTGTAAGCTAGCAAAGCAAATTAGTAAAAGGGCGTGGAGAAACTATAGATACAACAGAACACTAGAGAGCAGAGAAAGATACCAGAGCGCCAGGAATGAATTTGTCAGAGTGAGAAGAGAGGTAGAGAGGCAATATGAAAATGACATAGCGAGCAAGGTAAAGACTCAACCCAAACTGCTGCATAGCCATATAAGGAGGGAAACAACAGTGAAGGAACAGGCAATGAAACTGTGGATAGGGGCAGAAAGATTCACTACAAATGACAATGAAGTGTGTGAGGAACTCAATAAGAAATTCCAGGAAGTATTCACCTCAGAGCAAGGAGAAGTCCCAGAGATAAGAGAAGAAACATGAAATAAGACACCACTAGAGGAGTTTGTGATAAAAAGTGGGGAGGTGAGGAAGCATCTGCTAGATTTGGACGTGACAAAGGCTATAGGCCCAGATGGAATATCACCATGGATGCTAAAGGAAGGAGCAGAAGCTCTGTGCCTACCAATCTCCATGGTGCCTAATAAATCACTGGTAACAGGTGAACAGCCAAAACATTGGAAGATGGCCAATATAGTCCCAATATACAAGAAGGGTGATAGGCAGGAGGCACTGAACTACAGGCCAGTGTCCCTGATTTGCATTCTATGCAAGATAATGGAGAAGAGTGTGACAAAAAGATAGTGGAACATCTGGAGCGGAAGAACTTTATAACACAACACCAGCATAGGTTTAGATGACAAATGAAGCCTAACAGGTTTAATTAAGTTCTATGACCAGGCAACAAAAATTAGGCAACAGAGAGAGAGGGCTGGGCAGACTGCATATTTCTGGAGTGCCAGAAAGCTTTTGACACAGGACCACATCAGAGACTAGTGCTCAAACTGGAGACGCAGGCTAGAGTGAAAAGGCAGGTACTCCACTGCATAAGGGAGTACCTAAGGGGGCGTTATTCACAAAATATGCAAAAAAATGAATACTCGTTCAATTTCAATCAAACTTTTTTGACAAGTTGTATATGAAAAAGGTTTCATTTGGTCCAAGTCTCAGCATCGTAGCATAAATAGGAAGGGTGAAAAAAAATATTGAATTATGTGTCAAAAATTTTCAAAAATGGTCAAAAAAGATTATCAAACAAAAATGTCAACTGAAATCATGTCTATGACTCTCAGGTATCACAATAGCATATATTAAAAACAAATTATAATTAGTTTTATTAACAAAAAATTTAGTTAAAAAAAAAAAAGTCAAATTTTACTTTTTTTTTTTTTAATTTTATCAGTCTCTTTTGTTTATGGGTCGATTTGCATGAAACTTATACACCTGACTGCACGTAAGCCTATCTGTAAGGGTGCCAATTTTGGAAGAAAATTGGTTGATGTCAACTTTAGCCACAGAGGGCAAAACCTTAGACTTTATTTTTTACTTACTTGAAAGTTTATGTTACTTGAAAATGAATATCTTTTTCATTTTTTATGCAATTTACATGAAACTTACACATTATATATAAATTTTAATTCTCTAAAATCGTTTGCAAGTGTTTTTATCTTGAGTTCTTTATTGACTTTATAATAGCAATAAACATGATATATTTGCATAATTTTGGGGGGGAACTTAGACTATTTGTATTAGGAAAACTAAAGACGTTTTGGAAAATCTTTTGCTAGAGATCCTTTATTATATGTTAATGTGTCAGAAAAGTGTCATAGAATGATTATATCTGAAAGGTGTGGTTGTAAATTTACACTTGAAAATGTGTAAAATTCGTTGAAAAAAATAAAAATATTAAAAATCTCCCTTACTATTTAGGCTACAGTGCTGAAACTTGGAACAATTGTAGCCCTTTTCATATACAACTAGTCAAAAATAATGGTTGACACTAAACAACAACTTTATGATACCCGAATAACGCCCCCTAAGCAACAGGACACAGCGAGTCACCGTGAGTGGTCAGGTCTCGGAGTGGCGGGCAGTCACCAGTGGAGTCCCACAGGGATCAGTCCTTGGACCTATACTATTTCTAATATACGTAAATGATCTCCCAGAAGGAATTGACTGGTTCCTCTCGATTTTTGCTGATGATGCAAAAATTATGAGGAGGATCAAGACAGAGGAGGATAGGATGAGGCTTTAAGATGACCTAGACAAACTGAAGGAATTATCCGATAAATGATTACTAAAGTTCAACCCAATTAAATGTAAGGTAAAGAAACTAGGAGGAGGAAGTAGGACGCCAGTCACTGAATAACGAATGGGAGATGAAGTCCTTCACGAAACGGACAGAGAGAAGGATCTAGGAGTTGATATCAAGCCAAACATGTCCCCTGAAGGCCTCATCAAAAGAATAATATCAGCGGCCTATGCAAGTCTGGCTAACATCAGAACTGCTTTCAAAAACCTGTACAAGGAATCCTTCAGAACCTTGTATACCACATATGTAAGGCCTATCTTGGAGTATGCAGCCCCAGCATGGAGCCCGTATCTAGTCAAGCACAAGACGAAGCTAGAAAAAGTTCAGAGGTATGCCACTAGGCTAGTCCTAGAACTTAGAGTCTTGAGTTATGAGGACAGACTACGTAAACTGCACTTTACGTCGCTGGAAGACAGAAGAGCTAGGAGAGACATGATCACCACATATAAAATTATCAGGGGAATTGACAGGGTAGACAAGGATGGATTATTTAACACGGGTGGTACACACACAAGGGGACACAGTTGGAAGCTGAGTACCCATATGAGCCACAGAGACATTAGAAAGAACTTTTTCAGTGTCAGAATAGTTTGTAAATGGAATGGACTAGGAAGTGATGTGGTGGAGACTGACTCCATACACAGTTTCAAATGTAGATATGACAGACCCCAGACGTTCTGTAATCTGTACATCAGTTGATTGACGGTTGAGGGGCGGGACCAAAGAGCCAAAGCTCAACCCCCGCAACCACAACTAGGTGAGTACACAAATACACACACACCCTAGAATCTCTCACTGTACCCTTTCGAATGATCGTTTCCATTTGCCGTCATCGAAAATTTCGCCTGGCTAACACCAAGTCTTAATATTACACTTAAAACCTGCCATAACAGGACGAAAATCTACACTTTCACCCGATGATTTAAAGCTTCAAAAGCTGAGAATACTGCACCTTATACTCCAGGCCGAGTTTTCAAGCCGCTGCTGTCTGTAAATAACCAGGGAAGGCCCTCCAACGCCTCAAAATGTCTTGCTATGGCCAGCTTCAAACCATAATAACTGCAGAATACCCGGCAGGTTGCTCTAAGTATCTGGAAACCCGGACAGGCCGCTAAAATACCTTGAGCTGGAGGAGATTTAGCAACGGATCTCAGCATCTTAATTGACCTGTTGTGTCTTACCTTTGAGATACGTTTATAAATAAATAATTAAATTTTATGTAGATAATAAAATTTTTGATATCCCACTAAACAGCCTTTGCCAATTCCTCGGTTCGCCCCAACTTGTTGATATAGTTAGAAATAAAGATGTAGTTTCTTTTCCTCTAAAGTTGGCTAAGCCATTCAAGCTGTTGTGAGTGATGAACCCTGTTTACACAGACAGGAGTATATATAGAGAGGTGTACGGTCAGGATATATATATATATATATATATATATATATATATATATATATATATATATATATATATATATATATATATATATATATATATATATATATATATATATATATATGTCGTACCTAGTAGCCAGAACGCACTTCTCAGCCTACTATGCATGGCCCGATTTGCCTAATAAGCCAAGTTTTCATGAATAATGGTTTTTCGACTACCTAACCTACCTAACCTAACCTAACCTAACTTTTTCGGCTACCTAACCTAACCTAACCTATAAAGTTAGGTTAGGTTAGGTAGGGTTGGTTAGGTTCGGTCATATATCTACGTTAATTTTAACTCCAATAAAATAAAATTGACCTCATACGTAATGAAATGGGTAGCTTTATCATTTCATAAGAAAAAAAATTGTGAAAATATATTAATTCAGGAAAATTTGGCTTATTAGGCAAATCGGGCCTTGCATAGTAGGGTGAGAAGTGCGTTCTGGCTACTAGGTACGACATATATATATATATATATATATATATATATATATATATATATGTCGTACCTAATAGCCAGAACGCACTTCTCAGCCTACTATTCAAGGCCCGATTTGCCTAATAAGCCAAGTTTTCATGAATTAATGTTTTTTCGTCTACCTAACCTACCAAACCTAACCTAACCTAGCGTTTTTTGGCTACCTAACCTAACCTTACCTATAAATATAGGTTAGGTTAGGTTAGGTAGGGTTGGTTAGGTTCGGTCATATATCTACGTTAATTTTAACTCCAATAAAAAAAAATTGACCTCATACATAGAGAAAAGGGTTGCTTTATCATTTCATAAGAAAAAAATTATAGTAAATATATTAATTCAGGAAAATTTGGCTTATTAGGCAAATCGGGCCTTGAATAGTAGGCTGAGAAGTGAGTTCTGGCTACTAGGTACGACATATATATATATATATATATATATATATATATATATATATATATATATATATATTATTAAATATGACCGAAAAAGTAGGATTAATAATTCTAACACGAATTTTCTCTATCTTTCTTACGTTTCTTTTCATTGTTGATGGTAATTCAAAGATCAATTCTCCAAAATTCATTTTTATTTGGGAGAATTGATCTTTGAATTACAATCAACAGTGAAAAGAAACGTAAGAGAGATAGAGAAAATTCGTGTTAAAATTAGTAATCCTTACTTTTTCGGTCATATTTAATAATATATGTCTACAGGAAAGACTGCAACCAAAATGTACTAATATATATATATATATATATATATATATATATATATATATATATATATATATATATATATATATATATATATATATATATATATATATATATATATATATATGTCGTACCTAGTAGCTAGAACTCACTTTTCAGCCTACAATGCAAGGCCCGATTTGCCTAATAAGCCAAGTTTTCATGAATTAATATATTTTCTCTAATTTTTTTCTTATGAAATGATAAAGCAACCCATTTCATTATGTAAGAGGTCAATTTTTTTTATTGGAGTTAAAATTAACGTAGATATATGACTGAACCTAACCAACCCTACCTAACCTAACCTAACCTATCTTTATAGGTTAGGTTAGGTTAGATAGCCGAAAAAGTTAGGTTAGGTTAGGTTAGGTAGGTTAGGTAGTCGAAAAGCAATTAATTCATGAAAACTTGGCTTATTAGGTAAATCGGGCCTTGCATAGTAGGCTCAGAAGTGAGTTCTGGCTACTAGGTACGACATATATATATATATATATATATATATATATATATATATATATATATATATATATATATATATATATATATATATATATATATATATATATATATATATATATATATATATATATATATATATATATATATATATATATATATATATATATATATGTCGTACCTAATAGCCAGAACGCACTTCTCAGCCTACTATTCAAGGCCCGATTTGCCTAATAAGCCAAGTTTTCATGAATTAATGTTTTTTCGTCTACCTAACCTACCTAACCTAACCTAACCTAGCTTTTTTTGGCTACCTAACCTAACCTTACCTATAAATATAGGTTAGGTTAGGTTAGGTAGGGTTGGTTAGGTTCGGTCATATATCTACGTTAATTTTAACTCCAATAAAAAAAAATTGACCTCATACATAGAGAAAAGGGTTGCTTTATCATTTCATAAGAAAAAAAATTATAGTAAATATATTAATTCAGGAAAACTTGGCTTATTAGGCAAATCGGGCCTTGAATTGTAGGCTGAGAAGTGAGTTCTGGCTACTAGGTACGACATATATATATATATATATATATATATATATATATATATATATATATATATATATATATATATATATATATATATATATATATATATATATATATATATATGTCGTACCTAGTAGCCAGAACGCACTTCTCAGCCTACTATGCAAGGCACAATTTGCCAAATAAGGCAAGTTTTCATGAATTAATTGTTTTTCGACTACCTAACCTACCTAACCAAACCTAACCTAACTTTTTCTGCTACCTAACCTAACCTAACCTATAAAGATAGGTTAGGTTAGGTTAGGTAGGGTTGGTTAGGTTTGGTCATATATCTACGTTAATATTAACTCCAATAAAAAAAATTGATCTCATATATAATGAAATGGGTAGCTTTATCATTTCATAAGAAAAAAATTAGAGAAAATATATCAATTTAGGAAAACTTGGCTTATTAGGCAAATCGGGCCTTGCATAGTAGGCTGAGAAGTGCATTCTGGCTACTTGGTACGACATATATATATATATATATATATATATATATATATATATATATATATATATATATATATATATATATATATATGCGAACAAGCCTGAATGGTCCCCAGGACATATGCAACTGAAAACTCACACCCCAGAAGTGACTCGAACCCATACTCCCAGAAGCAACGCATCTGGTATGTACAAGACGCCTTAATCCACTTGACCATCACGACCGGACAAAATGAGGTGATAGCCGAGGCTATTTGAACCACCCCACCGCCGGCACTCGGATAGTTATCTTGGGCATAGCATTTTACCAAATCACCTCATTCTTTGGGGCAACACGTGGGGAACACAAATGTGTTCCTCACGTGTTGCCCCAAAGAATGAGGTGATTTGGTAAAATGCTATGCCCAAGATAACTATCCGAGTGCCGGCGGTGGGGTGGTTCAAATAGCCTCGGCTATCACCTCATTTTGTCCGGTCGTGATGGTCAAGTGGATTAAGGCGTCTTGTACATACCAGATGCGTTGCTTCTGGGAGTATGGGTTCGAGTCACTTCTGGGGTGTGAGTTTTCAGTTATATATATATATATATATATATATATATATATATATATATATATATATATATATATATATATATATATATAATATGTCGTACCAAGTAGCCAGAATGCACTTCTCAGCCTACTATGCAAGGCCCGATTTGCCTAATAAGCCAAGTTTTCCTAAATTGATATATTTTCTCTAATTTTTTTCTTATGAAATGATAAAGCTACCCATTTCATTATATATGAGATCAATTTTTTTTATTGGAGTTAATATTAACGTAGATATATGACCAAATATGATATATGACCTAGATATAATATATAATAGATATTATATAATATTATATAATAGATATAATATATAATAGATATCTATATAATAGATATATGACCTCCTATATATATATATAGGAACACAAATGTGTTCCTCACGTGTTGCCCCAAAGAATGAGGTGATTTGGTAAAATGCTATGCCCAAGATAACTATCCGAGTGCCGGCGGTGGGGTGGTTCAAATAGCCTCGGCTATCACCTCATTTTGTCCGGTCGTGATGGTCAAGTGGATTAAGGCGTCTTGTACATACCAGATGCGTTGCTTCTGGGAGTATGGGTTCGAGTCACTTCTGGGGTGTGAGTTTTCAGTTATATATATATATATATATATATATATATATATATATATATATATAATATGTCGTACCAAGTAGCCAGAATGCACTTCTCAGCCTACTATGCAAGGCCCGATTTGCCTAATAAGCCAAGTTTTCCTAAATTGATATATTTTCTCTAATTTTTTTCTTATGAAATGATAAAGCTACCCATTTCATTATATATGAGATCAATTTTTTTTATTGGAGTTAATATTAACGTAGATATATGACCAAACCTAACCAACCCTACCTAACCAAACCTAACCTATCTTTATAGGTTAGGTTAGGTTAGGTAGCAGAAAAAGTTAGGTTAGGTTTGGTTAGGTAGGTTAGGTAGTCGAAAAACAATTAATTCATGAAAACTTGCCTTATTTGGCAAATTGTGCCTTGCATAGTAGGCTGAGAAGTGCGTTCTGGCTATTAGGTACGACATATTATATATATATATATATATATATATATATATATATATATATATATATATATATATATATATATATATATATGTCGTACCTAGTAGCCAGAACTCACTTCTCAGCCTACTATTCAAGGCCCGATTTGCCTAATAAGCCAAGTTTTCCTGAATTAATATATTTACTATAATTTTTTTCTTATGAAATGATAAAGCAACCCTTTTCTCTATGTATGAGGTCAATTTATTTTTATTGGAGTTAAAATTAACGTAGATATATGACCGAACCTAACCAACCCTACCTAACCTAACCTAACCTATATTTATAGGTAAGGTTAGGTTAGGTAGCCAAAAAAAGCTTGGTTAGGTTAGGTTAGGTAGGTTAGGTAGACGAAAAAACATTAATTCATGAAAACTTGGCTTATTAGGCAAATCGGGCCTTGAATAGTAGGCTGAGAAGTGCGTTCTGGCTATTAGGTACGACATATATATATATATATATATATATATATATATATATATATATATATATATATATATATATATAATATGTCGTACCTAATAGCCAGAACGCACTTCTCAGCCTACTATGCAAGGCCCGATTTGCCTAATAAGCCAAGTTTTCATGAATTAATTGTTTTTCGACTACCTAACCTACCTAACCTAACCTAACCTAACTTTTTCGGCTACCTAACCAAACCTAACCTATAAAGATAGGTTAGGTTAGGTTAGGTAGGGTTGGTTAGGTTCGGTCATATATCTACGTTAATTTTAACTCCAATAAAAAAAATGACCTCATACATAATGAAATGGGTAGCTTTATCATTTCATAAGAAAAAAATTAGAAAAAATATATTAATTCAGGAAAACTTCGCTTATTAGGCAAATCGGGCCTTGAATAGTAGGCCAAAAAGTGAGTTCTGGCTACTAGGTACGACGTATGTCTATATATATATATATATATATATATATATATATATATATATATATATATATATATATATATATATATATATATATATATATATATATATATATATATATATATGCAATTGACGATCACAAAACACTGATCATTTTATGCGGAAAATCCACAGAGAAATATGAAATGAGGTGAACGTTTCGGCTCTGTTAAAGCCTTTGTCAACACCAGACTGACTCCTGGTGTTGACAGTCAGTCAGTCTGGTGTTGACAAAGGCTTTAACAGAGCCGAAACGTTCACCTCATTTCATATTTCTCTGTGGATTTTCCGCATATATATATATATATATATATATATATATATATATATATATATATATATATATATATATATATATATATATAACCTAACCTAACCTAAATATATATATATATATATATATATATATATATATATATATATATATATATATATATATATATATATATATATATATATATGTCGTACCTAGTAGCCAGAATGCACTTCTCAGCCTACTATGCAAGGCCCGATTTGCCTAATAAGCCAAGTTTTCCTGAATTATTATATTTTCTCCAATTTTTTTCTTATGAAATGATAAAGCTACCCATTTCATTATGTATGAGGTCAATTTTTTTTATTGGAGTTAAAATTAACGTAGATATATGACCAAACCTAACCAACCCTACCTAACCTAACCTAACCTTTCTTTATAGGTTAGGTTAGGTTAGGCAGCCGAAAAAGTTAGGTTACGTTAGGTTAGGTAGTCGTAAAACAATTAATTCATGAAAACTTGGCTTATTAGGCAAATCGGGACTTGCATAGTAGGTTGAGAAGTGCGTTCTGGCTACTAGGTACGAAATATATATATATATTAGTACATTTTGGTTGCAGTCTTTCCTGTAGACATATATTATTAAATATGACCGAAAAAGTAAGGAATAATAATTTTAACACGAATTTTCTCTATCTTTCTTACGTTTCTTTTCACTGTTGATTGTAATTCAGAGATCAATTCTCCAAAATAAAAATGAATTTTGGAGAATTGATCTTTGAATTACCATCAACAATGAAAAGAAACGTAAGAAAGATAGAGAAAATTCGTGTTAGAATTATTAATCCTACTTTTTCGGTCATATTTAATTATATATATATATATATATATATATATATATATATATATATATATATATATATATATATATATATATATATATATATATATATATTGGTGTATACTGGCAGCAGGTTTTCTTTCAAACATGTTTCATTGAATATGACCGCATATTCTGTATTTATTATTTTCTGGTTTAGGGCTTCTATCCCTCCAACTATTTTCTTAGCATCAGGGCTTAATTGAAATAGGAGTTCTCCAAAACTCATTTTCGTACTTTTAAGGTGAAGAAAAGAAGTGATTTACTATAGAGTGTATTACACTTATTTGTATAATTTGCACGACGTTTCGAACCTCCATGGTTCATTCTCAAGTGAACAGATCTTACAATACTAGTTGATTTTATACCCGCATTAGGTCAGGTGATAATACAATGAAGGTGAAAACATGGGGGGATACATAAGGGATAAACATAGGGGCTGCAGAAGGCTTATTGGCCCATACGAGGCATCTCCTATCTAAACACAAAGATTAATCCAGTGTAATTGGCCTGTTATGTTGGACATTATCTTCTGTGTTGGCATCGATATGTTCTTGTCTTGTCCTTACTCTCATGGTGGGTAGAGTAAATAGTTCCGTGATTTGGGTGTTCATGGTAGGTCGCTCTATTCGTATGTGAATTGCCTCAAGAATTTGTAATCTTCTTGAATCTTGGGTTTTGTCTATTATGCAAGTATTCTTGTTCAACATTTCTCTTGTTAGAGTAATGTCATGGGCTTGTCTCATGTGATTCCTAGGGGCACCAGATTGAAGATGGCATGTCAAACGCCTCGTCAGCTTGGTCGACGTCATACCTATGTACTTACATTGAAGGTTACATCCTTCGTGGGGGCAAGTGTACATGTATACAACGCTTGACTGCTGTAGAGGGTTCTCCGTCGGCTTCGGGCTGTTTTTGATAAGGAGTTCGGAAGTCTTCTTGGTTTTGTAGAATATTATCAGGTTTATGTTTTGGTTAGGAGTAGTGCTTTTTACTCCTTTACGGATTATTTCTTTCATTATTCTTTCCTCTTTTATATGTTCACTGTGCATGGTTGATTTGTAATATAATTTTATTGGGGGTGTTGTGGTTTCTGTTCTAGGTTCTGAATTATACCAACGGTCCAAGTGTCTTCTTATAGCAGCGTTTATTTCCGCGTTGCTATATCCGTTGTTCACCAATACCTGAGTTACTCTTTCAAACTCTCTACTCACGTTGCTCCATTCAGAGCAGTGGGTAAGCGCTCGACGAATATAAGCATTGAGAACACTGGCTTTGTATCTTTGGGGGCACTCACTTCTACCGTTCAGGCATAATCCTATGTTGGTGGGCTTGGTATATACGTTGGTGCTTAAAGAGGTTCCTGTTTTTGTGCAGTAGTGTGCATTTCAATAAACAAATAAACATTTCAATAAATAAAAAAATAAGGTAGTGTGCATTTCAATAAACTTCAAGGCGACTATGGCTTAGGATATGCCTACGGCAATGTTAAGACGCATAAACCAGGTAACCCACTACGCCCTATAATCAGCCAAATACCAACCCCAACTTATCACCTGGCAAAGAAACTCAATGAACTCCTAACTCCATACACTCCAAGTAAGTTTAGTCTACAATCATCAGCAGATTTCCTAGAATTGATCAAATCTACCCAGCCCAATGGAATCATCGCTTCCCTGGACGTTGAATCCCTTTTTACCAACGTCCCAGTCGACACAACCATAGGAATGATACTGGACAGAGTATACAGAGACGAGAGCACCCCCAAATTAGACATACCTGAGCCACACTTGAAAAGTCTTCTCGAAGCATGTACAAAGGAAGCCCCTTTCATCAGTCCACAAGGAGACATGTATTTACAAATAGACGGAGTAGCAATGGGCTCCCCCTTAGGAGTTTTATTTGCTAATTTTTATATGGGAACCATCGAAGATAGGGTCTTCAGTAGCAGACAAAAACCAACTGTATACTGCCGTTATGTAGATGACATATTCGTAATAGTAAAAGACTCAGATGAACTAATTGACCTAAAAAGACACCTAGAGAGAGAGTCAGTACTCCGATTTACACATGAAAATAGTGAAAATACAGTCTGCCATTCTTGGATGTACTAATTACAAAAACAGGAACCTCTTTAAGCACCAACGTATATACCAAGCCCACCAACATAGGATTATGCCTGAACGGTAGAAGTGAGTGCCCCCAAAGATACAAAGCCAGTGTTCTCAATGCTTATATTCGTCGAGCGCTTACCCACTGCTCTGAATGGAGCAACGTGAGTAGAGAGTTTGAAAGAGTAACTCAGGTATTGGTGAACAACGGATATAGCAACGCGGAAATAAACGCTGCTATAAGAAGACACTTGGACCGTTGGTATAATTCAGAACCTAGAACAGAAACCACAACACCCCCAATAAAATTATATTACAAATCAACCATGCACAGTGAACATATAAAAGAGGAAAGAATAATGAAAGAAATAATCCGTAAAGGAGTAAAAAGCACTACTCCTAACCAAAACATAAACCTGATAATATTCTACAAAACCAAGAAGACTTCCGAACTCCTTATCAAAAACAGCCCGAAGCCGACGGAGAACCCTCTACAGCAGTCAAGCGTTGTATACATGTACACTTGCCCCCACGAAGGATGTAACCTTCAATGTAAGTACATAGGTATGACGTCGACCAAGCTGACGAGGCGTTTGACATGCCATCTTCAATCTGGTGCCCCTAGGAATCACATGAGACAAGCCCATGACATTACTCTAACAAGAGAAATGTTGAACAAGAATACTTGCATAATAGACAAAACCCAAGATTCAAGAAGATTACAAATTCTTGAGGCAATTCACATAAGAATAGAGCGACCTACCATGAACACCCAAATCACGGAACTATTTACTCTACCCACCATGAGAGTAAGGACAAGACAAGAACATATCGATGCCAACACAGAAGATAATGTCCAACATAACAGGCCAATTACACTGGATTAATCTTTGTGTTTAGATAGGAGATGCCTCGTATGGGCCAATAAGCCTTCTGCAGCCCCTATGTTTATCCCTTATGTATCCCCCCATGTTTTCACCTTCATTGTATTATCACCTGACCTAATGCGGGTATAAAATCAACTAGTATTGTAAGATCTGTTCACTTGAGAATGAACCATGGAGGTTCGAAACGTCGTGCAAATTATACAAATAAGTGTAATACACTCTATAGTAAATCACTTCTTTTCTTCACCTTAAAAGTACGAAAATGAGTTTTGGAGAACTCCTATTTCAATTAAGCCCTGATGCTAAGAAAATAGTTGGAGGGATAGAAGCCCTAAACCAGAAAATAATAAATACAGAATATGCGGTCATATTCAATGAAACATGTTTGAAAGAAAACCTGCTGCCAGTATACACCAATATATATATATATATATATATATATATATATATATATATATATATATATATATATATATTTTATTAAATATGACCGAAAAAGTAAGATTAATAATTCTAACACGAATTTTCTCAATCTTTCGTACATTATGCTTCACTGTTGGAGGTAAATCAAAAATCTCGATTGGACGAGACAATCGGAATGATAGCCGACAGAGTGTATCGTGATCCAGCCTGTACTCCTCTTGACATGCCAGAAAGTATTCTGAGGAAACTACTCCAAGCTTGTACTAAAGAGGCACCCTTCTTGAGCCCGGATGGGCACATGTATAAGCAAGTAGATGGGGTCGCTATGGGTTCTCCCCTAGGTGTCCTGTTTGCAAACTTCTACATGGGTACCATCGAGCAAAAAGTCTTAGTCGACATGAACTTGAAACCGGCCATATACTGCAGGTATGTTGACGACATTTTTACACAGGTACCTGATGTCAGACATCTGCAGGAGCTGAAGGAGGCATTTGAGCAGAGTTCCGTGCTGCGTTTCACTTACGAGACGGAAAAGGATGGGAAGCTGCCTTTTCTAGATGTAACAGTCATGGAAAAGGGCGGAGGTTTCCACACTGCAGTCTACACAAAGGAAACAAACATAGGAATGTGCCTAAATGCCAACAGCGACTGCCCTGACAGGTACAAGAGGAGTGTTGTTAACGCATACGTCGACCGTGCTCTCAGCCACAGCTCAGAATGGAAGCAAGTCGACGAAGAACTCTGTAGGGTAAGGCAGGTTCTAGTCAATAACGGCTTCTCCAATGGTTTCATCGAAGACATCATAAGAAGGAAAGTGAAAAGCCATGCAACCTCCGAAGAGACAACTAACACAACACCTATACCCCCTATTAGACTATTTTACAGGAACTTCTTTTCCACAGCTCATAAAACAGAGGAAAGGGTCCTGAAAGATATTGTTAATAGAAACGTTATCCCTACAGACAAAAATCAGAGGATACAACTGACGATTTACTATAAAACCAGAAAAACGGCCAGCCTACTCATGAGAAACTCTCCAGACACGAAACAGAACGCTTTAAAAGAGACTAACGTCGTCTATGCCTTCAAATGCCCACTTGGGGACTGTAAGCTCCAAAAAACCCAGTATATAGGCAAGACAACAACATCTCTTTCTAGGCGTTTAACGATGCATAAACAACAGGGCTCCATTAAGGAACATATAATCTCTTCCCATAACCAAACCATCGCCAGAGAAATCCTAGTAAACAACACAGAAATCATCGATAGATACAGCGATAGCAGGCGGCTAGACGTTTGCGAGGCACTACACATCAAGAAGTCAACACCAGCAATCAACAGCCAATTATTGCACAACTATATTCTACCCACCTCAAGACTCCGCTCCAATATAGAAGCATCAAGAAATATGGACTAATAGGCTTTCTACAAACACTTCTATTCAATATCCATTGTTTCGTGTTCTGTCTTGTGTTGATACTTTTAATACCCTATTAATATCCTCTAATGCCACATCATCCTTCCCACCTTACTCAAATGTAATGCCACATCACCCTTCCCACCTCACTCAAATGTAGATATAAAATCAGGGAAACGCAAGTTCTAATCAGTTGTGTATTTGTGAAGTCTTTGAAAATGTAATAAGTTTTACGAAACGCGCCCGTGTCGCGTCAGACTAGAAATAAAAATGAATTTTGGAGAAGTGATTTTTGATTTACCTCCAACAGTGAAGCATAATGTACGAAAGATTGAGAAAATTCGTGTTAGAATTATTAATCTTACTTTTTCGGTCATATTTAATAAAATATGTCTACAGGAAAGACTGCTACCAAAATATACTAATATATATATATATATATATATATATATATATATATATATATATATATATATATATATATATATATATATATATATATATATATATATATATATATATATATAATTAAATATGACCGAAAAAGTAGGATTAATAATTCTAACACGAATTTTCTCTATCTTTCTTACGTTTCTTTTCATTGTTGATGGTAATTCAAAGATCAATTCTCCAAAATTCATTTTTATTTTGGAGAATTGATCTCTGAATTACAATCAACAGTGAAAAGAAACGTAAGAAAGATAGAGAAAATTCGTGTTAAAATTATTATTCCTTACTTTTTCGGTCATATTTAATAATATATGTCTACAGGAAAGACTGCAACCAAAATGTACTAATATATATATATATTTCGTACCTAGTAGCCAGAACGCACTTCTCAACCTACTATGCAAGTCCCGATTTGCCTAATAAGCCAAGTTTTCATGAATTAATTGTTTTACGACTACCTAACCTAACGTAACCTAACTTTTTCGGCTGCCTAACCTAACCTAACCTATAAAGAAAGGTTAGGTTAGGTTAGGTAGGGTTGGTTAGGTTTGGTCATATATCTACGTTAATTTTAACTCCAATAAAAAAAATTGACCTCATACATAATGAAATGGGTAGCTTTATCATTTCATAAGAAAAAAATTGGAGAAAATATAATAATTCAGGAAAACTTGGCTTATTAGGCAAATCGGGCCTTGCATAGTAGGCTGAGAAGTGCATTCTGGCTACTAGGTACGACATATATATATATATATATATATATATATATATATATATATATATATATATATATATATATATATATATATTTAGGTTAGGTTAGGTTATATATATATATATATATATATATATATATATATATATATATATATATATATATATATATATATATATGCGGAAAATCCACAGAGAAATATGAAATGAGGTGAACGTTTCGGCTCTGTTAAAGCCTTTGTCAACACCAGACTGACTGACTGTCAACACCAGGAGTCAGTCTGGTGTTGACAAAGGCTTTAACAGAGCCGAAACGTTCACCTCATTTCATATTTCTCTGTGGATTTTCCGCATAAAATGATCAGTGTTTTGTGATCGTCAATTGCATATATATATATATATATATATATATATATATATATATATATATATATATATATATATATATATATATATATATATATATATATATGTCGTACCTAGTAGCCAGAACTCACTTCTCAGCCTACTATGCAAGGCCAAATTTGCCTAGTAAGCCAAGTTTTCATGAATTAATTGTTTTTCGACTACCTAACCTACCTAACCTAACCTAACCTAACTTTTTCGGCTACCTAACCAAACCTAACCTATAAAGATAGGTTAGGTTAGGTTAGGTAGGGTTGGTTAGGTTCGGTCATATATCTACGTTAATTTTAACTCCAATGAAAAAAAATTGACCTCATACATAATGAAATGGGTAGCTTTATCATTTCATAAGAAAAAAATTAGAAAAAATATATTAATTCAGGAAAACTTGGCTTATTAGGCAAATCGGGCCTTGAATAGTAGGCCAAAAAGTGAGTTCTGGCTACTAGGTACGACATATATATATATATATATATATATATATATAGACATACGTCGTACCTAGTAGCCAGAACTCACTTTTTGGCCTACTATTCAAGGCCCGATTTGCCTAATAAGCGAAGTTTTCCTGAATTAATATATTTTTTCTAATTTTTTTCTTATGAAATGATAAAGCTACCCATTTCATTATGTATGAGGTCATTTTTTTTATTGGAGTTAAAATTAACGTAGATATATGACCGAACCTAACCAACCCTACCTAACCTAACCTAACCTATCTTTATAGGTTAGGTTTGGTTAGGTAGCCGAAAAAGTTAGGTTAGGTTAGGTTAGGTAGGTTAGGTAGTCGAAAAACAATTAATTCATGAAAACTTGGCTTATTAGGCAAATCGGGCCTTGCATAGTAGGCTGAGAAGTGCGTTCTGGCTATTAGGTACGACATATTATATATATATATATATATATATATATATATATATATATATATATATATATATATATATATATATATATATATATATATATATATAATATGTCGTACCTAATAGCCAGAACGCACTTCTCAGCCTACTATGCAAGGCACAATTTGCCAAATAAGGCAAGTTTTCATGAATTAATTGTTTTTCGACTACCTAACCTACCTAACCAAACCTAACCTAACTTTTTCTGCTACCTAACCTAACCTAACCTATAAAGATAGGTTAGGTTAGGTTAGGTAGGGTTGGTTAGGTTTGGTCATATATCTACGTTAATATTAACTCCAATAAAAAAAATTGATCTCATATATAATGAAATGGGTAGCTTTATCATTTCATAAGAAAAAAATTAGAGAAAATATATCAATTTAGGAAAACTTGGCTTATTAGGCAAATCGGGCCTTGCATAGTAGGCTGAGAAGTGCATTCTGGCTACTTGGTACGACATATTATATATATATATATATATATATATATATATATATATATAACTGAAAACTCACACCCCAGAAGTGACTCGAACCCATACTCCCAGAAGCAACGCATCTGGTATGTACAAGACGCCTTAATCCACTTGACCATCACGACCGGACAAAATGAGGTGATAGCCGAGGCTATTTGAACCACCCCACCGCCGGCACTCGGATAGTTATCTTGGGCATAGCATTTTACCAAATCACCTCATTCTTTGGGGCAACACGTGAGGAACACATTTGTGTTCCTATATATATATATATAGGAGGTCATATATCTATTATATAGATATCTATTATATATTATATCTATTATATAATATTATATAATATCTATTATATATTATATCTAGGTCATATATCATATTTGGTCATATATCTACGTTAATATTAACTCCAATAAAAAAAATTGATCTCATATATAATGAAATGGGTAGCTTTATCATTTCATAAGAAAAAAATTAGAGAAAATATATCAATTTAGGAAAACTTGGCTTATTAGGCAAATCGGGCCTTGCATAGTAGGCTGAGAAGTGCATTCTGGCTACTTGGTACGACATATTATATATATATATATATATATATATATATATATATATATAACTGAAAACTCACACCCCAGAAGTGACTCGAACCCATACTCCCAGAAGCAACGCATCTGGTATGTACAAGACGCCTTAATCCACTTGACCATCACGACCGGACAAAATGAGGTGATAGCCGAGGCTATTTGAACCACCCCACCGCCGGCACTCGGATAGTTATCTTGGGCATAGCATTTTACCAAATCACCTCATTCTTTGGGGCAACACGTGAGGAACACATTTGTGTTCCCCACGTGTTGCCCCAAAGAATGAGGTGATTTGGTAAAATGCTATGCCCAAGATAACTATCCGAGTGCCGGCGGTGGGGTGGTTCAAATAGCCTCGGCTATCACCTCATTTTGTCCGGTCGTGATGGTCAAGTGGATTAAGGCGTCTTGTACATACCAGATGCGTTGCTTCTGGGAGTATGGGTTCGAGTCACTTCTGGGGTGTGAGTTTTCAGTTGCATATGTCCTGGGGACCATTCAGGCTTGTTCGCATATATATATATATATATATATATATATATATATATATATATATATATATATATATATATATATATATATATATATATATGTCGTACCAAGTAGCCAGAATGCACTTCTCAGCCTACTATGCAAGGCCCGATTTGCCTAATAAGCCAAGTTTTCCTAAATTGATATATTTTCTCTAATTTTTTTCTTATGAAATGATAAAGCTACCCATTTCATTATATATGAGATCAATTTTTTTTATTGGAGTTAATATTAACGTAGATATATGACCAAACCTAACCAACCCTACCTAACCTAACCTAACCTATCTTTATAGGTTAGGTTAGGTTAGGTAGCAGAAAAAGTTAGGTTAGGTTTGGTTAGGTAGGTTAGGTAGTCGAAAAACAATTAATTCATGAAAACTTGCCTTATTTGGCAAATTGTGCCTTGCATAGTAGGCTGAGAAGTGCGTTCTGGCTACTAGGTACGACATATATATATATATATATATATATATATATATATATATATATATATGTCGTACCTAATAGCCAGAACGCACTTCTCAGCCTACTATTCAAGGCCCGATTTGCCTAATAAGCCAAGTTTTCATGAATTAATGTTTTTTCGTCTACCTAACCTACCTAACCTAACCTAACCTAGCTTTTTTTGGCTACCTAACCTAACCTTACCTATAAATATAGGTTAGGTTAGGTTAGGTAGGGTTGGTTAGGTTCGGTCATATATCTACGTTAATTTTAACTCCAATAAAAAAAAATTGACCTCATACATAGAGAAAAGGGTTGCTTTATCATTTCATAAGAAAAAAATTATAGTAAATATATTAATTCAGGAAAACTTGGCTTATTAGGCAAATCGGGCCTTGAATAGTAGGCTGAGAAGTGAGTTCTGGCTACTAGGTACGACATATATATATATATATATATATATATATATATATATATATATGTCGTACCTAGTAGCCAGAACTCACTTCTCAGCCTACAATTCAAGGCCCGATTTGCCTAATAAGCCAAGTTTTCCTGAATTAATATATTTACTATAATTTTTTTTCTTATGAAATGATAAAGCAACCCTTTTCTCTATGTATGAGGTCAATTTTTTTTTATTGGAGTTAAAATTAACGTAGATATATGACCGAACCTAACCAACCCTACCTAACCTAACCTAACCTATATTTATAGGTAAGGTTAGGTTAGGTAGCCAAAAAAAGCTAGGTTAGGTTAGGTTAGGTAGGTTAGGTAGACGAAAAAACATTAATTCATGAAAACTTGGCTTATTAGGCAAATCGGGCCTTGAATAGTAGGCTGAGAAGTGCGTTCTGGCTATTAGGTACGACATATATATATATATATATATATATATATATATATATATATATATATATATATATATATATATATATATATATATATATATATATATATATATATATGTCGTACCTAATAGCCAGAACGCACTTCTCAGCCTACTATGCAAGGCCTGATTTGCCTAATAAGCCAAGTTTTCATGAACTAATTGTTTTTCGACGACCTAACCTACCTAACCTAACCTAACCTAACTTTTTCTGCTACCTAACCTAACCTAACCTATAAAGATAGGTTAGGTTAGGTTAGGTAGGGTTGGTTAGGTTCGGTCATATATCTACGTTAATTTTAACTCCAATAAAAAAAAATTGACCCTATACATAATGAAATGGGTAGCTTTATCATTTCATAAGAAAAAAACTAGAGAAAATATATTAATTCAGGAAAACTTGGCTTATTAGGCAAATCGGGCCTTGCATTGTAGGCTGAGAAGTGCATTCTGGCTGTTAGGTACGACATATATATATATATGTCGTACCTAGTAGCCAGAACGCACTTCTCAGCCTACTATGCAAGGCCCGATTTGCCTAATAAGCCAAGTTTTCATGAATGAATTGTTTTTCGACTACCTAACCTACCTAACCTAACCTAACCTAACTTTTTCGGCTACCTAACCAAACCTAACCTATAAAGATAGGTTAGGTTAGGTTAGGTAGGGTTGGTTAGGTTCTGTCATATATCTACGTTAATTTTAACTCCAATAAAAAAAAATTGACCTCATACATAATGAAATGGGTAGCTTTATCACTTCATAAGAGAAAAATTAGAGAAAATATATTAATTTAGGAAAATTTGGCTTATTAGGCAAATCGGGCCTTGCATAGTAGGCTGAGAGGTGCATTCTGGCTACTAGGTACGACATATATATATATATATATATATATATATATATATATATATATATATATATATATATATATATATATATATATATATATATATATATATATATATATGTATATATATATATGTATATATATATATATGTATATATGTATATATATATATATATATATATATATATATATATATATATATATATATATATATATATATATATATATATATATATATATATATATATATATATATATATATATATATATAATAGCCAGAACGCACTTCTCAGCCAACTATGCATGGCCCAATTTGCCTAATAAGCCAAGTTTTCATGAATTAATGTTTTTTCGACTACCTAACCTACCTAACCTAACCTAACCTAACTTTTTCTGCTACCTAACCTAACCTAACCGATAGAGATAGGTTAGGTTAGGTTAGGTAAGGTTGGTTAGGTTCGGTCATATATCTACGTTAATTTTAACTCCAATAAAAAAAATTGACCTCATACATAATGAAATGGGTAGCTTTATCATTTCATAAGAAAAAAATTAGAAAAAATATATTAATTCAGGAAAACTTGGCTTATTAGGCAAATCGGGCCTTGCATAGTAGGCTGAGAAGTGCGTTCTGGCTATTAGGTACGACATATATATATATATATATATATATATATATATATATATATATATATATATATATATATATATATATATGTATATATATATATATATATATATATATATATATATATATATATATATATATATATGTATATATATATATATATATATATATATATATATATATATTTATATATATATATATATATATATATATATATATATATATATATATGTATATATATATATATATATATACAACCCATTCTCGCAAATTTAATAAGTCAATATTGACTTATAAAATATGTGCATAGATGACATACTTAACATAATAGATACCATTTAAAAGATTCATTGAAAACACCGACCTTACCTAACCTTGTTAGTATCTTAAGATAAGCATCTTATTGCTTCGTAATTACAATTATTACCTAACCTATAATAGGTATAAGTTAAGTAATAATTGTAATTACGAAGCAATAAGATGCTTATCTTAAGATACTAACAAGGTTAGGTAAGGTCGGTGTTTTCTATGAATCTTTTTAAGGGTATCAATTATGTTCAGTATATCACCTATGCACATAGTTAATAAGTCAATATTGACTTTACGAATTTGCGAGAACGGGTTGATATATATGAGACCATTAGTGACGCCTTGTACTGCACATGATATTGCATCCTTTATTAAGATAACCTTTAAGACCACTGACGTGTTGCTGGGACACGAGCATAAACACCCAGTTGGCGACCTGAGTTCACCAGATATCCAAGTAAACCTGCCAGTGTCAGGACAAGCAAGTTTGAGTGAGTTATAAGAAGTTTGAACCTCCCCACACGCTAGGGGTGTATAAGGCCAGCCCTTAGTTGACTGGGGGAGTCCAAGGGCGAGCAGTGGCGCCCGGTACTGAGGGGCTAAGACCCGTGGGACGACCCCAACCACAGGTTGGAAGTGGGTGAACACCTGACAGTGGCGACCTCGCCAGGATACATTGAACAACAGTGGACAAGGGATTGGAAGTGCAGGGCAAGTGTATTAAGGTCGATATTGGTCTAGGTTTACACTGCTCGCTAGTGTATTCCCTGTATACAGTTACTCAATAGCCTAGAGATGGAGGATGACAGAGTAAAGAAGTTTATTGAGTCGAGGGACGGGCAGGAGTTGGAAGAGTGCACCAAGGTTCAGCTGCAGCTAGTGGCGGACCATTTTGGGTGTAGATTGAGGTCCTCCAGGGTGGCGGAGTGTCGGATTGAGATCATGGCTCAGCTCAAAGCCCGAGAGGAGGCTTCCAAGGAAGGACTGCCCCAGGTACCTGCCAGTGTTGGTGGGAACTGGAGCGACGAAGGTAGCAGTAGGGGATCCAGCGGTAGTAGCAGGAGAAGCACGAAGCTAGAGATATTGAAAATGCAGCTTGAAGCTCAGCTGAAGCGTGAGGAGCGCGAAGCTCAGCTGGAGCGAGAGGAGCGTGAGCGCGAAGCCCAGCTGAAGCGAGAGGAGCGTGAGCGCGAAGCCCAGCTGAAGCAAGAGGAGCGTGAAGCCCAACTGGAGCGAGAGGAGCGTAAGCGCGAAGCCCAGCTGAAGTGAGAGGAGCGTGAAGCCCAACTGGAGCGAGAGGAGCGTGAGCGCGAAGCCCAGCTGAAGCGGGAGGAGCGCAAGGCTCAGTTGAAGCATGAGGAGCGCGAAGCCCAACTGCAACGAGAAGATGGAGAAAAACAAATGCGACGGAAAGAAATAAAAGCAAAGAAGGAGGTTGAGATGCGTCGGGCGGAGCGTGGGCTGCCCTCAGTGTCGGCTCGGCGGGATGACCCCAAAGTCCGGGAACGCGACCTACCAACCTTTGACCCTCTAGAGGCCGAAGCTTTCTACGACCATTTTGAGAGGATAGCGACATTGAAGGAATGGCCGGAAGAGGATTGGGCTGCGTTAGTGTAGAGCAGGTTGACTGGCGAGGCCAGGGAATCTTATAACATGTTGGACCTTGAGGAATGCGCCGTTTACGACATGATCAAGAAAGCTGTGCTCCAATCGTAACGACTAACCCCGGAGGTTTACAGGAAATACTTCCGTGAGTGCACAAGAGCTTCCGGAAGGTCGTATGCTGAAACTGCTCGGGACATGGAGTGCAGGTTCCTGCGATGGCTGAAGGCTGAAGAGGTGAAGACGATGGAGGAGCTGAAGCAATTGATGGTGATGGAAAGATTCATGTCAATGTTCCATCCAGAACTAAGGGTAAGGATCAAGGAGGCTGGTATTAGAAAACTTAAGGCTGCTGCAGACAGAGCCGACCTGCTGGATGAGGCACTATATCTTGGGAAGGAGGGACTGCCTAGGCACTCGCCTTACCAAAGGTTTGGGAGGAATGTCAATTGTTCAGGAGGGGCGAAGACGGGTGGAGACTCTCCCAAGGATAGTGCACACAGTGAAGTGAGTCGGTCCAAGAGTTCAGGGGAACCGGTGAGGAAACCCCAAGGGCGGAACACCGGGACTGGTGCTGGAGCGAGGAACGCTGCCAGGGAGACAACGACGGGGAGTCCAAGTAGGACTCAGGGAACGTCTGCTGTTGGCATAGCCAGAGTGTCTGGCGACTGGTCGCCTAGGGTGGGGGTGCGGCCGATGCTACAACTGTGGTGTGAGAGGACGTTTCGCCCGTGAGTGCGACGAGAGCCGGAGGAATATGGGACTGATGTTGGAAGAGGAGAGAGTATTTGTTCATACCCCATATCATAGCGGACCCAATGTGAATGGTTGGGAAATGAAGTTGGGTGAACACCCCTTCGTTTTCGGGGCCACAGTGAAGTTTGAGAAATCAGGCCCAGTGGAGATTGCAGTTCTTCGTGATACGGGTGCTGACATAAGCATGATGGCCAGGAGTATTCTTCTCAACGAATCTAATGAATCACCTGTGGGAGTGGTGAGAATACGGAGTGTGGGAGAAGAGTACAGGTTACCACTTCACGAGGTACATATGATTGTCGACTATGGAGTCGAGAAGGCTGTCGTAGCTGTAGCCCCTAAGTTACCCTTAGAGCACGTGCAGATGGTGCTGGGTAACGACCTCGGTGGAGGAAGGATACAACCCGATTGGGCGAGGAGTGCCTATGTGTCAGGCAGTGGTGCGACCCGACCAGGTGAGGTGTTGGTTGACCCAGGCAGTGGTGAGGTTGCCAACTGCACCAATGATAACGTCGTCAGGGACGACAACGACGAAGGCGAAAAGACAGAGAAGTCATCGGAGGTCATGGATAACCCCTACGAGGACCTGCGGTTAAGCGTAAAGATGCGTGTGGAGGAGTGGCGAGGAGTAGCTGTACAAGCGCCTGGGGCGGTGAAGGTGCTGCAGACCGCACTCCCTCCACCAAAAAGAGTGAGCTCAGTGGATGAGCGAACGGCAGTGAGGGGCAGAGTGGAGGAGCCACGACGCAGTGCACCCTATGCCAGCCGGGTGAATAGTGGTAGGTGCAAGATGAACCACCGTGGTGAGGTGAGCCACAGGGAGGTGGACGAGCCCAACCACGAACCGAAGAAGACGTCAACAGGGAAGGGAATCTCATAGAGGAGTGAAGATGTTCGTCGGGAATGAAGGAACGAATGGTATAGGAAAGGTAATTGGAAGAAAGCAGGTGACAGGTATACCCAGGGTAGGCACCTGCCTAGCCAGAGGGGCATTGGGCCACCACAAAAGCCTAGTGTAGAAAAGATAAAATTGCTGGATGGAGGACAGGTAACAGGTGTCGCTGTGAAGAGACAGCGCACTTACGGGAGAAGAGGAACCGAGAAGAGAGAAGAATGGCGAAGAGGAGATCCTGAGAGGAAGCATGGAGTACCTGTAGGAAGTGGTGGAAGTGCAAGGGTACCTCAGAGTGCACAACGCAGTGGAGGCTCTACATGCACTGAACCTTGCAGTGATAACGAGTCGTTAGAACGCACTCGTGAACATGGAAGGACGATCCCTTATAGGTGCTCAGGGGACACCCACTCCACCCAGTTCGGTGCGAGGTGGAAGTGTAGAAACACAAGTGACTGGCGTGTTGGTACGAGCCATGACAAACTGGAGGAGTGACACTTTAGGAATGGAGGGAGCAAAAGCATAGTTGCCCTCTCCAATGCTGCTCTTTCGATATGACTCTTATTTTAAGGGGAGGGGTATGTGACGGTGTCCACCCTTGTATTTTCTTCCTTCCCAGCTTAGAAGAGTCATATCTCCATAGCCTAAGTGTGCTCTGATGTTCAGGGAACATTTTCATGTGTGGGAAAGCGTGAAGCGTGATTAGGCTGGCAGTAAAATGGCCAGCTAAGTTTGATAATGCAAGGGGCTTGCGCCTTTTGAGGCACAGGACGGTGTCGAGCCATCCTGTTTCCAGCCAAGACGTCCTGACGCTTCCCGACACCTGATTAGCCAGGTGAGGTCACGTACCAGAAGTGACCAATGACGAGAGCCCTCGGGCGGTGTGACGTCATGAGGCGGAGGGCTCGGGGAGGCGGGCGCCAGGGTGTGAAGAGTAAGTCACGAACCATCATAGAGAATAGACGCGCTCGAGCGTGCTCCGGACCTAGAGAGCCCTTACCAGTAGATTTAAGCCCCGCTTCGATTCTGCAGACAGTCTGAGAACCCATCTAACTTCTGTGGAGTGCCCAGAGGCAAGGACGGACCGGATTAGAGAGCCAAGAGCTCTATCAAGAGTCTGCAGCAGAGGGAACGTTGGGCTGGTGACGTCTGGGACGCCCAGGGGACCACGTGTTCTACATCAAGCGAGTAGCTATGGTTGGGCCAAATTTACTGGCAGTGAGGCGAGGGGAAGCTGTGCTGGACTGCGAGGTGTCGGCAGGGCAAGTGAGAGTGGAGGACGACGACGGAGGTACCTGTCTCCAGTACCCCAGAGAAGAGGAGGAGGAAGGCAGTACCTGTTAGGAGTCAGCACAGTGAGGACGCGTTACCATGAAGGTGATGGAGGAACCTGTGTGGGAACTAGTCGTCGGCAGAGCAGACGCCAGGACCAGGAACCTCAACATCCCTCAACAGAGGATGAGTCAGCTTCGTGGTTGGAGTGAAATAAGGTAGATAATTGTCCCTCCCATACCCGTTTTGAGAAAGGCGAGCTAGAGTATTTTATATGTTGTGAATATTTCTACTCAGGACAGGACATTAGGCTAGGTTAAGGAGGGGATGTTAGTGAACCTTGAAGGGTAGTTGGTGTGCAAGGAGCCAGCAACGTACTCTGAAACGTCCAGCTGATCACATTGCTAGAGGCGTGGGAAAATCACAACGTTCTGACAGCTGGAACTGCCAGCTAATCGTGCTGCCAGAGGCGCAAGGTGTGCCCCGCGGCTCGAGGAGTGGACCCAGTCAGCTGACCGTGTTGCCAGAGACGTGTCACCAAGAAATGTTGCCACCAGGGGAGGATTTCCCCCCTTTTGACATTTATTTATACAAATTGTATGTATATATATACTTTTCCTCAGTAAACTTTTAAACTAACTGATGAGTTTAAGTGAGCCTCCATTTTCTAGGGCTATATATATATATATATATATATATATATATATATATATATATATATATATATATATATATATATATATATATATACATATATATATATGTATATATATATATATATATATATATATATATATATATATATATATATATATATATATATATATATATTGGTGTATACTGGCAGCAGGTTTTCTTTCAAACATGTTTCATTGAATATGACCGCATATTCTGTATTTATTATTTTCTGGTTTAGGGCTTCTATCCCTCTAACTATTTTCTTAGCATCAGGGCTTAATTGAAATAGGAGTTCTCCAAAACTCATTTTCGTACTTTTAAGGTGAAGAAAAGAAGTGATTTACTAAAGAGTGTATTACACTTATTTGTATAATTTGCACGACGTTTCGAACCTCCATGGTTCATTCTCAAGTGAACAGATCTTACAATACTAGTTGATTTTATACCCGCATTAGGTCAGGTGATAATACAATGAAGGTGAAAACATGGGGGGATACATAAGGGATAAATGTGAGGTGAAACATAGAGGCTGCAGAAGGCTTATTGGCCCATACGAGGCATCTCCTATCTAAACACAAAGATTAATCCAGTGTAATTGGCCTGTTATGTTGGACATTGTCTTCTGTGTTGGCATCGATATGTTCTTGTCTTGTCCTTACTCTCATGGTAGGTAGAGTAAATAGTTCCGTGATTTGGGTGTTCATGGTAGGTCGCTCTATTCTTATGTGAATTGCCTTAAGAATTTGTAATCTTCTTGAATCTTGGGTTTTGTCTATATATGTATATATATATATATATATATATATATATATATATATATATATATATATATACATATATATATATATGGGTTTTGTATATATGTATATATATATATATATATATATATATATATATATATATATATATATATATATACATATATATATATATATATATATATATATATATATATATATATATATATATATATATATATATATATATATATATATATATTGTGACAATAATCTCCTTCAAGAGATTAAGCCTGCTCCTCCCTCCACAATTACGTCGATACAACTATATAAAACTACTATGGAAGAATATATATATATATATATATATATATATATATATATATATATATATATATATATATATATATATATATGTATATATATATATATATATATATATATATATATGTCGTACCTAGTAGCCAGAACTCACTTCTCAGCCTACTATGCAAGGCCCGATTTGCCTAATAAGCCAAGTTTTCATGAATTAATTATTTTTCGACTACCTAACCTACCTAACCTAACCTAACCTAACTTTTTCCGCTACCTAACCTATAGAGATAGGTTAGGTTAGGTTAGGTAGGGTTGGTTATGTTCGGTCATATATCTACGTAAATTTTAACTCCAATAAAAAAAAATTGACCTCATACATAATGAAATGAGAAGCTTTATCAATTCATAAGAAAAAAATTAAAGAAAATATGTTAATTCAGGAAAACTTGGCTTATTAGGCAAATCGGCCCTTGCATAGTAGGCTGACAAGTGAGTTCTGGCTACTAGGTACGACATATATATATATATATATATACATATATATATATATATATATATATATATATATATATATATATATATATATATATATATATATATTGTGACAATAATCTCCTTCAAGAGATTGAGCCTGCTCTTCCCTCCACAATTACGTCGATACAACTATATAAAACTACTATGGAAGAAATGTCCAACAATGACAACAACACCAGCAAGGTTTGCCAGAGCGCAAAACGTATGCAGCCAGGGACACCTGCTCAGACTCAAACCGCCAAACTACCTGTCTTGCTACCGGCTCCTCTGATTGGTCGCCGGTCGGGTTGCAACTGCACTCCACCCCCCCATACTACTTGATGTCTGGGGCCGCCACGACCTCAGTCCTCAGAATATTCCGTGCTTTCACAGTTAACACTTCTCCCTGCTAGACGTAAGCTTTAGCGTACGTATACTGAGAGAGGTGATAGCTTAAAGCCAATTTTCCAGCACCTTTCATATACTTGTATATTGCACTTCTTGTTATTTTGTCTTAACGTAACTTTTCATTGTGTCATTTAATTATTCTTATTATTTTGATTGATTGATTTTATTATACGAATTTGTTTGTCCATTTTATTCATGTTTTATTTCTTTAACGTAATTAAAATTCCATTGTTAAAATTTACTTGTGTTTTGTGTGTCTTCTCCTTACCTTACCACAGACGAAGTTCTAGATTTTCTATTTTTTTTAATACTATGTGACGAGGCCATACCCCTAGCTTTGAACAGCCGAACACCAACGCGTTACCGTCACATATTATATGGGGGCCTGTCCGGGAGTTGAACCCGGGACCTCTCGGGTACTGGTGCCAAGTGGTAATTTATGGTAAGCGTATTTAACTTTGTTAACGTAGCTTTACTATTTTTCATATTCAATTTCATTTTTTATAAGGTGCGGTGTATTGTGCATTACGAAAGTAACATATAGTGAAGGTGAGACAACTTTGGATTACGTGGTGACTGTAGGCCGCAGTCATACTCTTAATTGGTCATCTCTCCCTCCGTGTTATTACTCGTGTTTACCATCTTTGTCCCTTGGATATTTCTCATTTTTGACAGATCATCATATTGGTACCCTGGTACTGTGGTCTGCCCCGGGTCAAGAGTACCCAATCTTCTGCAATCTGACTGTAGGAGGACAAAGAGGGCCATAGTTCCTCTAGCTCGAACTGTAGTTGCTGAATTTGGACCTCAGCAGCAGTTCTCGTCACCAGTTGACACCTCGCACCCCTACACGTCAGTCAGAGATGATGATACATACAACGGTAGGGAATTAGCTTACTTTTTCAGAGCACAAAAGTTCGCTAATTCTGTAAGTATCATATTAAATTCAGTAGGAAAAACTTGCTTTATGTCCTATAGAGACTTGGCAAGGTATGCCTACATCCTTGGACTACCAATTTTACTTTTGAGGCAATTTACTGTTTCATTTGTTTTCGAAACTCTGTTTCATTTGTTAGTAGGATTTTCTTGCCCTTATCCTCTTACATGAGTACCGGGTACAAGATTTCCTGCGCCCTTGATTTAATTTAATCATTTAACATCTTTTACTTAACTTTAATTGTTAAAGATCTCACAGGATAGGTACCAGTTGCCACGTTGTCCTGTTTCTGACATTCACTATTGAATATTCGTTGTACCTTTATTTGCTAATTTCACCATGTTTCGTCTCCAAGCTTTCCGTGCAGATCCAGCAGGTGCAATAGGGACTTTAAGTCATGCCAAGAAGACTGAATTACAAACTCTTGCACATGAGTATCAACTAACAGTTCCCTACCAAGCCAACAAGAGTGAAATACACAACCTGTTGCTGGATTACTATTTAGAGCAAGGTAAGATAGACTCTGAAACTCATGAAACTTACTATATTGCAGATAAAACTGATTTGGCAACGATGAAACTCAAACTAGAGCTGGCCAAGATTGAACGTGAACAACAAAGGGAAGCCCTCGAACAACAAGAACGAGCAGCTGCCATACGAAGGGAAGAACAAGAACGAGAAATCACCCTCAGAGAACGTGAAACTACTTTGAGGAGAGAAGAACAAGAACGAGAAATCACCCTCAGGGAACGTGAAACTGCCTTGAGGAAGGAAGAACAAGAACGTGAGGCTGCCTTAAGAAGGGAAGAAATCGCCCTCAAGGAACGTGAGTTAGCAATGCTCCGTGAGCGGGAACGAGTACAGCTTGAAACACTCCAGGAGCGGGAACGCTTACAGCTTGAAACCAAACAACGCGAGTTGGAGATACAACGTGAACATGACAAGCAACAAGCGACTCTGGCTCTTGAGTGTCGTCAACGAGAATACACGTTGGAAACTTCACACCTCGCTCAACGCCAGCAAGCTACTGCCAATCTTCCAGTCAGTTTTAATATATCACATGCAAGTAAGTTAATGCCATCCTTTGTAGAAGCAGAAGTTGATGTGTTCTTTACCACCTTTGAAACCCTTGCTAATCAACTCAGTTGGCCTGTCGACCAATGGGCCACACTTCTCAGAGTCCATCTTACAGGTAGAGCGGCAGTCACACTCAGTACTCTGGCGTCTGAGAATGACTACCAGACTCTGAAACAAGCAGTGTTAGACGCCTACCTACTTTCTACAGAAAGTTATAGAAGGAAATTCCGTGACCACCTGAAGGCAAGTACCACTACCTTCCTCGAGTTTGCTAACACAAAACGGAGATATTTCATGAAATGGCTGGAAGCAGCACATGTCTCTACTTTTGCAGAACTCGTCAACCTGATGCTTGTTGAAGAATTCTTGAGACGTGTGCCGCCTCCTGTCCGCCTCTACTTAGCAGATAAAGAAGAAACCGACTACCTGAAGTGTGCTAAGTCGGCTGACACTTACAGCCTCATCCACCGGCTGACACCCGAACCATCCTCCAGTAAGAAGTCGTGGTACAGTTACGAGAAAGTGAGCCCCGATCAAGCTGGTTCGCAACTGTACTGCAAGTATTGTAGACTCTATGGACATACCATAGACAAGTGTGGTAAGTCTCAATACAAGGGAACCACTGACCAACAAAAACCCAAACCAACTCCTCCTAAGTCCGGTAAGCCTGTGATGAATGTTGGTGTTAATGTTAATGATCTTTCTCTTTTCAGTAACCACCTGTATACTGGAACTGTCTCTGCCAACGGTTCAAATCCGGAGGGACGTTTCAAATTGAAGATCTTGAGGGACACAGCGGCTCTTCAATCGATCATCTTGAAGTCGGCTGTGCCCAACATCACCTACACCGGAGAAACTGTCTTCATCACTGACCTCACTGCTACCACTCCATACCCTCTCGCCAGAGTCCACCTGGATTGTCCCTACGTGAACGGGGAAGTCCAAGTCGCCGTCAGGGAAAAACCTTTTCCCATGCCTGGAGTGCAACTTCTCCTAGGCAACGACTTGGCAGAAGACCTGCAACCGACCAACCTGATCGTCATGGACAAACCCCAGGTGTGTAACTCTGTGCCAAGTAACCCTATTCTAGAGTATGTTCCAGCAGAGGTTCAAGAGAGTGATGAAGTTTCTCCTCCGGTTCTCGTGACCACCCGTGCACAAGCCGCACGTCCACAGCCAGCTGACTCTACTGCTACCGCTGTCCCTCAAGACCCTCAGAAACTACCCCCGCATCTGACCAAGTTGGAGTTCCGTAAGTTGCAGAGGGAAGATCTTACTTTAACACCATTGTTTTTCCAGGCTGAGACTCAACCCGACAGTATTCCTGGGTTCTTCCTAGAGAACGACTTGCTCTACCGCAGATATAGACCCAGTAAACTGAAGGAGGAGGACGATTGGGCCAACATCGAACAACTTGTGATTCCCACCAGCCTGCGGCCCATTATTCTACACCTGGCCCACGGAGCGCTCTCCCACTACGGCTTCAACAAGACTTACCATGGAATTCGTCAAGACTACTACTGGCCAGGTATGGTAAATAACGTCAAACAGTACGTAAAACAGTGTCATACATGTCAGATGGCAGGCAAACCGAACATCTCCATTCCCAGAGCGCCACTGATTCCCATACAGGTGCCTGCGGAACCTTTCCACAGACTCATAATAGACTGTGTTGGTCCTTTACCTCGGACCAGTTCAGGCAACGCCTACATCCTAACCATCCTGTGTCCTACCACCTGATTTCCCATAGCAGTTCCAGTGAAGAACATCACGGCTGCTACGGTTATAAAACATCTATTGAAGATCTTCACTCAATACGGATTTCCCAGGGAGATTCAGAGCGACTGTGGTATCAACTTCACCAGTGATCTCTTCAAAAGGACACTGGAGGAGTTCAACATCAAACAGGTATTGTCCAGCCCCTATCATCCTGCTTCACAGGGTTCTCTTGAACGTAGTCATCAGACAATCAAAGCACTCTTGAAAAAGTTTTGTAGTGAAACCTCTAAGGATTGGGATAAGCAGATTGACCTTATAATGTGTATTTTCAGAAGTCTCCCCAATGAGTCCCTAGGAGTATCTCCTTATGAGATGCTCTACGGCCGTAAGTGCCGTACTCCCCTTAAGGCTTTCAAAGACTCTCTCCGAGATGCCACCTTCAGTGAGCATCAGAATGTGCCCCAGTTTCTTCAAAACCTTCAACACATTCTAGAGAGAGTCCACCGTTTTGCCCATGATAATCTATTGAAAGCCCAGGAGAGAATGAAGACTCATTATGACCAGACCAGCAAAGTAAGAAAATTCAAGCCGGGAGACTTCGTCCTTGCATATTTCCCTATCCCAGGTTCACCTTTACAAAACAGGTTTTCAGGACCCTACTGCGTCAAAGAGTGCAGGAATAATAACAACTACGTAATAGAGACTCCAGATAGGCGGCGGAAGACCCAGCTGTGCCACGTCAACCTCCTGAAGCAATATAATGGTACTCCTTCCACTGTCCTGACTAACTGTTCTACCTTCACAGAACCCTACATCCACAGTGAGACCATCCCAGCTTCTCCTCCCGAAAGCACTGACAAGGAGTCAGCGCTTTCTAATTCCGAAATCCTTAATGATCTTCCCAAATGCTTTCAGGATAATAATCGTGCTCCTTTGCCCTATTCTAATTCCACTCTCACCTCGTCAGATAAGCCCTTCATCCTCCATGTCGACGCCAGTGGTACCGACGTTGGTGGTGTCGTGATGCAGCAACGAGGCGAGGAGAATACACCTGTCAGCGACTACTGCTACAAGGAACTACAGAACAATTGGCAAGGAGCTACTCTTCATCATCCTGAAGCTCCAGCACTTCACTCCACACCTGAAAAGTGCTCGGTCCACCATCAACACGGACCACACCACCCTACACCTCCTGCAGCACGCCCACTTCTCATCTCAACGTCTTCTACTATGGGCTTGCTAACTGCAGAAATTCAACCTGGAGACACGCTATACCAAGAGTCCGACAACATCTTAGCCCATGATCTCTCCAGAGTTTATGAAGTAGAAGCGACTCCATCCATTACTCCACCACATAACGACGTACTTCTTCCAGAACCGCAGGCTTCGGGGGAGAGTTGTGACAATAATCTCCTTCAAGAGATTGAGCCTGCTCTTCCCTCCACAATTACGTCGATACAACTATATAAAACTACTATGGAAGAAATGTCCAACAATGACAACAACACCAGCAAGGTTTGCCAGAGCGCAAAACGTATGCAGCCAGGGACACCTGCTCAGACTCAAACCGCCAAACTACCTGTCTTGCTACCGGCTCCTCTGATTGGTCGCCGTTCGGGCTGCAACTGCACTCCACTCCCCATACTACTTGATGTCTGGGGCCGCCACGACCTCAGTCCTCAGAATATTCCGTGCTTTCACAGTTAACACTTCTCCCTGCTAGACGTAAGCTTTAGCGTACGAATACTGAGAGAGGTGATAGCTTAAAGCCAATATTCCAGCACCTTTCATATACTTGTATATTGCACTTCTTGTTATTTTGTCTTAACGTAACTTTTCATTGTGTCATTTAATTATTCTTATTATTTTGATTGATTGATTTTATTATACGAATTTGTTTGTCCATTTTATTCATGTTTTATTTCTTTAACGTAATTAAAATTCCATTGTTAAAATTTACTTGTGTTTTGTGTGTCTTCTCCTTACCTTACCACAGACGAAGTTCCAGATTTTCTATTTTTTTTAATACTATGTGACGAGGCCATACCCCTAGCTTTGAACAGCCGAACACCAACGCGTTACCGTCACAATATATATATATATATATATATATATATATATATATATATATATATATATATGTCGTACCTAGTAGCCAGAACTCACTTCTCAGCCTACTATTCAAGGCCCGATTTGCCTAATAAGCCAAGTTTTCCTGAATTAATATATTTACTATAATTTTTTTCTTATGAAATGATAAAGCAACCCTTTTCTCAATGTATGAGGTCAATTTTTTTTTATTGGAGTTAAAATTAACGTAGATATATGACCGAACCTAACCAACCCTACCTAACCTAACCTAACCTATATTTATAGGTAAGGTTAGGTTAGGTAGCCAAAAAAAGCTAGGTTAGGTTAGGTTAGGTAGGTTAGGTAGACGAAAAAACATTAATTCATGAAAACTTGGCTTATTAGGCAAATCGGGCCTTGAATAGTAGGCTGAGAAGTGCGTTCTGGCTATTAGGTACGACATATATATATATATATATATATATATATATATATATATATATATGTATATATATATATATATATAGATATATATATATATATATAGATATATATATATATATATATATATATATATATATATATATATGTATATATATATATATATATATATATATATATATATATATATATATATATATATATATATATATATATATATATATATATATATATATATATATATATATATATATATATATATATATATATATATATATATATATATATATATATATATGCAATTGACGATCACAAAACACTGATCATTTTATGCGGAAAATCCACAGAGAAATATGAAATGAGGTGAACGTTTCGGGTTTGTTAAAGCCTTTGTCAACACCAGACTGACTAAGGAGAAGGGAAGGGGGAGGATATATAGGCCGACACCTGACCAACCCATCCCTAGGGAAGGAATTAACCAAAAACAGGTAAAGCTTAGCTTAGAAAGGTCAAAGAGGATTAAGCGGTCAGAGAATAAGGATGAAAGATTAAAGAAAAGCCTCATGAACACACAATATATGAATATACAATTATAATGAGACATTGTAAGCCTCTCTATCAGAGTTGTTTCTTAAACTGTTGTGCAATATTATAACTTAAAAATGGATCAAGTTTGTACATACCAGTACTAACATTAAGAAGATTTCGACACTGATTAGAGCAGACTCAATCAAATTCCGTTCCACGAAATCCCCACAATTGGTAATGCTTTTTGCCCCATTCCAGTTAATTTTGTGATCGCATAAACTCGTATGTAGATACAATGCATTAGACGTTTGGGCAGTTCTAATGCTATAAGCATGTTGTGACAACCGCAATTGTAAGGACTTTCCTGTTTGTCCAAGGTACACAGAATCACAATCATTGCAGGGAATAGAATACACACAACCTGCTGTATCAGGGGAGTTTTTTATTAAATTGGATTTGATCGTACTATTAGTGAACACCAAATTTATATTAAGTTTCTTAAAAATCAGAGACAATTTTTCAAGTCCCCTCGCATAAGGTACCACCAATGAGTTAATAATTTTTGGTTTCACCTTAGGGACGTGATTATAAAACGTACGCTTGGCTTGTACAAACGAGAAATCCAAAAACCTCTTAGGATATTGTAAACTCTTCCCAATTTCATATATTTTAGCAATCTCTTCATCAAAAAACTCAGGGCTGCAAACCCTCAAAGCTCGTAGAAACATTCCTGAAAATACTGCCTGTTTAACTTTACTATGATGATTCGAATAAAAATGAACATACGACCCCACGTTGGTAGGTTTCCTATACACATTAAATTTGAACTTTCTAGTGACTCTATGAATCATAATGTCCAAAAACGGAAGAGTACCATTCTCCTCAGTCTCACAAGTGAATTTTATTGAAGGTACCAAAGAATTGAGTTCATTAAGAAAAACTATCTGGTCTTTGTTGCACGGCCATAAGCACAAAATATCATCAACATACCTAAACCAAACTACATTAGCCGGGATAATCCTGGATAAGATTTTTGTTCCAAAGAATTCCATATACAAATTGCTTAAAACTGGGGACAGGGGATTGCCCATCGTCATTCCAAATGTTTGTTTGAAAAATTTTTCATTAATACTAAAATAATTGTCTTTTATACACAATTTGATAAATTCCAATACTTTATTGGTCTGCAAGCTCAAATTATATTTAGGCAGTTCCTCACGTAGAAATTCTAACAGATCATCAGCAGGAACTTTAGTGAATAAAGAGGTCACATCGAAACTTATAAGTTTAAAATCAAAATTTAAATTCAGTGTGGATAGCTTATTAACTAAGTCCACATTGTTTGTTAAGTGTGAGTTGGAAATAGTACCAACTATAGGGGACAAAACTTTGACTAACCACTTAGAGAGTTTATAAGCCGCCGAACCAATTGAACTAATAATCGGCCTTGCCGGATTATATGGCTTATGAGTTTTTATAAGACCATACATGTAAGGAAGAGAGGGGGATCGACTTGTTAGCCTAGATATCAACTCTTTATCGCCTTTCACACAGTTTTAAGAGTTTTGTTAAAATGTGCAATCACTTTTTCAGTAGGATCTCTGTTAACCAATAGATAAGTATCCCTGTCTTCCAAGAGTAACTCCATTTTTCGGACATAGTCATCTTTATTCATAATAACTACTGCATTTGACTTATCAGCCTTGGTAATATGTAATGAACTATCTTTTTTGAGATTTTTGAACGCATGAACAAATCGACTTGGACAATTAGGAACAGGATTGTTAAGTAAAACGCCATACATCATACCTTTGCACACATTAATATCTTCAACTGAGACATTGCTATACTTTTCAAGATTGCTGAAACCTTTGGCAATATCCACATAATTGACTGTTCCGTTAGATGTGGCAAAGCTCAGGCCATATCCTAATGCAGTAATCGTGTCATTATCAAGCTGTCTATCCGAGAGGTTTATAACAAAATCCCGGTTGGAGTGTTTATTCCAGTCACTTTGTTGAATAAGTCTCTTTAATTTGAAATCAAGTTTAGTACTTACCTTTCTGCAATTCTTACCTTTTACCTTTCTTACCTCTTACCTTTCTCAATTCTTTGGTACCTTCAATAAAATTCACTTGTGAGACTGAGGAGAATGGTACTCTTCCGTTTTTGGACATTATGATTCATAGAGTCACTAGAAAGTTCAAATTTAATGTGTATAGGAAACCTACCAACGTGGGGTCGTATGTTCATTTTTATTCGAATCATCATAGTAAAGTTAAACAGGCAGTATTTTCAGGAATGTTTCTACGAGCTTTGAGGGTTTGCAGCCCTGAGTTTTTTGATGAAGAGATTGCTAAAATATATGAAATTGGGAAGAGTTTACAATATCCTAAGAGGATTTTGGATTTCTCGTTTGTACAAGCCAAGCGTACGTTTTATAATCACGTCCCTAAGGTGAAACCAAAAAATATTAACTCATTGGTGGTAACTTATGCGAGGGGACTTGAAAAATTGTCTCTGATTTTTAAGAAACTTAATATAAATTTGGTGTTCACTAATAGTACGATCAAATCCAATTTAATAAAAAACTCCCCTGATACACCAGGTTGTGGGTATTCGATATCCTGCAATGATTGTGATTCTGTGTACCTTGGACAAACAGGAAAGTCCTTACAATTGCGGTTGTCACAACATGCTTATAGCATTAGAACTGCCCAAACGTCTAATGCATTGTATCTACATACGAGTTTATGCGATCACAATATTAACTGGAATGGGACAAAAAGCATTACCAATTGTGGGGATTTCGTGGAACGGAATTTGATTGAGTCTGCTCTAATCAGTCAGTGTCGAAATCTTCTTAATGTTAGTACTGGTATGTACAAACTTGATCCATTTTTAAGTTATAATATTGCACAACAGTTTAAGAAACAACTCTGATAGAGAGGCTTACAATGTCTCATTATAATTGTATATTCATATATTGTGTGTTCATGAGGCTTTTCTTTAATCTTTCATCCTTATTCTCTGACCCCTTAATCCTCTTTGACCTTTCTAAGCTAAGCTATACCTGTTTTTGGTTAATTCCTTCCCTAGGGATGGGTTGGTCAGGTGTCGGCCTATATATCCTCCCCCTTCCCTTCTCCTTAGTCAGTCTGGTGTTGACAAAGGCTTTAACAAAGCCGAAACGTTCACCTCATTTCATATTTCTCTGTGGATTTTCCGCATATATATATATATATATATATATATATATATATATATATATATATGTCGTACCTAGTAGCCAGAACTCACTTTTCAGCCTACAATGCAAGGCCCGATTTGCCTAATACGCCAAGTTTTCATGAATTAATATATTTTCTCTAATTTTTTTCTTATGAAATGATAAAGCAACCCATATCATTATGTAAGAGGTCAATTTTTTTTTATTGGAGTTAAAATTAACGTAGATATATGACCGAACCTAACCAACCCTACCTAACCTAACCTAACCTATCTTTATAGGTTAGGTTTGGTTAGGTAGCCGAAAAAGTTAGGTTAGGTTAAGCTAGGTAGGTTAGGTAGTCGAAAAGCAATTAATTCATGAAAACTTGGCTTATTAGGCAAATCGGGCCTTGCATAGTAGGCTCAGAAGTGAGTTCTGGCTACTAGGTACGACATATATATATATATATATATATATATATATATATATATATATATATATATATATATATATATATATATATATATATATATATACGTATATATATATATATATATATATATATATATATATATATATATATATATATATATATATTGGTGTATACTGGCAGCAGGTTTTCTTTCAAACATGTTTCATTGAATATGACCGCATATTCTGTATTTATTATTTTCTGGTTTAGGGCTTCTATCCCTCTAACTATTTTCTTAGCATCAGGGCTTAATTGGAATAGGAGTTCTCCAAAACTCATTTTCGTACTTTTAAGGTGAAGAAAAGAAGTGATTTACTATAGAGTGTATTACACTTATTTGTATAATTTGCACGACGTTTCGAACCTCCATGGTTCATTCTCAAGTGAACAGATCTTACAATACTAGTTGATTTTATACCCGCATTAGGTCAGGTGATAATACAATGAAGGTGAAAAACATGGGGGGAAACATAAGGGATAAACATAGGGGCTGCAGAAGGCTTATTGGCCCATACGAGGCATCTCCTATCTAAACACAAAGCTTAATCCAGTGTAATTGGCCTGTTATGTTGGACATTGTCTTCTGTGTTGGCATCGATATGTTCTTGTCTTGTCCTTACTCTCATGGTGGGTAGAGTAAATAGTTCCGTGATTTGGGTGTTCATGGTAGGTCGCTCTATTCTTATGTGAATTGCCTCAAGAATTTTTAATCTTCTTGAATCTTGGGTTTTGTCTATTATGCAAGTATTCTTGTTCAACATTTCTCTTGTTAGAGTAATGTCATGGGCTTGTCTCATGTGATTCCTTGGGGCACCAGATTGAAGATGGCATGTCAAACGCCTCGTCAGCTTGGTCGACGTCATACCTATGTACTTACATTGAAGGTTACATCCTTCGTGGGGGCAAGTGTACATGTATACAACGCTTGACTGCTGTAGAGGGTTCTCCGTCGGCTTCGGGCTGTTTTTGATAAGGAGTTCGGAAGTCTTCTTGGTTTTGTAGAATATTATCAGGTTTAGGAGTAGTGCTTTTTACTCCTTTACGGATTATTTCTTTCATTATTCTTTCCTCTTTTATATGTTCACTGTGCATGGTTGATTTGTAATATAATTTTATTGGGGGTGTTGTGGTTTCTGTTCTAGGTTCTGAATTATACCAACGGTCCAAGTGTCTTCTTATAGCAGCGTTTATTTCCGCGTTGCTATATCCGTTGTTCACCAATACCTGAGTTACTCTTTCAAACTCTCTACTCACGTTGCTCCATTCAGAGCAGTGGGTAAGCGCTCGACGAATATAAGCATTGAGAACACTGGCTTTGTATCTTTGGGGGCACTCACTTCTACCGTTCAGGCATAATCCTATGTTGGTGGGCTTGGTATATACGTTGGTGCTTAAAGAGGTTCCTGTTTTTGTTATTAGTACATCCAAGAATGGCAGACTGTTATTTTCACTATTTTCATGTGTAAATCGGAGTACTGACTCTCTCTCTAGGTGTCTTTTTAGGTCAATTAGTTCATCTGAGTCTTTTACTATTACGAATATGTCATCTACATAACGGCAGTATACAGTTGGTTTTTGTCTGCTACTGAAGACCCTATCTTCGATGGTTCCCATATAAAAATTAGCAAATAAAACTCCTAAGGGGGAGCCCATTGCTACTCCGTCTATTTGTAAATACATGTCTCCTTGTGGACTGATGAAAGGGGCTTCCTTTGTACATGCTTCGAGAAGACTTTTCAAGTGTGGCTCAGGTATGTCTAATTTGGGGGTGCTCTCGTCTCTGTATACTCTGTCCAGTATCATTCCTATGGTTGTGTCGACTGGGACGTTGGTAAAAAGGGATTCAACGTCCAGGGTAGCGATGATTCCATCGGGCTGGGTAGATTTGATCAATTCTAGGAAATCTGCTGATGATTGTAGACTAAACTTACTTGGAGTGTATGGAGTTAGGAGTTCATTGAGTTTCTTTGCCAGGTGATAAGTTGGGGTTGGTATTTGGCTGATTATAGGGCGTAGTGGGTTACCTGGTTTATGCGTCTTAACATTGCCGTAGGCATATCCTAAGCCATAGTCGCCTTGAAGTTTATTGAAATGCACACTACCTTTCTTTGCGTTGATTGCTGTAATTGTTTTGTTTACTTTCCGCTTAAGGTCTTCTACGGGGTTCCTCGTGATTCGTTGAAATTTGGAGTCGTCACTTAGGATGTCGCTAATTTTGTTCATGTATTCATGGGTAGGAATCAATACATATGCTGCTGTTTTGTCGGCTTTTCTTATTGTTACGTCTTTCAGATTTTTTAGTTGTTTCGCTGCTTCTTTGAGTCGTGGGGTTAAGATTGTAGATGAATATGTTCCTCGTTTTTTCCCTGCTTCTGCAAGTAGTTCAGCTTGAAGTGTGTCAGTGGTGATGACTGGAGTTTTGGAGAACTCCTATTCGAATTAAGCCCTGATGCTAAGAAAATAGTTAGAGGGATAGAAGCCCTAAACCAGAAAATAATAAATACAGAATATGCGGTCATATTCAATGAAACATATATATATATATATATATATATATATATATATATATATATATATATATATATATATATATATATATACGTATATATATATATATATATATATATATATATATATACGTATATATATATATATATACGGATATATATATATATATATATATATATATATATATATATATATATATATATATATATATATATACGTATATATATATATATATATATATATATATATATATATATACGTATATATATATATATATACGGATATATATATATATATATATATATATATATATATATATATATATATATATATATATATATATATATATATATATATATATATATATATATATATACGTATATATATATATATATATATATACGGATATATATATATATATACGTATATATATATATATATATATACGGATATATATATATATATATATATATATATATATATATATATATATATATATATATATATATATATATATATATATATATATATATATATATATGTCGTACCTAGTAGCCAGAACACACTTCTCTGCCTACTATGCAAGGCCCGATTTGCCTAATAAGCCAAGTTTTCCTGAATTAATATATTTTTTCTAATTTTTCTCTTATAAAATGATAAAGCTACCCATTTCATTATGTATGAGGTCAATTTTTTTTTATTGGAGTTCAAATTAATGTAGATATATGACCGAACCTAACCAACCCAACCTAACCTAACCTAACCTATCTTTATAGGTTAGGTTAGGTTAGGTAGCCGAAAAAGTTAGGTTAGGTTAGGTTAGGTAGGTTAGATAATCGAAAAACAATTAATTCATGAAAACTTGGCTTATTAGGCAAATCGGGCCTTGCATAGTAGGCAGAGAAGTGCGTTCTGGCTACTAGGTACGACATATATATATATATATATATATATATATATATATATATATATATATATATATATATATATATATATATATATATATATATATATATATATATATTGTCAGAGTTCACCCACTTCCAACCTGTGGTTGGGGTCGTCCCACGGGTCTTAGCCCCTCAGTACCGGGCGCCACTGCTCGCCCTTGGACTCCCCCAGTCAACTAAGGGCTGGCCTTATACACCCCTAGCGAGTGGGGAGGTTCAAGCTTCTTATAACTCACTTAAACCTGCCTGTCCTGACACTGGCAGGTTTACTTGGATATCTGGTCTACTCAGGTCGCCAACTGGGTGTTTATGCTCGTGTCCCAGCAACACGTCAATGGCCTTAAAGGTTATCCTAATCAAGGATGACTTTAGTTCACACACACAACTATAACCTGCAAACACTAAACAGATTTCTTACTATGCTATAATTCAAATGTTGTTGTTGTTGTTTAAGATTCGCTACTCAGAACGATAAGTTCCAGTAGCACGGGCTATGGTGAGCCCGTAAGTGGAGGCTCTTTGGAGCCATTATCTGTATCAGTGGCTGATACTTGAGATGTGGCGATGGATGGGAGTCTTCATGATGGTTTTCAGCCTGGAGGGCTGGCTATACCAGTTATGGAGCTGGTGGGGTTAGTGTAGACCTCTAGGTTTTCCGTTTTTTCTTTGCCTGCGACTTTGGCTGAGCAGTGCTGATGTTAGAACTCTGTGTCTATGCTTAATTAAGCATAGACACAGAGTTCTCCCATATTAACAGGAATTTGATGAAAGCACGTGAGTAGCCCCTCACTATGCTCTAGTTGCCCTTAGGAGGTGGTGATCTTTGGAGGTGAAATACTCCGAAATTACCATCTCTTTTAAGGGTCTGAGCTGTGGTGCAGTGGGTTAAAGGCGTACCAGTGATATGCCAGTTGCTGTAAGGCTTTTGTGCTGGCTAAGGTTCGAATCTCCTGGTGGGAAAGTGTTCTAAGGTTGTATAATCTCTCTTGCGTGTTTAGGCAAGTTGTGCATTATATATATATATATATATATATATATATATATATATATATATATATATATATATATATATATATATATATATATATATATTATTAAATATGACCAAACAAGTAAGATTAATAAAACGAAACGAAACGAAAATGTCCATAGAGCTGGCAAGCAGGGGATGGAAGAACGGGGCGAGGCTGCAGAAATCTTGAGCAAGGATCCGGGGATGAGGTGAAGAGGGGAGATGAAAAATCGGTGGCCCAACCACCGTGGATTTGAGCTTGATCAGATGAAAGTAGAATTGAGTGGGGTGTCATTTGCAGTACACACAGAGGCCGGGAACGCAAGCAGCTGGCAGTGGAGGTTTGATGTTAAGTCAGTTCGTTAGTAGTCTTCTTTCTTGTTGATTTCACCAAACTTTGATCGTTGTTCTTTTTTTTGGGCTTGTCGGTCTTGGTGGTCACGGTTCGTGTTGATGCTTGGAGGTGATCTTTCCTTGGGGGTGATGGTGTACCGACGGATACGTCCTCATCCGATTCATCAGATGAGTGAGGAGCAGGGGTGTTGACACGCTGGGGTAGATTTCTTGAAGGTTGGGTTCTTGAGGGTTGATTTCTTGAAGGTAGAGTTCTCGGAGGGTGAGTAACCGCGGTTGGTACTGCAGCAGAAGGTGCTGCATAGTCGGTACCCTCTATAGGGTCACACCAAGGGTCGATAGCAGCGAAATTCGCCACTGAGACGGGTGAAGGGACAGCAGCAGCTGGAGAAGCTTGTGGAGCAGGAGCTGACAGTATGTCAGAAAGCGTGGCTGCGTTCACAGTGATGTCATGGTTGGTAACTGGAACTGATGCAGAAGTTGGGGTCACAGTAGGCAGGGTCTTGTGAGCTGTAGGTACCCGAACAGGATCTGAGGGCTGCATTGCAGTGGCGGAATCGTCGTCGTCGGATGTAGAGTCAGCATCCTCCTCTACAGGGTCAGTTGTTGGAGATGAACGCGGAGCGTTGAAAACTTCTTCAGGAATAATGAAGGTAGGGAGACCGTTCGCCTTGTACAGAATTTTCAGAAGCCTCACAAATTCTCGGGGGTTATTGCCAGCAGTCATTCTGGCTGTTGATATCAGAGCTTTTACTGTGCTCTGCCCAATTAGCTTTGTCTTTGGTTGGGCCGGTGGCGATGGCTGGCTCGACGAATCGCTGGTTGGCTTTTGGGAGCTGGCTCCCCATTGGCTGGTAGTAGCAGTGGGACGTCCTCCCGGGAGCTCCGGGAAGATGGCGGCTTGGGCGTTGAAACCTGAAGTAGAGGTGGTCGCTGATTGGCTTGTTGCTTCAGAGGTACTGGCTCCGGTTGAAGATGTGGATTTCTCCATGTTTTTAATGACGTTTTGTCTGTGAGGACAATGTATGGAGATTGCTGGATGATCGCCTTTGCACAGCAAGCAGCATAGTGTTTCAGACTTGCAGATGGAGTAATGGTGGTCAGCTGAGCAGAGGCTACACTTCTGAATCCGCTGGGTACATTTGCTGGTGGAGTGGGTGTACTCGTAGCATCGGAGGCACTGGTTGACGATGTGAAAACGTTCCATCTTCACACGGAAAGGCGGAATGTGAATTCCAAAGCTGTAAACTCCATTTCTGGTAGCCATAGTAGCCGCAGCTACCGTCTCGAAGGTCAGCTTCAGGGAGCGACTTGAATTGAAGAATTGAGCTTGGTGAAGCCCTAGGTCCGGGTTTGATGCCTTGAAGTCGCGCATGAACGCACTATCATCAGCGTCATCTTGTTCCACGATCCATTGACTGAGATCGTGAATAACGACAGAGTGTTCAGCCAGGTACTGGCGTGGGAAGTTGTGACGAAGGTGTTGGTTGGAGAAGTTAGTGCTGTAAGACAGAAGTTTGTCGACTTCCTCCTCACTATAAAAGAAGAAAAGGATGTCCGTGCCTTCCTGCTTGATGTCGTTGGGTGTTACTCCTGCAACGTCTTTAAAGAGCTTCAGGAGAGATGTCTTGGAGAATGGTTGTTCGTTGAGGGGCGTACCCCTGATCTTGAAGCGTTTCTGACGCATGATGAGCTTCCTGGAGGCCGATGGATCTCTCTCAAAGACTACACGTCACTGAAGATGGCCTCCCGTCTCTACCCGGCATAAAATACCAAGTTAGGAGTGGGGTCTGACCATCTAGAGAGACGCAAGTCTGCTGCCAATTGTTTATCCACCCTGCAGTACTAGGTGCGAGAGAGAAGAGCTGGAGCAACGCGAGCACGTCCGACCGCGACGGTTGCTAGTTGCTCGTGATCCTGTGAAGATTAATAATTCTAACACGAATTTTCTCAATCTTTCGTACATTTCTTTTCACTGTTGGAGGTAATTCAAAAATCAATTCTCCAAAATTCATTTTTATTTCTAGTCTGACGCGACACTTGAGCGCGTTTCGTAAAACTAATTACATTTTCAAAGACTTTAGTTAACACATACACAACTGAATAGAACTTACACATCTCCGATTTTGTTTATATCTACATTTGAGTGAGGTGGATGGGGTGAGGTGGTATTTAATACGGTATTAATTTCATCAACACAAGCCAGAACATGAAACAATGGGTATTGAATAGAAGTGATTGTAGAAAGCCTATTGGTCCATATTTCTTGATGCTTCTAAATTGGAGCGGAGTCTTGAGGTGGGTAGAATATAGTTGTGCATTAATTGGCTGTTGATTGCTGGTGTTGACTTCTTGATGTGTAATGTCTCGCAAACGTCAAGCCGCCTGCTATCGCTGTATCTATCGATGATTTCTGTGTTGTTTACTAGGATTTCTCTGGCGATGGTTTGGTTGTGGGAAGAGATTATATGTTCCTTAATGGAGCGCTGTTGCTTATGCATCGTTAAACGCCTAGAAAGAGATGTTGTTGTCTTGCCTATATACTGGTTTTTTTTGGAGCTTACAGTCCCCAAGAGGGCATTTGAAGGCATAGACGACGTTAGTCTCTTTTAAAGCGTTCTGTTTTGTGTCTGGAGAGTTTCTCATGAGTAGGCTGGCCGTTTTTCTGGTTTTATAGTAAATCGTCAGTTGTATCCTCTGATTTTTGTCTGTAGGGATAACGTTTCTATTAACCATATCTTTCAGGACCCTTTTCTCCGTTTTATGAGCTGTGGAAAAGATGTTCCTGTAAAATAGTCTAATAGGGGGTATAGGTGTTGTGTTGGTTGTCTCTTCAGAGGTTGCATGGCGTTTCACTTTCCTTCTTATGATGTCTTCGACGAAACCATTGGAGAAGCCGTTGTTGACTAGGACCTGCCTTACCCTACAGAGTTCTTCGTCGACTTGCTTCCATTCTGAGCTGTGGCTGAGAGCACGGTCGACATATGCGTTAACAACACTCCTCTTGTACCTGTCTGGGCAGTCGCTGTTCGCATTTAGGCACATTCCTATGTTCGTTTCCTTAGTGTAGACTGCAGTGTGGAAACCTCCGCTCTTTTCCATGACTGTTACATCTAGAAAGGGCAGCTTCCCATCCTTTTCCATCTCGTAAGTGAAACGCAGCACGGAACTCTGCTCAAATGCCTCCTTCAACTCCTGCAGATGTCTGACATCAGGTACCTGTGTAAAAATGTCGTCAACATACCTGCAGTATATGGCCGGTTTCATGTTCATGTCGACTAAGACTTTTTGCTCGATGGTACCCATGTAGAAGTTTGCAAACAGGACACCTAGGGGAGAACCCATGGCGACCCCATCTACTTGCTTATACATGTGCCCATCCGGGCTCAAGAAGGGTGCCTCTTTAGTACAAGCTTGGAGTAGTTTCCTTAGGATATTTTCTGGTATGTCAAGAGGAGTACAGGCTGGATCACGATACACTCTGTCGGCTATCATCACGATTGTCTCGTCCACTGGTACGTTAGTGAACAGCGATTCTACGTCCAACGAGGCTCTTATTCCTGTGGCCCGTGTGCCCCGCAGTAAGTCAACAAATTCATTTGGCGACTTCAGGCTGAAGGCGCAAGGGACATAAAGAGTCAGCAGGCCGTTGAGTCGCTTCGCTAGTCTGTACGTGGGTGTGGGTATCTGGCTAATGATTGGCCGAAGTGGGTTTCCAGGCTTGTGTGTCTTGACATTTCCATACGCAAATCCAGGTTTATATTCCCCAATGATCTTTGGCAGGTGGAGTCCGGATTTCTTGGCGTTCACAGTTTCGATCAGTTTGTTGACCTTTGCTTTCAATTAAGCTGTAGTGTCCTTCGTTACCCTTTGGAACTTAGTTTGGTCAGAGGGTATGAGGTTCATTTTCGCCAGATATTCGTCTTTTTTAAGAATGACATATATTGGCGACTTGTCACTTCTCCTGACAACTATCTCTTTGTTCTCACGAAGGCTTTTTGCTGCCGCTTTGAGCTCGGGGGACAGTATGGTGCTTCTGTAATTGCCTCGATTCTTTCCTCCTTCTGCAATAAGTTCTGCTTGTAAGGTATCTTTGGTAGTGACCTTCTTTTGTGTCTCGAGGTCGAATATGTCGTCCAACAGAATTTCCAACTCTACTTTCCGGGCCATCTCACTCGGTCTGGACATAACGTGACAGTTTATGCCCAGATTTAGGAGAGTGACTTAGTCCTCAGTGAGGTTAATTCCTGCAAGGTTCAGGAAGCCATCTCTTGGTCGTGGAATTGCCATAGGTCCTCCATATATTGTTGTTAGTTTCTTGATAATCCTTGTTTCAGTGCTGAGGTGATGTCGGTCTGTGAGGATGTCGAGGTGTTGTTCAATGCGGGTACGGATACTTTCGTCGATGTTGCTATTTCTCCACTCGTTTGTAGCATGAAGTAGTTGCGTTTTGTTGTCTTTGATTTCATTCTCTGCCTTGTATATCTGATCACGAATCAGATCCTGGCGATATTTTATCGTGAAGGCTTGATTCCTTGCTGCTGGGTCGTGCGCTTTAATATTAGTATATTTTGGTAGCAGTCTTTCCTGTAGACATATATTATTAAATATGACCGAAAAAGTAAGATTAATAATTCTAACACGAATTTTCTCAATCTTTCGTACATTTCTTTTCACTGTTGGAGGTAATTCAAAAATCAATTCTCCAAATTTCATTTTTATTTCTAGTCTGACGCGACACTTGAGCGCGTTTCGTAAAACTTATTACATTTTCAAAGACTTTAGTTAACACATACACAACTGAATAGACCTTACACATCTCCGATTTTGTTTATATCTACATTTGAGTGAGGTGGATGGGGTGAGGTGGTATTTAATAAGGTATTAATTTCATCAACACAAGCCAGAACATGAAACAATGGGTATTGAATAGAAGTGATTGTAGAAAGCCTATTGGTCCATATTTCTTGATGCTTCTATATTGGAGCGGAGTCTTTCAGTTTCAATTCATCCTTCGTGGTCTGACACTGTCACAACTGAAGATGTGAATACCCTGCTACTCGATGTATTTATACGCTCAAGGTTTCCTTGAATCCAGAATTACTTTCAAGACTAATGTGTATTCTTGCTAGTGGGTCTCCAGGCTCCTCTGGTAGCTTCATATCCTTCTAGAGGTTGAAAAGCTTTAAGTCCACCATGAGACCTAACAAACTCTTAAACTTTTAGAACGAATAGAAGGAAAAAGGATACGAAGGTGTTTTAAATTTCTCATCAGAACTGATACACTCAGCCGAGGAGAGATACAGGGGTATGTGGTGCACCCAACACAGGTGGACTAGGGACCTGAGGTGCACCCAACACACGTGGTCTAGGGACCTGAGGTGCACCCAACACAGGTGGACTAAGGACCTGAGGTGCACCCAACACAGGTGGTCTAGAGACCTGAGGTGCACCCAGCACAGGTGGTCTAGGGACCTGAGGTGCACCCAACACAGGTGGACTAGGGACCTGAGGTGCACCTAACACAGGTGGATTAGGGACCTGAGGTGCACCCATCACAGGTGGACTAGGGACCTGAGGTGCACCCATCATAGGTGGACTAGGGACCTGAGGTGCACCCATCACAGGTGGACTAGGGGCCTGTGGTGCACCCATCACAGGTGGACTAGGGACCTGAGGTGCACCCATCACAGGTGGACTAGGGACCTGAGGTGCATCCATCACAGGTGGACTAGGGGCCTGTGGTGCACCCATCACATGTGGACTAGGGTCCTGTGGTGCACCCATCACATGTGGACTAGGGACCTGTGGTGCACCCATCACCGGTGGACTAGGGACCTGAGGTGCACCCATCACCGGAGGACTAGGGACCTGATGTGCACCCATCACAGGTGGACTAGGAACCTGTGGTGTACCCATCACCGGTGGACTAGGAACCTGAGGTGCACCCATCACAGGTGGACTAGGGACCTGAGGTGCACCCATCACAGGTGGACTAGGGACCTGAGGTGCACCCATCACAGGTGGACTAGGGACCTGAGGTGCACCCAGCACAGGTGGACTAGGGACCTGAGGTGCACCCATCACAGGTGGACTAGGGACCTGAGGTGCACCCATCACAGGTGGACTAGGGACCTGAGGTGCACCCATCACAGGTGGACTACGGACCTGTGGTGCACCTATCACATGTGGACTAGGGACCTGAGGTGCACCCAGCACAGGTGGACTAGGGACCTGTGGTGCACCCATCACAGGTGGACTAGGGACCCGAGGTGCACCCATCACAGGTGGACTAGGGACCTGAGGTGCACCCATCACAGATGGACTAGGTACCTGAGGTGCACCCATCACAGATGGACTAGGGACCTGAGGTGCATCCATCACAGATGGACTAGGGACCTGAGGTGCACCCATCACAGATGGACTAGGGACCTGAGGTGCACCCATCTCAGGTGGACTAGGGACCTGAGGTGCACCCAGCACAGGTGGACTAGGGACCTGAGGTGCACCCATCACAGGTGGACTAGGGACCTGAGGTGCACCCATCACAGATGGACTAGGGACCTGAGGTGCACCCATCAAAGGTGGTCTAGGGACCTGAGGTGCACCCATCACAGGTGGACTAGGGACCTGAGGTGCATCCAGCACAGGTGGACTAGGGACCTGAGGTGCACCCATCACAGGTGGACTAGGGACCTGAGGTGCACCCAGCACAGGTGGTCTAGGGACCTGAGGTGCACCCAGCACAGGTGGTCTAGGGACCTGAGGTGCACCCAGCACAGGTGGACTAGGGACCTGAGGTGCACCCATCACATGTGGTCTAGGGACCTGAGGTGCACCCATCACAGGTGGACTAGGGACCTGAGGTGCACCCAGCACAGGTGGTCTAGGGACCTGAGGTGCACCCAGCACAGGTGGACTAGGGACCTGAGGTGCACCCAGCACAGGTGGACTAGGGACCTGAGGTGCACCCATCACAGGTGGACTAGGGACCTGATGTGCACCCAGCACAGGTGGACTAGGGACCTGAGGTGCACCCAGCACAGGTGGACTAGGGACCTGAGGTGCACCCATCACAGGTGGACTAGGGACCTGAGGTGCGCCCTTCACAGGTGGACTAGGGACCTGATGTGCACCCAGCACAGGTGGTCTAGGGACCTGAGGTGCACCCATCACAGGTGGACTAGGGACCTGTGGTGCACCCATCACAGGTGGACTAGGGACCTGTGGTGCACCCATCACAGGTGGACTAGGGACCTGAGGTGCACCCATCACAGGTGGACTAGGGACCTGAGGTGCACCCATCACAGATGGACTAGGGACCTGAGGTGCACCCATCAAAGGTGGTCTAGGGACCTGAGGTGCACCCATCACAGGTGGACTAGGGACCTGTGGTGCACCCTTCACAGGTGGACTAGGGACCTGTGGTGCACTCTCCAAAGTCTTGAAAGTGTGACATTTGCCAGCATAATAAGTCTGGAAAACTTGTAAATGAAGTTAATGACTTTAAGGAAAGTTGAGGAGAAGACCCATGTTGTTATTTACTCTTAGAGAGAGCAGATATTAACTTTAAAATTCCTTTTCGTTGTGTTAAACAAAACAGTAAACTTTTGAATGTATATAACATGTGTTTGAAATAGAATTAATCAGCAGTTGATTCATTAATATATAATGCCTCAATGGATATCAATATTCTAGTAAATTATTTTATTAAATGTTTAGGTCTTCCGTAAATCTTTACTTAATTACGTAAAAAAGTGTAAAATCCTCATAAAATATGTAAAGGACTCGAGGAATTTTGAATTCGTCGTCAATTACAGCAACATGAGCAGCTCACCGCTCGTCCACTGACGATAATTAATTGCTTTGGTTAATGAACAAAAATTCGCTAGTCTCATAAAGGAGAGCGAAATAATGAAGTCCACACACTTTTCTAATTGCATGCGTTTAGGTCAAATTGGTTTGATTGTAAATGGAAATGTTCAGTTATACATGTACTGAGGTAGGTAATCTACCTCAAAGGCTGTATATATAAATATATATATATGTCGTACCTAGTAGCCAGAAAGCACTTCTCGGCCTACTATGCAAGGCCCGATTTGTCTAATAGGCCGAGTGATTTTCTTTATTTGCAATAAATTGCTTGCAATTAGTTTATTTGAATTATTATTAATATATTATATTAAGAACATACATTATTGACTTTGTTGTGTTAGTTTAGGTTAGGTTAGGATAGGTTAGGTTAGGTTAGGTTGGGTGGGTTAGGTTCGGTCATATATCTACGTTAGTTTAAACTCAAATTTAAGAAAATTAACTCATACATAATGAAGTGGATACCTTCATCATTTCGTAAGAAAAAAATATAAAAAGATATATAAATTCAGAAAAACTTGGCGTATTAGGCAAATCGGGCCTTGCATAGTAGGCCAAGTACGGCCTTCTGGTTACTAGGTACCACACACACACACACATATATATATCTATATATATATATATATATATATATATATATACATATATATATATATATATATATATATATATATATATATATATATATATATATATATATATATATATACATATATATATATATATATATATGTCGTACCTAGTAGCCAGAACTCACTTCTCAGCCTACTATGCAAGGCCCAATTTGCCTAATAAGCCAAGTTTTCATGAATTAATTATTTTTCGACTACCTAACCTACCTAACCTAACCTAACCTAACTTTTTCCGCTACCTAACCTAACCTAACCTATAAAGATAGGTTAGGTTAGGTTAGGTAGGGTTGGTTAGGTTTGGTCATATATCTACGTTAATTTAAACTCCAATAAAAAAAAATTAACCTCATACATAATGAAATGGTTAGTTTTATCATTTCATAAGAAAAAAATTAGAGAAAATATATTAATTCAGGAAAACTTGGCTTATTAGGCAAATCGGGCCTTGCATAGTAGGCCGATAAGTGCGTTCTGGCTATTAGGTACTATATATATATATATATATATATATATATATATATATATATATATATATATATATATATATATATATATATATATACATATATATATATATATATATATATATATATATATATATATATATATATATATATATATATATATATATATATATGTCGTACCTAGTAGCCAGAACGCACTTTTTGGCCTACTATGCAAGGCCCGATTTGCCTAATAAGCCAAGTTTTCCTGAATTAATGCATTTTCTCTAATTTTTTTCTTCTGAAATGATAAAGCTACCCATTTAATTATGTATGAGGTCAATTTTTTTTTATTGGAGTTAAAATTAACGTAGATATATGACCGAACCTAACCAACCCTACCTAACCTAACCTAACCTATCTTTATAGGTTAGGTTTGGTTAGGTACCCGAAAAAGTTAGGTTAGGTTAGGTTAGGTAGGTTAGGTAGTCGAAAAACAATTAATTCATGAAAACTTGGCTTATTAGGCAAATCGGGCCTTGCATAGTAGGCTGAGAAGTGCGTTCTGGCTACTAGGTACGACATATATATATATATGTATATATATATATGTCGTACCTAATAGCCAGAACGCACTTCTCACCCTACTATGCAAGGCCCGATTTGCCTAATAAGCCAAGTTTTCCTGAATTAATATATTTTCTCAAATACTTTTCTTATGAAATGATAAAGTTACCCATTTCATTATGTATTAGGTCAATTTTTTTTATTGGAGTTAAAATTAACGTTGATATATGACTGAACCTAACCAACCCTACCTAACCTAACCTAACCTATCTTTATAGGTTAGGTTAGGTTAGGTAGCCGAAAAAAGGTAGGTTAGGTTAGGTTAGGTAGGTTAGGTAGTCGAAAAAACATTAATTCATGAAAACTTGGCTTTGCCTGGCAGATAGTAGGCTGAGAAGTGCGTTCTGGCTACTAGGTACGACATATATATATATATATATATATATATATATATATATATATATATATATATATATATATATATATATATATATATATATATATATATATACATATATATATATATATATATATATATATATATATATATATATATATATATATATATATATGTCGTACCTAATAGCCAGAACGCACTTCTCAGCCTACTATTCAAGGCCCGATTTGCCTAATAAGCCAAGTTTTCATGAATTAATGTTTTTTCGTCTACCTAACCTACCTAACCTAACCTAACCTAGCTTTTTTTGGCTACCTAACCTAACCTTACCTATAAATATAGGTTAGGTTAGGTTAGGTAGGGTTGGTTAGGTTCGGTCATATATCTACGTTAATTTTAACTCCAATAAAAAAAGTTGACCTCATACATAGAGAAAAGGGTTGCTTTATTATTTCATAAGAAAAAAATTATAGTAAATATATTAATTCAGGAAAACTTGGCTTATTAGGCAAATCGGGCCTTGAATAGTAGGCTGAGAAGTGAGTTCTGGCTACTAGGTACGACATATGTCTATATATATATATATATATATATATATATATATATATATATATATATATATATATATATATATATATATATATATATATATATATATATATATATATATATATGTCGTACCTAGTAGCCAGAACGCACTTCTCAGCCTACAATCCAGGGCCCGATTTGCCTAATAAGCCAAGTTTTCCTGAATTAATATATTTTCTCAATTTTTTTTCTTATGAAATGATAAAGCTACCCATTTCATTATGTATGAGGTCAATTTTTTTTTATTGGAGTTAAAATTAACGTAGATATATGACCGAACCTAACCAACCCTACCTAACCTAACCTAACCTATCTTTATGGGTTAGGTTAGGTTAGGTAGCCGAAAAAGCTAGGTTAGGTTAGGTTAGGTAGGTTAGGTAGTCAAAAAGCAATTAATTCATGAAAACTTGGCTTATTAGGCAAATCGGGCCTTGCATAGTAGGCTGAGAAGTGCGTTCTGGCTACTAGGTACGACATATATATATATATATATATATATATATATATATATATATATATATATATATATATATATATATATATATATATATATATATATATATATATATGTCGTACCTAGTAGCCAGAACTCACTTTTTGGCCTACTATTCAAGGCCCGATTTGCCTTATAAGCCAAGTTTTCCTGAATTAATATATTTTTTCTAATTTTTTTCTTATGAAATGATAAAGCTACCCATTTCATTATGTATGAGGTCAATTTTTTTTTATTGGAGTTAAAATTAACGTAGATATATGACCGAACCTAACCAACCCTACCTAACCTAACCTAACCTATCTTTATAGGTTAGGTTTGGTTAGGTAGCCAAAAAAGTTAGGTTAGGTTAGGTTAGGTAGGTTAGGTAGTCGAAAAACAATTAATTCATGAAAACTTGGCTTATTAGGCAAATTGGGCCTTGCATAGTAGGCTGAGAAGTGCGTTCTGGCTACTAGGTACGACATATATATATATATATATATATATATATATATATATATATATATATATATATATATATATATATATATATATATATATATATATATTGGTGTATACTGGCAGCAGGTTTTCATTTATATTTTTTTCTGTATTGATTTTTTCTTGTTTAGGGTTTCTATCCCTCTGACTAGTGCTCTTACATATCGGTTTAACTGGAAGAAAATTTCTCCAAATGTTTTCTTTGTTCGAGGTGAAGAAAAATATATAATTAACTGTAGAATTTATTACAATTTTTCGAACCTATATGGTTCATTCTCAAGGGAAGAGACAGTGCTGGGCGTATTGTATTTTTACCATTAGGGATGTCAGGTACATAATACATATAGGTGAGGAGTACATCGTAAAGGAAGAATTGGGCATAAATGGTGGGCGGATTGGGGACGTAAATAGGGAACGAATGAAATAAATAAGAGGGGAAGGGGGAGGAAGCACATACAAAGATTAATCTGGTGTAGTGGGCGTAGCCTATTGAGTAGTGTCTTCTATGTTGGCATCTTCACGTTCTGGTCTTGTTCTTACTCTCATGGTGGGTAGAGTGAAGAGTTCCGTAATTTGGGTATTTATGGTAGGTTGTTCCATTTTTATGTGGATTGCTTCAGGAATTTGTAATCTTCTTACATCTTGGAAGTTGTCTATTATACAGTGTTTTTATCCAACTTTTCTCTTGTTAGGGTGACGTCATGGGCTTGTGTCATATGATTTTTAGGGACACCTGATTGAAGATGACAGGTCGTCGACCAAGCTGACGAGGCATTTGACCTATCATCTTCATGCTACCAGAGAAGGTCCGGTACTTTCTGGTGGTCTATCACTACATATTGGTACTTTCTGGTGGTCCATCACTACATATTGGTACCTTCTGATGGTCCATCACTACATATTGGTACTTTCTGGTGGTCCATCACTACATATTGGTATTTTCTGGTGGTCCATCACTACATATTGGTACTTTCTGGTGGTCCATCACTACATATTGGTACTTTCTGGTGGTCCATCACTACATATTGGTACTTTCTGGTGGTCCATCACTACATATTGGTACTTTCTGGTGGTCCATCACTACATATTGATACTTTCCACCAACTAGTTTTTATAAGTTCTGTCATGACACAAGGATGGTTTGATATATAAATCATTTTTGTTTATTTAATATTCATAAGTAGGAAACTTAATTAAAGACTGGATACTCCGTTAGCAACAGCAGACAATAAAGTTTATCGGACTTTCACATTTTAATTAAAAACATCACAAACTAATTATCCGATCAACACGCAAATTGGAGACCCAGAATACCATGGCTTCCTGGACCGATATAATGCAAATTGAATTTTACTCTCTGGGTTCAATGCTTCTCTGGAACTCTATGACCGACATTATTAAGTTAATTCCCTCATTCAATCAGCTATTTGTCTCTTCCCATCTTCTGCAACCTTGATTGAGGGTAATGCCATCCTGGAAATAATGTGTATACAAGCGCCATCCTGTGATTAATGCGGCTACACGCACCATCCTGGAATTACTGCGTCCACAAGCACCATTCTGGGATTAATGCGTCTACAAGTTCCATTTTGGGATTAATGCGTCTACAAGTTCCATCCTGTGATTAATGCGTCTACAAGTACCATCCTGGGATTAATGCGCCTACAAGTACCATCCTGCGATTAAAGCGCCCACAAGCCCAGCCAGGGATTAAAGCGCCCACAAGCACCATCCTGGGATTAAAGCGCCCACAAGCATTATCCTGGGATTATTACGTTCAACAAGCCTTACATTAATCTGATACGTTGACAAGATGTTTTGTGAACAGCATCAGATTAATACCTTCACAACACCATTCTGAGATAAATGCACGCACAAACGCCGCCCTGGGATTAATTAATTCACAAACAGAATACCGAGAACAAAAAGCCCAAATATGCCCCCCCCCCCCCCGTCGACGGTGAGGCTCTTGCGGCCACTAATATCATCCTGAGATATGGAGACACAGGGCCGGGATATGAGAGGGCAATAATATGAGGACGGGAGGGAGGGTCCGACGTATGAGGTAGATGAAGGCCAAGATGATATAAACAGGTAAAAGGAGACTCCAAGAGAAATGTTGGGGGGAGCAAACCTAGAAGGATATAGCTTGGCTAAAGGGACGAGAGGCGTTCAGGAATTTTTTTCAGAAATAAAGCTCGCTATTACTATATACATCTAAGCCCATACATCTGTTTAGAAGGGAAAAGGATTATATATTGCTCCGTCTAAGATCATTATCCAAGACGGTGCGAAACATCATCATTTTTTTCAGACGTGTGAGCAGTGTGTAATTTTTCAGACATGGTATTGTGACTTACTTGCTATAACTAGTTTAATGGTGGGTTGTGCGTGTGTGCAAGTGTACTCGCCTATTTGTGCATGCAGGATCGAGCATTGACTCTTGGATCCTGTCTTTCGAACCATCAGTTGTTTACAGCAATGACTCCGGTCCTATTTCCCTGTCAAATCTAATTTTAAAATTATGAATAGAATTTGCTTCCACAACCTGCTCCTTAAGTGCATTCCATTTTTCCACTACTCTCACGCTAAATGAAAACTTCCTAACATCTCTGTGACTCATCTGAGTTTCCAGCTTCCATCCATGTCCCCTCGTTCTGTTACTATTCCGTGTGAACATTTCGTATATTTCCACTCTAAGTATTTGATACGTTCTTATCATAATCCCCCCACTTCTTTCTTTTTTCTACTGTCCTAAGGCTCAGTTCTTTCAGGTGCTCTTCATACCCCATTCCTCGTAACGCTGGGACGAGTCTCGTTCCAACTTCTGAATCTTTTCCAGTTTCCTTATGTGTTTCTTCAGATGGGGACTCTATGATGGAACGGCATACTCTAAGACTGGTCTCACGTAGGCAGTGTAAAGCACCCTAAATGCCTCCTAACTTAGGTTTCTGAATGATGTTCTAACTTTTGCCAGTGTAGAGCACGCTGCTGTCGTTATCCCATTTATATGTGCCTCAGGAGTTAGATTGGGTGTTACGTCCACACCCAGGTCTCTTTCTCGAGTTGTCAAAGGTAGGCAGTTCCCCTTCATTGTGTACTGTACCTTTGGTCTCCTATCACCTAATCCCATTTCCATAACTTTACATTTGCTCGTGTTAAACTTCAGTAGCCATTTCTCTGACCATCTCTGCAACCTGTTCAAGTCCTCTTGGAAGATCCTACAATCCTTATCTGTCACAAATCTTCTCATCAACTTTGCGTCATGCGTGGACATCGATATGTAGGATTGTACTCCTGTAAACATGTCATTAACGTATATTAGAAATAGAATTAGTCCCAGCACCGATCCTTGAGGAACTCCACTCGTTATTGTTCGTGTTAAGACTTAAGTGTCTGCTATGGGGGATCTAGTATATATTGGTGTAGGGTCAGCAGTTAGAATTAAGATGTATCTCAAGTATTGGAGATCATAAAGGCCCGGCCCCCAATAAAAATATAAGAGTAATACTTATAGTGGCTTACTGAAAATGTCAGCCTAGAGGTAGATCATAGATCTCCTACACAGGAAGAATGGATACTCCTTTGAAACTAACTTATTTATTAAACCCTCTTAACAACCCCCCGATATACATTCACACCAATAACAATAATTACTTTACCACACTATCTTACGTTAAAAGCCTTGGTCCACATAAGCAGGATACAAGGTTTTACAATGAGCACAAGCTAGGGTAAAGTCTACTAGGCAAGGGACACTAGCAAGGACTCTAGGTAGCTTACTGGTACTACTGGAGCCCACGTGGTTCCACTGGGACCCCCTTAGAGTAACTTAGCAATATAAACACTAGTGATCACGTAATTAATTAATACACAGTAAAACTCTACACATTAGAACACACTTATGCCAGAAAACGTGAATACAGCACAGTACTTATCTTGGTAAACTAGACACAGCAAGAGGTAAGGGAGAGAAGCAGGAGAAAGGAGAGAAGGTTGTTTACACCACAACGCCAGCCAGAGAAGGAGGAGCGTCTCCACTTTCAGCTTCCTCCAGCTGACTCGTTGCCGGCCGACTACTCAGCTAATCGTACAGCAGCCCTATATCCAAGTTTACTCAGATCTACTTTACTAATACTTTCTAATTATTTTCAAACATAGTTGATGCCTATTTTATTAATTAATAATCAACCACAAGCTCAGTCTTTAAATGCTCTGTGAGAAACAAGATTCGTCTTACGTCTGGCAAGGAAGATACGAACAGAGACACATCGGCAAGCGTCCCATATAATATAAAGTAGTTTATTAATAAGCTCATTTTGACCTCTGGTTTCCAATTGAGGAACCTAGGGTCGTAACAGTTCGCCAGTCCTACTTCTCGCCTTCTCAACTTCTGTGTGTGTGTGTGCTCACCTATTTATACTCACCTATTTGTGTTTGCGAGGGTTGAGTTTTGGATCTTTGGTCCCGCCTCTCAACTGTCAATCAACTGGTGTACAGAATCCTGAGCCTACTGGGCTCTATCATATCTACTTTTAAAACTGGGTATGGAGTCAGCCTCCACCACATTGCTGCCTAATGCATTCCCCCTGTTAACTACTCTGACACTGAAAAAGTTCTTTCTAACGTCCCTGTGGCTCATTTGGATACTCAGCTTCCACCTTTGTCCCCCTTGTTCGTGTACCACCGGTGTTGAATTATTTATCCTTGCCAACCCTGTCAATTCCCCTGAGGATTTTGTAGGTAGTGATTATGTCTCACCTCACTCCTCCGTCTTCCAGTGTTGTAAGGTGCATTTCTCGCAGCCTTTCCTTGTAGCTCATGCCTCTCAGTTCTGGGACTAATCTAGTGGCATACCTCTGAATTTTTTCCAGCTTCATATTGTGCTTAACAAGGTATGGGCTCCATGCTGGAGCCGCATACTCCAGGATTGGTCTTACGTATGTGGTATACAATATTCTGAATGATTCCTTACACAGGTTCCTGATGGCTGATCTGATGCTAGCCAGTCTCGCATATGCCATAGGCGTTATTCTTTTTATGTGGGCTTCAGGAGACAGATTTGGTGTGATATCAACTCCTAGATCTTTCTCTCTGTCTGTTTCATTAAATTTCATCTCCTATTCTGTATCCTGTGTCTAGCCTCCTGTTTCCACCGCCTAGTTTCATTACTTTGCATTTACTCGGGTTAAACTTTAGCAACCATATGTTGGACCATTCATTCAGTCTGTCTAGGTCGTCCTATAGTCTCCTACTATCATCCTCTGTTTCAATCCTCATCATAATTTTTGCGTCATCAGCAAACATTGAGAGAAACGAGTCTATGCCCTCTGGGAGATCATTTACATACATAAGAAACAGTATAGGTCCATGGAATGACCTGCGGGACTCCACTTGTGACGTCTCGCCAATCGGAGACCTCACCCCTCACAGTGACTCGTTGTCTTCTGTTGCTTATGTACTCCCATATCCAACGGAGTACCTTCCCTTTCACTACAGCCTACATCTCCAGCTTTTTCACTAGCCTCTTGTGTGGTACTGTATTAAAGGCTTTCTGGCAATCCAAAAATATGCAGTCTGCCCACCCCTCTCTTTCTTGCCTAATTTTTGTTGCCTGGTCGTAGAATTCAATTAGCCCTGTGAGGCAGGACTTACCATCCCCGAACCCATGTTGTTGCTGTGTTACCAAGTTCTTTCACTCCAGATGTTCCATTAGCTTTCTTCTCCATCAGCTTGCATGGTATGCAGGGTAGGGACACTGGCCTGTAGTTCAGTGCCTCCTGTCTATCCCCTTTCTTGTATATCGGGACTACATTACGGCTTTCCAAACATCTCGCAGTTCCCCTGTTGCCAGTGATTTTTTATACACTATGGAGAGTGACAGGCACAGTGCTTATGCTCCTTCCTTTAGTATCCATGGGGAGATTTCATCTGGACCTATAGCCTTTGTCACATCCAACTGTAGTAAACACTTCGTTATTTCCCCGCTGGTAATCTGAAACTCTTCTAGTGATACCTGGTTAACTATTCCCTCTCTTATCTCTGGAATCTCCCCATGGTCTAAGGTGAAGATCTCCTGGAATTTCTTACTCAGTTCCTCACACACCTCCTTGTCGTTTGTAGTGAATCCTTCTGCCCCTATCCTTTATTTCATTACCTGTTCCTTTACTTTTTTCTCCTGATGTGGCTATGCAGCAATTTAGGTTGTCTTTGCCTTGCTTGCGATGTCATTTTCGTGTTGTCTTTTTACCTCTCTTCTCATCCTGACTTCCTGTATGTGTGTGTGTGTGTGTGTGTGTGTGTGTGTGTGTGTGTGTGTGTGTGTGTGTGTGTGTGTGTGTGTGTGTGTGTGTGTGTGTGTGTGTGTGTGTGTGTGTGTGTGTGTGTGTGTGGCTGTGTGTATGTGTACTCACCTAGTTGTGCTTGCGGGGGTTGAGCAACTTATCAACAACTTATCCAGTACGTCACTGGGTAATTTGCGTCTCATATGGACTTGGATTATCTAGTCCGATTCATCTAGATTCACTTTATTGTTAAGTGCCTTGAACAAAGACTCAAGCTCCAATCTAAAGGCTTGGAGTGAGTCAGCTGATCCATCTTGATGAGGTATATCTAACAGTTTTTGGGTTAGAAGTGTGATAGCCCTTTTCTGGCTTAGCATAATTTTCCTTAAGGAGCTGTACAGCACTATCATAACCATCATCTGTTAATGTTAAATTACAGACCACTTTTAATGTTTTATCCTTTAAGACACTCTGCAAATATGTAAATTTTGTAGTCTTGGCTATAGTGGCATTAGAATCCACTGAATCGACAAATTTCTTCCAGATGTTATCCCAACTTTCGTCCTCTGTACCAGAGAAAGTTGGTAGACTTAGTGATGGTAATATGACTTCTGGTTGTGTCGGTTTTGGGAAGCTGTGGCTGCAATGTTTGTCGTGGCCTTATGTTTGGTTCTTGTTATTATGCTAGTATCAGCAAGCTTATCCCTGATATTTCAGTATTTGGCCTTTTACATGCTCAAATTTCCTCTCTGCAACCTTATGATGACCCTCCAGTTCTACATAATCAACTGGAGTTTGTTCACATAAATCATCCCATTTACTGATCTGTCGTGTTAAATGGCCCTTCATACCTGCGAGGGTCGCTTTTACAATTTTTGCAGTAGACATGATGGCTGTATTTGCTAGCCATTTTGCAATTGTACCAGGGCCAAGTCTTGTTGGACTTCGATTTGGACTGTTTCTAGCACTTGAGCTACTAGATTTACTAGTTTCCTATCTAGATCTGTTTATCATTCAAAAAACACACTATAATTTGAGTGGTAACCTTGTATTTATGCGGGATTTAGCTCAAGTTAGAATCTCAAAATCACTCTTAGTTGGTACAGAGACACAGATTAACACACATAGGTAAAATGATTATAGTTAAATTACATATGTTTATGGTAATATTATGTAAACAACACAACTCGGGTTGTCTTGAGTACTGCACAATAAAATATATATGCTTCCTAGGCTGTAATATAGGTTCAACTCTAGACAAGTGTAAAATCCTAACCTTACACCAAATTAGCACAATAAGTTAGACTAGGTAACTGAACAACACCAGCTTAAAATTTCCTACCCTTGTGTAAGAATTAGTTGTAAATAATGTGATATGCAGTAATTGTTATGGTGCAATATTATGTAAACACTTAAAATTATATATACATATAGTTAAATTAGCCTTTTATCAACCTCTTGTAATGAAAAAGCACAATTGTTCTTTTGGTTCAGTCCTCAGAACAATAATATAGTGCTTGCTGTAAGTTTTGTTCACTGTTAGCAGATATTGAAAAAGTTAGGCAAGAAAAATGTATAGCAGTGTCTTCCTGTTATAATTAATATATGTGTATATCGCACTAATGTTTATATTCTATCCGGCTCGTTGAGGACCATATTTATGTGGGAAAATCGTAACAGGCTTTATTCTTTATTCTTTTTAAGAATATTCATATATACCTTTATTTTTATTTTTGTTACTTGAATATTAATTATTATTGTTTATTTTTTAGTTAAACTTCAATATTGAATTATTGTTCTTAGTTATTTAGTGGACTGTATACTACAATTCAGCCTGCTAAAACTTATCACACACAATGGGAGGGACAAATGCTTACACCACTGTGAGTGGATAACTGTAAGCAAGTGTTTACCTTATTGTTAATATATAAATCATAAATCATACTACATATAGTGGTCTAATCTACTATTATACTATCTACAGTATAAAATTCTAGGCCCTATCTGATACTGTAGGTATGACCTAATTGGCTGGCTATGTTGTTACTTGAGATTAGGGTGTGGCCCTGTGCCTCAGAGTGCATAAAATGGTGTCCTGGGCAGCTGGCGTCTTTGTGTACAACGGTAAAATTCACTGTTATATTGGGGGGCCAGCTGTCTGCTTCAGTAACTTCCCTCCCAATTACCTGTTTGGGATGCTTAACATTAGTAAAAGGACTTTAACATATAAGTACATGTGACATGAATATTTGTGTATGTAGTAAAGAGCTGAGTAAAATGTTACTCACTGTGTTTGTGTTTTTCTCCTACTAATTACCGGCTACTTATTCTATAGTATACAGTGCACTACTAATAAAAGAATATAAAGCAGTCGGATACTTAAGCACTCTTGTTTGTAGAAAGGGTGTTGTGGTTGCTACTCGCTTGTCGACACGTAATATGGGAGTCTTAATGCGTTTTTTTGGCTCGTAAGGAGCCACCGCTACAGCGTGTCGTTTGTTATGATTCTCTAGTGTTGTTGTTGTTGTTGTTGATTTAGGGGCGACGACGATCGTGGGATCGGATACGCCCCGGCGTACCCGTGATGGGTTAATCGCGAAGCCCGGAAAGGTGAAACGCCAAGCTTAATCGCGAAGCGAGTGACGTCAATCACTTGAAACTAATACGCCATGTAGCGAAAAAATGCAAACGGGTAGATGATTGGGGAGCCCCCAGGAGTCCCTCAGGGTGACAAGCACCGGCCTCGCCCCACACAGAGAACACCAGGTAGCAAAACCCAAACTCGGCCCCCAACTAAAACGCAAAAGTCATCCAGTGTTCTCCGGCAGAGCAGAAGCCGGCCGCCCACCATGACTAAGAGCACACCAAGAGCCCACCAAGACCCGCCAACCCCGGGCACCCCTCGACCAAACCGGCCCCCGAACACCGTCACCCCGCCGGTAGAACCAACCAAAACACGTCAAAAAAAAAATCTATCAACAATCCCGGGACCCAAGGCAATCCGGACCGTTGAATAGGGATGCCAAACGGAAGTAGCAAAGCCAAAACGCGAAAACAGAATGTGCTCAGGCGGCGGAGGCGTCCAGAGGTCCGCTCTTCGTCAAGGTTGAACCAGGAGAGCATTCTCTAGTGTAGTGACGCTGCCTCCCTCTCTGTTGTGGTAATATCCTAGTTCTACCTCGGATATTATTTAACAGTAACAAGGGAGTCAAGCTATACTTCTTATGTTGGTAATTATATTCAGTCCTAGTGAACACTTTTTTATTAAATTTAAATACTAGACTGAGGTTTAAGGGAAATAAGAGTTTAATATATATATACGTCTGTTGGATGACGTCACGGAATACCCGTTCTGTGATTTCTTTAATGGGTAACTTGTGCTATGTGTGTCGGATTTCCGACAAAAGTCACTGTTTCATTATCTTCTGGAATGTGAGGCAGCCAACGACCTCAGAAGTGTTATAAGAGTCCCTGAATCTTGCAGTAACCAACCTGAAGCCATCATCACTGCTACTCTTCTGGTCAAAATATGTGTCCAGGAGCTGGACACCCTCATAAATACTGGCAAGCAGTATTCTTCCCCGCGATAGCAACCTGACGAGTAAATGAGACCTCAGTACACAATTTTTTATTTACTTAAAAAATTCTACAACTTACGGGCTATTCACGCCCGTGCCACCTCTTGGGTTGCTTAATCTTCTTCAATCAACAGTCTGCAAGCGAAAGGAGGTTAGGAGCGCCTTTCCTTATAGCGACCTAACGTGTCAAGGTCATGCTGTAGACCTATAACATGTCACCTCTGACGCTTTGAGTATTAAGCATTAACAACTTTAACATCTGCTGTCCCATGCTGACTGTTGTCTGCATTGTGTACATTGATATAAGTAGATTCCTTACAGCTGAATTTAATACACATTGTTACGGAGTCTGTCTCTTGCTTTCCAGCCTTCCTTCTCTCTCTCTCTCTCTCTCTCTCTCTCTCTCTCTCTCTCTCTCTCTCTCTCTCTCTCTCTCTCTCTCTCTCTCTCTCTCTCTCTCTCTCTCTCTCTCTCTCTCTCTCTCTTTCTCTCTCTCTCTCTCTCTCTCTCTCTCTCTCTCTCTCTCTCTCTCTCCCTCTTTCTCTCTCTCTCTCTCTCTCTCTCTCTCTCTCTCTCTCTCTCTCTCTCTCTCTCTCTCTCTCTCTCTCTCTCTCTCTCTCTCTCTCTCTCTCTCTCTCTCTCTCTCTCTCTCTCTCTCTTGGTCTCTCTCTCTCTTGCCCTCTCTCTCTCTCTCTCTCTCTCTCTCTCTCTCTCTCTCTCTCTCTCTCTCTCTCTCTCTCTCTCTCTCTCTCTCTCTCTCTCTCTCTCTCTCTCTCTCTCTCTCTCTCTCTCTCTCTCTCTCACTCTCTCTCTCTCTCTCTCTCCCCCTCTCTCATCATTCATCCCTCTCTCTTTCTCTCACCTTCCTTCCGACAGCTTTGATCTTACCCCACTCTCACTCTCACTCTCTTCAGCCAGGCCCTCCTTTTCATTTTTCCCTTTCTTTTCCTCTCCCTTCCATTTCACTCTCTCTCACTTTTCCTACCCACTTTTCCTCTTCTCTCTTACTCCTCCCTCTCATTCTTCCCTTTCTTTAACTCTCCACCCTACCTCTCACTCCCCTCTCTTTCAACCCCTCCCTCTCTGACTCTCAGACCGTTGCAGACAACAATACACAATAGATATAACATAATTCGTCCCAGTGGAGACATATTCAAAACACTTCCATGACAAAACTTCAAAGCAGCAGTGGGGGGAGGGGGAGGTAGGGGGGAAGGGGGGGGGGGGAAGGAGGGGAAGGGGTTTGTGAGATTTTTCTCTACGCCTACCTCCCTTAAGAGGTGGACTACAAGTTTAAAGGCTGCTCACGGCAGTTAAGCATGAGTCCAGTAGAAAAAGGAAAAGCGGGAGCAAACCGCCAGGCCTCCACCAACAAGGGTGAAAACCTGTCCACAATTGGCCGCTGGCTCCTTCTAGTTAAACAGGACGTTAAAACTAATAAAGGGTAACCGACGGGTTCTCACAATCAAATATTTATATTTGAAGTGGCGCTATGAATTGGAATTCGAATTCCCAAGAACAGCCGCCTTATCAAGATCACATCAACATTTAATGATATTATGCAGAAATATAGTGGAATAATATGGTTGAAGGGTTGACATCAAAGACTGTTTTCTATAACATAACAATTTATTAATAACAAGAGACTAACTACTACATTACCGAGTTTACGTTACGTTAATGTCAATCCAGTGGCACGATAACAACAGCTAAATAGCAACCCTTGCTGTGAGGCTGCATACTGAACTAACCTGAACACAGGTGTGCCCACTGATGACGCAATATTGCAAATCAAAGAAAAATATCACAGACTAAGTTACACCACAGCGAATGGTTACGTTATTGTACATCAAGTGGCATTTGCAACACAGCTATTCAACAGCCCCTCGAGAAGTGACAGCAGGCTCCATCTTGCTGACACTTCGGGCTGATAACATGAACTAACTGAACAAATGAAGGATCCACTGAAACAAAGACACAAGCAGGCAATCAATAGTGTCACGGTTCCCCTGACAGCTACTATAATCACAAGCTTAGGGATCCTCCCGCCCCCCAGGAGAGACCCACGTAACTAGGCGGAAGTCTAACAGTGACTCCCCCCTATCACAACCCCGTGTGAACACTCTTTGCAACTCCCACTAAGAAGTTGCCCTGTTGTAACCCGATACACCGACAGGCAAGGCGGGAATTCTGGGACACAGCTCCACAGATCCCTAGTATGACTCTACTCTCGTCACCAGACGACAACCAAAAGAAATTGCCTGAAGTGATTAATTACGTTAATTGACTGATCGCAGCAGTCAGCAACAAAGTACCACGGTAATCACAAACAATTGTCTCCCACTAGACAACAACATGATGATACTCTACGTTAATCTTTAACACTTGTCTCTCTCTCTCTTGTTAACAATAACTCAACATATTACAACACACTTGACTCCTTGCAAGTATTCAGTGAGTAATTCTCAATTAAGGTCAAACGGACCACTAATTACATCCCCATTGAGTTACGTTAACTAAGCCTACCCTAACTTGGTAGCTTCTCCACAGTCTGTGTCAAAAAATTACTAGTGAGTGTTAATTACCCTAATTAACCCACTAATTACTGAGCCATTAATTAACTGTCACCAGGACCGATAATTAACCATCCATAAATACGTCTCACTCCGCACTGCCTAAGCAGGTCTCATCAAACACTGTGAATTCACGGGAAAGGAGTTAATTACCCTAATTAACAAGATGTGCCAATAATCCACTGTCCTCAGACAGGATATGATTAATACAACGATTTATGCTAGCTCCATGACCTCGCTTTACCGAGTCACCGGAGCTCTCCAATGCTAATTACTCCACTAATTAACATGAGCCACTAATGCTATACCCCTGAAAGGTAATTAGTCTCGAGCATATTACGTTAACACAAATACTGACAGACTCTGACAGAACCTCTCCCACTACGTGAATTCGTGATGAGAAGGCTAATTACATAATTAGCTAGAGTGGTCAATTAACTGTCACATGGACAATTAATTGCTCCCGAGACTTATCTCATTATAGCTCAACACTGTTCCCTTAACAGCCCCCACTCACTCCCCAATACTAAGTGTGCACCCCTTATCCAGTTAATTACCCCTTAATTAACTCACTGAATCCTTAAGTCCTCAACATAACTTAAAGAACAAAGTAACCCCAGCGTTACATAGGTCACACTATAATGGCATGCAACATCATATCAGCACTGCCCACATATAGTTGCAGCTACTGCAACTCGCTAATTACTGTGCCCACACAATAAAACACACGGTTGTGCAACACACACAAGTATACTAATATTACTGCCCCTCCTCTTCTTTTACTTGCACCCGATTGCAAAGGAATACTGTGAACACACACATACTTCAGCCAGGCAATTAACCCATCAATTGCCTGCTCTCATTAAGTACTGAAAATTCCCCTGAATAATCCTAGAGGTCCCTTACTCTCAACACAGTTCCTGGGGCAATAATATTGTATACTGATAACAACACTGCACAAACCTGCAACATAATGATGCCGTCAGCATACCCCACATGCTAATGACATCATTAGGCACTCGGTCAGCAATCACCTCTACTGACCACCACACAACACAGTACATAGACATGCAAATAAACACATAGAAATGGCCTTCACATACTCTCTGAAAATTATATCACCAAGTAATATGTACTAATTACACAGACTTCAGGGGTCCTCACTGACACTCCTGACTACCTCTAATGATTATAATTTTACTGTACTCTATGGCATTAATCCAGCCTGAACGATTATATAGAATAGACAGGCTGGATCACTTATATGGTAAATCTCTACACTGACTGGTCACATCCTCTAGTCAGTCTACCAACATACTACCATACAGCGTGGTCCCGTGTATAATCTCTATCTCCAGGTACCCCCCTACCCGACATCTGGATTCCACTGACAGCTGCCCCCCAGCTGTTTTTTTCCTAGCCTGGCGAGGCTCTGAGATAACTCTTACCGGGAACATCCACCGGTACTCATCACACTGTAACAGTACTCATTTCTACTCATTTCTACTGCCTTATTTTTTCCTCATTCCCAAAACTGACTACCACACTTAGCTTTTAGCTGACACACTTAGCTGACTTGCTCCTCATGCGTCGACAAGATGTGGCCCTAGGCTGTCCCGGGAAAGTGGCCAAGGCATGTGGCCAAGGCAGGTGGCCACAGCGCCCCTCCCGAGCTGAGAGAGGGGGGGTTGGGTGGCCTGGGGTGGCCGGCTCGCGGGTGGCCTGGGTGGCCGCCTCGCGGGCAGGCGGGTGGGTGGCCTGGGGTGGCCGGCGCGCGGGCAGGCGCGGGTGGCCACGGGTGGCCGCGGGCTGGCAGGCTGCCGCCCACAGGAGTACCCATGCGGCTGGGGAATCTCCACCCCATCACTCTAGAACCATGCCTTTGTTCTACACTGGGGTGACAATGGTTGGTGGCGTCCCCAGGCGGCGTCCCCATACTGACGCAGCCTGGAGGAATGCAGAGTCCAACATGGGCCTGCAATCACACATACGCGTACACTGGCCAACATCAATTGTCCATTGCCACTAGACAGGATGCTCAGACCCGAGGGATGAGGGATCAATCTGATACTCCACGAGGCTTCTGCCAGCCTGCCTCATGCGTTCACACAGTCAACTGTCCCTTAGCTTTTTACTGTTTCTCCCGTAAATCCCTGGCCCCAATTCACTTAATTAGGCCTTGAGACAACCCCTGATGGCAGGAGTGCCACCAATCGAGTAATTTGGACGACAGAAGCGATTAACAGGGGGTGGAGGCGGCAAGCGTGCCGCCCCACCCAAACACCTCTTCCTTCCCTGGCCGCCCAATTCAAACTCAAGATTTCGCGGGCTCAGGGTACAACAGATACCCATACCTACTCCCTACAATCCCTAGACCAATCAGCTTGGAGCCGGCACAGCCCCTCGTGCCGCCCCCAATCAGAATTCTTCGCGCCAAAACTAGGCTTGGACCACACGTGCCCCAAACCAATCACCTCTCTCCGTCACCCTCGGCGTCTTGTGACGTCACAAGGAGGAGGAGGCCTAAGGAGTGGCGTGATGTCTCCCATGTGGGGGGGGGGGGGTGAGGCAGCGCTCCCCCACTCTTCCCCCCACCTCTAACGGTTTTAGTCAAGTATCCTCTCACACTCACTCTCAACTCACATCCTATTTCACAGAAACAGGAAAATCTCTGTAATTCTCTCTACAGAGCAATCACAGACTTCTAACTACTCTCAAGTGATAGTTCTTGACATAAGCTTTCATTCAACACCCAACAAGCATATGTTATTTTTTGAAAGCTTCAATTTCTAGAGTGTCTAGCCTGCTCTAGAAACTAGGAAAACTAGCTGAGGGATCTAGATCCCTCACACAACCTCCCACTAAAGAATATATTTTCCTGCAAGGAAAATACATTCAAAACACCAGCTAGTTTTTCTGCACACACCTGCCCAACAGGTGTACTACCTAAACAAGTGTGGAGTGTGAAACTCTGTTTCCTATCCATCCTGGCCTGAGGGTCTCTGTGCACTACCAACGGATCACCCTGGTGGTGCTGCCCGACCTTGGAGTGGCAACATGTTCGGCTCCAGCTCTGGTCCTGGCCGGTTCAACACCTCGCAACCATTTCCATCACTGGACCTCCCATTTCCATCCTCGGTCTGTGTCATACTGGACACATGAGCAACACACTGGTGTGGCCTTACCGGTGAAGCACTTCTACACTCCCCTCAGCCTACAAAAGACTTACTGTCAGTCCTCCACCTGACCTAGCAACAAGTTGACAAGGATCACTCTCACTGTCCAACTGCCCAACACCAGCCGGTCTTGCTCTACCGATTGAACTATCTGGGAGAAAACCCTCTTCTACAAGTACCTATGCTCCCCTACTGAGCCTGGGGTCCCTCCCTTGCTTCTCCTAGGTCCCCCTACTCTAACAAGGACTCAAGCAAAACTTTTGACATCTGTCAAACTCTCTTGTCTAGTTCTCCCCTGGACCTAACTTGGAATGTGATCAGCATTCCCTCTGCAGATCTACTATAACCCTTTACCAAGGCAATCCTTAAAGAACAAAATCATTATGCTGCTGAGGATCTGAACCATGGAAAATCACCAGCCCAAAATGACCCTTGCCATCTTGCATTGGCAGCCTTTCTTCAAAAGGCGATCGATGTATGCATCCATCGAATCGTCTTTCTCAGAACTGCCAAGCTAGGCATCTTTACCTTCATACCTTGTCACCGGGTTAAGTGCACTAGGGTGGGTTTGGCTTCCCTTCCCTGTGTGAGATTGCCTCCTTGCAATCTGCACTGGAGCCAGCACTGACTTGCTGCGCTCTCACCTTCAGGCTCGAACTCGGCCCTGCTGTCACCTCTGCAAACGGGAGCCTCTGCTCAACCTCTCTAGTGATTACCATGAATTCTTCCTGGGGTTGTACCGTCCCCACTCTGGCAAGAAATTCCATCACCTGTCTAACTACAGATGAATTACTCACTTCCTCTAAAGAAGTCTACTCGGATCCTACTCTGGTGGCGCGACCTCCCACTAAGATCCTACTGTGTAACAATAACTACACTCCTATGACACCCTTGACAACTACAGTGTCGTCCAATAAGACCTCTCACACTTGAGGTCACTTCTAGAAGCTTCTTCTACCCTAAGGTAGGTGGTGTCTTGCACCTCAGGCAGATCCTGAGTGCACTCTTGCAACCACTGTTGCACGCTGGCTGTCTGTCCACGACACCTGCTGCTGAGCTGACACCCCTCACCAATGAGTGTGTCAATGTCCACTAGCTCGCAGCCACAAAAAGCCAGACAGATTTCCCCATATCTACCATGAAATACCTCTTTCATACTGTGTGTGTGTGGTGTGTGTACCTACGTGTGACAACCGTGCACAAAACATACCTCCAACAATACTGTTCCACAATATTCTGCAACGATATTTTATGTTACTTTAAAAATTCAATAAGACTACTCTTCATGGGCTCGAACCCAAGTTGCATAGCCCCACGTTGGGCGCCAGCTGTGAGATTTTTCTCTACGCCTACCTCCCTTAAGAGGTGGACTACAAGTTTAAAGGCTGCTCACGGCAGTTAAGCATGAGTCCAGTAGAAAAAGGAAAAGCGGGAGCAAACCGCCAGGCCTCCACCAACAAGGGTGAAAACCTGTCCACAATTGGCCGCTGGCTCCTTCTAGTTAAACAGGACGTTAAAACTAATAAAGGGTAACCGACGGGTTCTCACAATCAAATATTTATATTTGAAGTGGCGCTATGAATTGGAATTCGAATTCCCAAGAACAGCCGCCTTATCAAGATCACATCAACATTTAATGATATTATGCAGAAATATAGTGGAATAATATGGTTGAAGGGTTGACATCAAAGACTGTTTTCTATAACATAACAATTTATTAATAACAAGAGACTAACTACTACATTACCGAGTTTACGTTACGTTAATGTCAATCCAGTGGCACGATAACAACAGCTAAATAGCAACCCTTGCTGTGAGGCTGCATACTGAACTAACCTGAACACAGGTGTGCCCACTGATGACGCAATATTGCAAATCAAAGAAAAATATCACAGACTAAGTTACACCACAGCGAATGGTTACGTTATTGTACATCAAGTGGCATTTGCAACACAGCTATTCAACAGCCCCTCGAGAAGTGACAGCAGGCTCCATCTTGCTGACACTTCGGGCTGATAACATGAACTAACTGAACAAATGAAGGATCCACTGAAACAAAGACACAAGCAGGCAATCAATAGTGTCACGGTTCCCCTGACAGCTACTATAATCACAAGCTTAGGGATCCTCCCGCCCCCCAGGAGAGACCCACGTAACTAGGCGGAAGTCTAACAGTGACTCCCCCCTATCACAACCCCGTGTGAACACTCTTTGCAACTCCCACTAAGAAGTTGCCCTGTTGTAACCCGATACACCGACAGGCAAGGCGGGAATTCTGGGACACAGCTCCACAGATCCCTAGTATGACTCTACTCTCGTCACCAGACGACAACCAAAAGAAATTGCCTGAAGTGATTAATTACGTTAATTGACTGATCGCAGCAGTCAGCAACAAAGTACCACGGTAATCACAAACAATTGTCTCCCACTAGACAACAACATGATGATACTCTACGTTAATCTTTAACACTTGTCTCTCTCTCTCTCTTGTTAACAATAACTCAACATATTACAACACACTTGACTCCTTGCAAGTATTCAGTGAGTAATTCTCAATTAAGGTCAAACGGACCACTAATTACATCCCCATTGAGTTACGTTAGCTAAGCCTACCCTAACTTGGTAGCTTCTCCACAGTCTGTGTCAAAAAATTACTAGTGAGTGTTAATTACCCTAATTAACCCACTAATTACTGAGCCATTAATTAACTGTCACCAGGACCGATAATTAACCATCCATAAATACGTCTCACTCCGCACTGCCTAAGCAGGTCTCATCAAACACTGTGAATTCACGGGAAAGGAGTTAATTACCCTAATTAACAAGATGTGCCAATAATCCACTGTCCTCAGACAGGATATGATTAATACAACGATTTATGCTAGCTCCATGACCTCGCTTTACCGAGTCACCGGAGCTCTCCAATGCTAATTACTCCACTAATTAACATGAGCCACTAATGCTATACCCCTGAAAGGTAATTAGTCTCGAGCATATTACGTTAACACAAATACTGACAGACTCTGACAGAACCTCTCCCACTACGTGAATTCGTGATGAGAAGGCTAATTACATAATTAGCTAGAGTGGTCAATTAACTGTCACATGGACAATTAATTGCTCCCGAGACTTATCTCATTATAGCTCAACACTGTTCCCTTAACAGCCCCCACTCACTCCCCAATACTAAGTGTGCACCCCTTATCCAGTTAATTACCCCTTAATTAACTCACTGAATCCTTAAGTCCTCAACATAACTTAAAGAACAAAGTAACCCCAGCGTTACATAGGTCACACTATAATGGCATGCAACATCATATCAGCACTGCCCACATATAGTTGCAGCTACTGCAACTCGCTAATTACTGTGCCCACACAATAAAACACACGGTTGTGCAACACACACAAGTATACTAATATTACTGCCCCTCCTCTTCTTTTACTTGCACCCGATTGCAAAGGAATACTGTGAACACACACATACTTCAGCCAGGCAATTAACCCATCAATTGCCTGCTCTCATTAAGTACTGAAAATTCCCCTGAATAATCCTAGAGGTCCCTTACTCTCAACACAGTTCCTGGGGCAATAATATTGTATACTGATAACAACACTGCACAAACCTGCAACATAATGATGCCGTCAGCATACCCCACATGCTAATGACATCATTAGGCACTCGGTCAGCAATCACCTCTACTGACCACCACACAACACAGTACATAGACATGCAAATAAACACATAGAAATGGCCTTCACATACTCTCTGAAAATTATATCACCAAGTAATATGTACTAATTACACAGACTTCAGGGGTCCTCACTGACACTCCTGACTACCTCTAATGATTATAATTTTACTGTACTCTATGGCATTAATCCAGCCTGAACGATTATATAGAATAGACAGGCTGGATCACTTATATGGTAAATCTCTACACTGACTGGTCACATCCTCTAGTCAGTCTACCAACATACTACCATACAGCGTGGTCCCGTGTATAATCTCTATCTCCAGGTACCCCCCTACCCGACATCTGGATTCCACTGACAGCTGCCCCCCAGCTGTTTTTTTCCTAGCCTGGCGAGGCTCTGAGATAACTCTTACCGGGAACATCCACCGGTACTCATCACACTGTAACAGTACTCATTTCTACTCATTTCTACTGCCTTATTTTTTCCTCATTCCCAAAACTGACTACCACACTTAGCTTTTAGCTGACACACTTAGCTGACTTGCTCCTCATGCGTCGACAAGATGTGGCCCTAGGCTGTCCCGGGAAAGTGGCCAAGGCATGTGGCCAAGGCAGGTGGCCACAGCGCCCCTCCCGAGCTGAGAGAGGGGGGGTTGGGTGGCCTGGGGTGGCCGGCTCGCGGGTGGCCTGGGTGGCCGCCTCGCGGGCAGGCGGGTGGGTGGCCTGGGGTGGCCGGCGCGCGGGCAGGCGCGGGTGGCCACGGGTGGCCGCGGGCTGGCAGGCTGCCGCCCACAGGAGTACCCATGCGGCTGGGGAATCTCCACCCCATCACTCTAGAACCATGCCTTTGTTCTACACTGGGGTGACAATGGTTGGTGGCGTCCCCAGGCGGCGTCCCCATACTGACGCAGCCTGGAGGAATGCAGAGTCCAACATGGGCCTGCAATCACACATACGCGTACACTGGCCAACATCAATTGTCCATTGCCACTAGACAGGATGCTCAGACCCGAGGGATGAGGGATCAATCTGATACTCCACGAGGCTTCTGCCAGCCTGCCTCATGCGTTCACACAGTCAACTGTCCCTTAGCTTTTTACTGTTTCTCCCGTAAATCCCTGGCCCCAATTCACTTAATTAGGCCTTGAGACAACCCCTGATGGCAGGAGTGCCACCAATCGAGTAATTTGGACGACAGAAGCGATTAACAGGGGGTGGAGGCGGCAAGCGTGCCGCCCCACCCAAACACCTCTTCCTTCCCTGGCCGCCCAATTCAAACTCAAGATTTCGCGGGCTCAGGGTACAACAGATACCCATACCTACTCCCTACAATCCCTAGACCAATCAGCTTGGAGCCGGCACAGCCCCTCGTGCCGCCCCCAATCAGAATTCTTCGCGCCAAAACTAGGCTTGGACCACACGTGCCCCAAACCAATCACCTCTCTCCGTCACCCTCGGCGTCTTGTGACGTCACAAGGAGGAGGAGGCCTAAGGAGTGGCGTGATGTCTCCCATGTGGGGGGGGGGGTGAGGCAGCGCTCCCCCACTCTTCCCCCCACCTCTAACGGTTTTAGTCAAGTATCCTCTCACACTCACTCTCAACTCACATCCTATTTCACAGAAACAGGAAAATCTCTGTAATTCTCTCTACAGAGCAATCACAGACTTCTAACTACTCTCAAGTGATAGTTCTTGACATAAGCTTTCATTCAACACCCAACAAGCATATGTTATTTTTTGAAAGCTTCAATTTCTAGAGTGTCTAGCCTGCTCTAGAAACTAGGAAAACTAGCTGAGGGATCTAGATCCCTCACAGGGTTCTTATGAGAACGTCAGCTAATTAGAGGTGTTGAGCTTGAGGCAGGTTAAGTGGGTTGCCAGTCACCAACTGGCTGTTGATATGTGGCTGTTTCTGCTGTTTTTGTTGCTGTTGATGCAGCTACTGCCTCTGCTACTGCTGCTGCTGCTAGTAATGCTATTTCTACTGATCTTGCTCCTGCTTATACTGTTATTGCAGCTACTGCTGCTGCTAATTCTGCTGCAACAATTGCTACTTATAATATGGGTTGATGCTGCTGCTACTGTTGTAAATGCTTCTACTTATGATGAACTGTTGTTACTGATGTTACTACTATTACTTCTACTGTTGATATTGCTGCCACTAAAACTGCGGCAGCTACTGTTGACGCTGTTGCTGCTGCTGTTGCTGCTCCTGCTGCTGCTGCGTCTGCTTCTAGAGCAGTTGATGATGTTATCATTGATGCTGCTTCTCCCGCTCCACTTCCTTCCCCTTCTGCTTCGGCGGAAGTTTCTGCTCCGTGAAACATTGCAACACAAAACTGTTTTGCGGGAAAGTTAGTTAGCCTGGGGTCAAGGAGGGAGACAGGGGAACAGGTAGGGAAAGGGAGAGGAATGCGAGAGAAGGTAAAAAGGTAAGGGAGGAAGAGGGAGTAGGAAGAGGATTTGAAATAGAGTACGGGGTAGAGGTTGAGGTTTAGAGGAATGAAGATAGGTAGAGAGAGAGAATGAGAGCAAGAAAGAGAAACGGAAAGATATAGAGAAAAGGGTGAAATAAGTTAAAATGTTAAGAAAGAGAGAAAGAAGAGAGCTAGAAGGATTAGAAAGGGTAGTAGTTTGCAACGTGGAATCCGAATAAGAGATGTAGAGGGAGAGGTAGAGGGAGAAGGAGAGGGGGAGGGAGAGGGAGAGGGAGAGGGGGAGGGGGAGGGAGAGGGAGAGGGAGAGGGAGAGGGAGAGGGAGAGGTAGAGGTAGAGGGAGAGGGAGAGGGAGATGGCGAGGGAGAGGGAGAGGTAGAGGGAGAGGGAGAGGGAGAGGGAGAGGGAGAGGGAGAGGGAGAGGGAGTCAGTGCAAGTGCAGTAGAGGGAAACTTAATTCCACCTCCGACTCTTCATCTCTTTCCAAATGACGGATTCTTATATCGGGGAAATTCACACCAACATTACTTCCCACACATCCTCAGGTATTATCCCAGTCTTACTGACAGCTTTGTTTGCAGTGTTGGGAGGACCAACACACCTGCCTTAGTAGTGTTGGTAGGACCAACACACCAGCCTTAGTAGTGTTGGTAGGACCAACACACCTGCCTTAGTAGTGTTGGTAGGACCAACACACCTGCCTTAGTGGTGTTGGTAGGACCAACACACGAGCCTTAGCAGTGTTGGTAGGACCAACACACCTGCCTTAGCAGTGTTGGTAGGACCAACACACCTGCCTTAGTGGTGTTGGCAGGACCAACACACCTGCCTGAGTGGTATTGGCAGGACGAACACACCAGCTTTAGCAGTGTTGGTAGGACCAACACACCTGCCTAAGTGGTGTTGGCAGGACCGACACATCTGCCTTAGTAGTGTTGGCAGGACCAACACACCAGCCTTAGTAGTGTTGGCAGGACCAATACACCTGCCTTAGTAGTGTTGGCAGGACCAACACACCAGCCTTAGTAGTGTTGGCAGGACCAACACACCAGCCTTAGTAGTGTTGGCAGGACCATCACACCTGCATTAGTAATGTTGGCAGGACCAACACACCAGCCTTAGTAGTGTTGGCAGGACCAACACACCAGCCTTAGTAGTGTTGGCAGGACCAACACACCAGCCTTAGTAGTGTTGGCAGGACCAACACACCAGCCTTGGCAGTGTTGGCAGGACCAATACACCAGCCTTGGCAGTGTTGGGAGGACCAACACACCAGCCTTGGCAGTGTTGGGAGCACCAACACACCAGCCTTGGCAGTGTTGGGAGCACCAACACACCAGCCTTGGCAGTGTTGGCAGTACCAACACACCAGCCTTGGCAGTGTTGGGAGCACCAACACACCAGCCTTGGCAGTGTTGGGAGGACCAACACACCAGCCTTGGCAGTGTTGGGAGCACCAACACACCAGCCTTAGTAGTGTTGGCAGGACCAACACACCAGCCTTAGTAGTGTTGGCAGGACCAACACACCTGCCTTAGTAGTGTTGGCAGGACCAACACACCAGCCTTAGTAGTGTTGGCAGGACCAACACACCAGCCTTAGTAGTGTTGGCAGGACCAATACACCTGCCTTAGTAGTGTTGGCAGGACCAATACACCTGCCTTAGTAGTGTTGGCAGGACCAACACACCAGCCTTAGTAGTGTTGGCAGGACCAACACACCAGCCTTAGTAGTGTTGGCAGGACCAATACACCAGCCTTAGTAGTGTTGGGAGCACCAACACACCAGCCTTAGTAGTGTTGGCAGGACCAACACACCAGCCTTAGTAGTGTTGGCAGGACCAATACACCTGCCTTAGTAGTGTTGGCAGGACCAACACACCAGCCTTAGTAGTGTTGGCAGGACCAACACACCAGCCTTAGTAGTGTTGGCAGGACCAATACACCAGCCTTAGTAGTGTTGGGAGCACCAACACACCAGCCTTAGTAGTGTTGGCAGGACCAACACACCAGCCTTAGTAGTGTTGGCAGGACCAATACACCTGCCTTAGTAGTGTTGGCAGGACCAACACACCAGCCTTAGTAGTGTTGGCAGGACCAATACACCTGCCTTAGTAGTGTTGGCAGGACCAACACACCAGCCTTAGTAGTGTTGGCAGGACCAACACACCAGCCTTAGTAGTGTTGGCAGGACCAATACACCTGCCTTAGTAGTGTTGGCAGGACCAACACACCAGCCTTAGTAGTGTTGGCAGGACCAACACACCAGCCTTAGTAGTGTTGGCAGGACCAACACACCAGCCTTAGTAGTGTTGGCAGGACCAATACACCTGCCTTAGTAGTGTTGGCAGGACCAACACACCAGCCTTAGTAGTGTTGGCAGGACCAACACACCAGCCTTAGTAGTGTTGGCAGGACCAATACACCTGCCTTAGTAGTGTTGGCAGGACCAACACACCAGCCTTAGTAGTGTTGGCAGGACCAATACACCTGCCTTAGTAGTGTTGGCAGGACCAATACACCTGCCTTAGTAGTGTTGGCAGGACCAACACACCAGCCTTAGTAGTGTTGGCAGGACCAATACACCTGCCTTAGTAGTGTTGGCAGGACCAACACACCAGCCTTAGTAGTGTTGGCAGGACCAACACACCAGCCTTAGTAGTGTTGGCAGGACCAACACACCAGCCTTAGTAGTGTTGGCAGGACCAATACACCTGCCTTAGTAGTGTTGGCAGGACCAACACACCAGCCTTAGTAGTTTTGGCAGGACCAACACACCAGCCTTAGTAGTGTTGGCAGGACCAATACACCTGCCTTAGTAGTGTTGGCAGGACCAACACACCAGCCTTAGTAGTGTTGGCAGGACCAATACACCTGCCTTAGTAGTGTTGGCAGGACCAATACACCTGCCTTAGTAGTGTTGGCAGGACCAATACACCTGCCTTAGTAGTGTTGGCAGGACCAACACACCAGCCTTAGTAGTGCTGGCAGGACCAACACACCAGCCTTAGTAGTGTTGGCAGGACCAATACACCTGCCTTAGTAGTGTTGGCAGGACTAACACACCAGCCTTAGTAGTGTTGGCAGGACCAATACACCTGCCTTAGTAGTGTGTGCAGGACCAATACACCTGCCTTAGTAGTGTTGGCAGGACCAATACACCTGCCTTAGTAGTGTTGGCAGGACCAACACACCAGCCTTAGTAGTGTTGGCAGGACCAACACACCAGCCTTAGTAGTGTTGGCAGGACCAATACACCTGCCTTAGTAGTGTTGGCAGGACCAATACACCTGCCTTAGTAGTGTTGGCAGGACCAATACACCTGCCTTAGTAGTGTTGGCAGGACCAATACACCTGCCTTAGTAGTGTTGGCAGGACCAATACACCAGCCTTAGTAGTGTTGGCAGGACCAACACACCAGCCTTACCTACACAAGACAAAGCCTTCTCAATACCTAAATTACAGAACTAATGTTTATTACTCTAATACAACTTCATACGAAATACAAAATAACGGAAGTGGTTTAGCCCAATTTTCTGTTTCAGGCAGTTGTAAAATACTAAGTGTCATCTTGATAAGTCATTTTACTTCCTGGTTGTTTTCTCAGACACTCTCGGGTTGTCTTTATCGAGAGTGCATCTTAATCTCGGACTTTACTTGCACTCTCAGGGTACTTGTGTCTTCGTTGAGGTAATTGTTGCCTTTATCGCATCATGTTCAGTGAGGTCTCCAAGAGCCTCCCCAAGACGCTCTCACATTGGGAGTTTACATTATATATATAGACACAAAATCCTGGTTTCCAATTGGCATTGTTAAATATAAATTAATTTAGCCATTTATTAACATATTGCATTTTATCTTCTAATTTTACAGTTTACTTTGAGCTAATGTTACAGTTTTGCGTTTAGTTTCATTCGTAACTATTATTTCCACATTTCTCGCAGCCTTGACTACCGTTAAGTATCATCTTTTTAGCTAGCTATGGAATAATTTCTCCTGGAAAATATATTAATAATCAAAATACTATTCTTGACAGCAGGTGAAGTGAGCGGAAACTCAATAGATGTTTGGCTAGTTATGCTGAGGCCATCTGTGAAAAGATCTCTGGGATGTGGCAGCTCCAGAGGCTGGTGCTGCAGCTCTCTCAGTACTGTGACGCCTGTCTGGGATGTGGCAGCTCCAGAGGCTGGTGCTGCAGCTCTCTCAGTACTGTGACGCCTGTCTGGGATGTGGCAGCTCCAGAGGCTGGTGCTGCAGCTCTCTCAGTACTGTGACGCCTATCTGGGATGTGGCAGCTCCAGAGGCTGGTGCTGCAGCTCTCTCAGTACTGTGACGCCTGTCTGGGATGTGGCAGCTCCAGAGGCTGGTGCTGCAGCTCTCTCAGTACTGTGACGCCTATCTGGGATGTGGCAGCTCCAGAGGCTGGTGCTGCAGCTCTCTCAGTACTGTGACGCCTGTCTGGGATGTGGCAGCTCCAGAGGCTGGTGCTGCAGCTCTCTCAATACAGTGACGCCTGTCTGGGATGTGGCTGCTTCAGAGGCTGGTGGTGCAGCTCTCTCAATACAGTGACGCCTGTCTGGGATGTGGCAGCTCCAGAGCCTGGTGCTGCAGCTCTCTCAGCACTGTGACGCCTGTCTGGGATGTGGCAGCTCCAGAGCCTGGTGCTGCAGCTCTCTCAGTACTGTGACGCCTGTCTGGGATGTGGCAGCTCCAGAGCCTGGTGCTGCAGCTCTCTCAGTACTGTGACGCCTGTCTGGGATGTGGCAGCTCCAGAGCCTGGTGCTGCAGCTCTCTCAGTACTGTGACGCCTGTCTGGGATGTGGCAGCTCCAGAGTCTGGTGCTGCAGCTCTCTCAATACAGTGACGCCTGTCTGGGATGTGGCTGCTCCAGAGCCTGGTGCTGCAGCTCTCTCAGTACTGTGACGCCTGTCTGGGATGTGGCAGCTCCAGAGTCTGGTGCTGCAGCTCTCTCAATACAGTGACGCCTGTCTGGGATGTGGCTGCTCCAGAGCCTGGTGCTGCAGCTCTCAGTAGTAAGTGCTAGAGATTAAAACGTTTCATTTCTGTCTGTTGCCGATAAGAAGGCCAATTTTCTCTCTTAGTTTCGGCATTGAATTCCTGTTCAATAAAACAACTTTTCTACTAAATAAAGGTGAGCAGTAAAAATATTTTTGTTAAATTCAGGAAAACTCGAATATATGCAGGTTAACAATAGTTAGATTAGCAATAGGTATGGCAATAGGTTAACAATAGGTATAAAGGAAGATTTGTTTGATATTCCAAAGTGGTCCAAGTTGTGACCACGCATACACCAGTATGATCATACTGAGGCTGGTGTGTGATGTGCTCAAACTATATAATGATATCTTGGCTGATATCATGATATCAGTATCACGAATATTATAATTATTTGTTAATCTCCTTTGACAGTATATTATTATTAATCTGTATATTGACAATGTATATCATTCATAACCCACTATATCATATTTCTGTATCAACGTTGTATGCCATGTATTTGTGGATATATTAGAAGTCTAGTGAGTAGCAGTAGCCTAATATCATGTAGTTTGAAAAACATCCTTAAATGCTTTTTGTATGTAATGCTACGTAATGCTGTATAGGAATTATTATGTGAACTATAGTGGATAATGTATACATTTAGGTCTCGGATGTATTACTACCATGTATACTGTATAATTTCGATTTCATTATTGTTGCTTGCATTGTTCTCCTGTCATAACATTAAATGAGATTATGGCACCGTGAGATGTATACCACACAGAGACAAGCTTATGATTCACAAGTTTTATATATATATATATATATATATATATATATATATATATATATATATATATATATATATATATATATATATATATATATATATACATATATATATATATATATATATATATATATATATATATATATATATATATATATATATATATATATATATATATATATAAAATCTATATATATATATAAAATATATATATATATAAAATCTGCTTGACCATCACAACCGGACAAAAGGAAGTGATAGCCGAAGCTATTTGAATCACTTCCCCGCCTGTTGGAAATTTCCAACAGTTATTTTCATCCCTAATACAACAGGATGTATTTCCTGTATTAGGCTTCATACGCATCTAATGCTCATTTAATAATCCTTAATATAACAGGATGTAATTCCTGTATTAAGAGTAATAATTCACTAACACTACTAATACGTAGTTTAGTATTGTAGAATTTACTGTATTAGGTTGTGGAACATCATGTAATTTCTCCTAGAATTGTGTAGTGTTGCGTCAGCCACGCACGGGGGATAAAATTTCCACATACTTGTAGATCTAACACCAATGTAACCATTTACTTTCCTTTATTAGGAATAATAATTTAGTAATAGGTTTACTTAAGTATACAATAGTTTACTGGAATTTCTTTACCCAGCTTGATCGCTGTTCCAGTAAATCATATCATAATCTAACATCATTTCCACCACCAAGCCCGTATTGTTTTATTTGTGCCGTCTACATTAACTGACGTGCATTGAGAATTAAACATCACCACATAAAATATTTATCTTAATCATCAAGAGTGCTCATACACGCCCCCTTCCCTATTTAGCGTTAATAAATAAATATAATTTATGCTCGAATCCTCACGGCGAGCTATTGCGCATGCGCGACTTTGGGGAAGGAGAGAAGGGAGAGACTCTCGCCATATTTGCGATCAACAAGTGGTGGTCCGTAAGCGGTCTAAAATTCTTCTCATCCAACCAGCATCCGAACATCTTTAGATGCCAGATTAAGGACGCAGCTTCCCAGAATCACGGACACCAGTTCGGCAGGCATTTTTACCTCATTTGTTCTATTTAACGAGCTCTTAAATAAGATCATGCAGGTGCCATGTCGTTATGATGCGGGCGTAAAAATAATCTCATGTAAGTGTAGCTCTTTCCCCTCCAAATATTTAGATATTACCGTATATGTGTGTGTGAATACTAGTTTGGAGGTGGAAATTACGGGATTATCATTATTGCAGCATGGTGCAACACCCTGAGGAAGCGTGTGACCGCCATACCCTCACGTGCGCCAACTTAACACTATCTCAAACTGTTTCCAGCCAGACGTACAGTGGACTGCATCTACGTCCTCTGTCACAGCTGAGACATAATCAGTTTTCATTGTAGATAGTAGTTTATTATTTAGAGTCCATATCCATATATATATATCTACATATCTGATACTGCCAGTTATGCATTATTAGTCTTCATATGGCAGTAGTATTTTGCATTATATATTTTACTCATTATTTATGTGTGTGCATATTATAATTATTATTATTGCATAATATATGTTCCACATAGATTAATCTTATAGAATACCCCCCCAAATTGTGTCATGGGAGGCTGGCTCTAGAATTATATAATTTACAGTCATTGCTTAATTAATGGAATTTATTCATATAATCATAGATCTATAAGCCACTGATTTCTCATTTAATTACTCATTCTGGTCCTTCGAGCTATCTTAGAATTTATCATTATTTTACATTCACATAATTATACATTTTTTTAGTATTATACTGGAGCCAGATTTCCCCACACCGCCGGCACTCGGATGGTAATTTTGGGCATAGCATTTTATCAAATCACCTCATTCTTTGGGGCACACGTGAGGAACACAAACATGAGGAACATTTGGGGCACACGTGAGGAACATTTATGTTCCTCACGTGTGCACCATAGAATGAGGAGATTTGATAAAATGCTATGCCCAAGATTACCATCCAAGTGCCGGCGGGGAAGTGATTCAAATAGCTTCGGCTATCACTTCCTTTTGTCCGGTCGTGATGGTCAAGCGGATTAAGGCGTCCTGTAGTTACCAGTTGCGTTGCTCCTGGGAGTATGGGTTCGAGTCACTTCTGGGGTTTGAGTTTTCAGTCGCATATAGTCCTGGGGACCATTCAGGCTTGTTTACACACATACACACACACACACACACACACACACACACACACACACACACATATATATATATATATATATATATATATATATATATATATATATTACAACAGTTTTGGATGAGGTGAACGAAACTTTCAACACAGGATAGAACACGAAACAATGGGTATTGAAGGTAAGAATGGAAGTAATTGCAGAGGGCCTATTGGCCCAGATTTCTTGATGCTTCTATATTGGAGCAGAGTCTTGAAGTGGGTAGAATATAGTGGTACATATATATATATATATATATATATATATATATATATATATATATATATATATATGTATATATATATATATATATATATATATTATATATATATATATATATATATATATATATATATATATATATATATATATATATATATATATATGTATATTTATATATATATATATATATATATATATATATATATATATATATATATATATATATATATTTATATATATATATATATATATATATATATATATATATATATATATATATATATATATATATATATATATATGTCGTACCTAGTAGCCAGAACTCACTTCTCAGCCTACTATTCAAGGCCCGATTTGCCTAATAAGCCAAGTTTTCCTGAATTAATAGATTTACTATAATTTTTTTCTTATGAAATGATAAAGCTACCCTTTTCACTATGTTTGAGGTCAATTTTTTTTTATTGGAGTTAAAATTAACGTATATATATGACCGAACCTAACCAACCCTACCTAACCTAACCTAACCTATATATATAGGTAAGGTTAGGTTAGGTAGCCAAAAAAAGCTAGGTTAGGTTAGGTTAAGTAGGTTAGGTAGACGAAAAAACATTAATTCATGAAAACTTGGCTTATTAGGCAAATCGGGCCTTGCATAGTAGGCTGAGAAGTGAGTTCTGGCTACTAGGTACGACATATATATATATATATATATATGGCACAACTCTCCTAAACACGAGAGTTAAGTATACAACTTTAGAACACTTTCCCACCAGGAGACTCGAACCCTAGCCAGCACAGAAGCCTTCCAGCAACTGGCATAACAGGTACGCCTTAACCCGCTCCACAACCCGCTCAGACCCTTAATAGAGATGGTAATTTCGGAGTATTTAAATACCCCAAAGATCAACACCTCCCAAGAGCACCAGAGCAAGTGAGGGGTCATTTATACGTTAATTTCATCAAGTCCCTGTTAATATGGGAAGACACAGTGTCTCTGCTTAAGGCACAACTCTCCTAAACACGAGAGTTAAGTATACAACTTTAGAACACTTTCCCACCAGGAGACTCGAACCCTAGCCAGCACAGAAGCCTTCCAGCAACTGGCATAAAAGGTACGCCTTAACCCGCTCCACCACCCGCTCAGACCCTTAAAAGAGATGGTAATTTCGGAGTATTTAAATACCCCAAAGATCAACACCTCCCAAGAGCACCAGAGCAAGTGAGGGGTCATTTATACGTTAATTTCATCAAGTCCCTGTTAATATGGGAAGACACAGTGTCTCTGCTTAAGGCACAACTCTCCTAAACACGAGAGTTAAGTATACAACTTTAGAACACTTTCCCACCATGAGACTCGAACCCTAGCCAGCACAGAAGCCTTCCAGCAACTGGCATAACAGGTACGCCTTAACCCCCTCCACCACCCGCTCAGACCCTTAAAAGAGATGGTAATTTCGGAGTATTTAAATACCCCAAAGATCAACACCTCCCAAGAGCAACAGAGCAAGTGAGGGGTCATTTATACATTAATTTCATCAAGTCCCTGTTAATATGGGAAGACACAGTGTCTCTGCTTAAGGCACAACTCTCCTAAACACGAGAGTTAAATATACAACTTTAGAACACTTTCCCACCAGGAGACTCGAACCCTAGCCAGCACAGAAGCCTTCCAGCAACTGGCATAACAGGTACGCCTTAACCCCCTCCACCACCCGCTCAGACCCTTAAAAGAGATGGTAATTTCGGAGTATTTAAATACCCCAAAGATCAACACCTCCCAAGAGCACCAGAGCAAGTGAGGGGTCATTTATACGTTAATTTCATCAGGTCCCTGTTAATATGGGAAGACACAGTGTCTCTGCTTAAGGCACAACTCTCCTAAACACGAGAGTTAAGTATACAACTTTAGAACACTTTCCCACCAGGAGACTCGAACCCTAGCCAGCACAGAAGCCTTCCAGCAACTGGCATAACAGGTACGCAACTGGAAGGCTTCTGTGCTGGCTAGGGTTCGAGTCTCCTGGTGGGAAAGTGTTCTAAAGTTGTATACTTAACTCTCGTGTTTAGGAGAGTTGTGCCTTAAGCAGAGACACTGTGTCTTCCCATATTAACAGGGACTTGATGAAATTAACGTATAAATGACCCCTCACTTGCTCTGGTGCTCTTGGGAGGTGTTGATCTTTGGGGTATTTAAATACTCCGAAATTACCATCTCTTTTAAGGGTCTGAGCGGGTGGTGGAGCGGGTTAAGGCGTACCTGTTATGCCAGTTGCTGGAAGGCTTCTGTGCTGGCTAGGGTTCGAGTCTCCTGGTGGGAAAGTGTTCTAAAGTTGTATACTTAACTCTCGTGTTTAGGAGAGTTGTGCCTTAAGCAGAGACACTGTGTCTTCCCATATTAACAGGGACTTGATGAAATTAACGTATAAATGACCCCTCACTTGCTCTGGTGCTCTTGGGAGGTGTTGATCTTTGGGGTATTTAATACTCCGAAATTACCATCTCTTTTAAGGGTCTGAGCGGGTGGTGGAGCGGGTTAAGGCGTACCTGTTATGCCAGTTGCTGGAAGGCTTCTGTGCTGGCTAGGGTTCGAGTCTCATGGTGGGAAAGTGTTCTAAAGTTGTATACTTAACTCTCGTGTTTAGGAGAGTTGTGCCTTAAGCAGAGACACTGTGTCTTCCCATATTAACAGGGACTTGATGAAATTAACGTATAAATGACCCCTCACTTGCTCTGGTGCTCTTGGGAGGTGTTGATCTTTGGGGTATTTAATACTCCGAAATTACCATCTCTTTTAAGGGTCTGAGCGGGTGGTGGAGCGGGTTAAGGCGTACCTGTTATGCCAGTTGCTGGAAGGCTTCTGTGCTGGCTAGGGTTCGAGTCTCCTGGTGGGAAAGTGTTCTAAAGTTGTATATATATATATATATATATATATATATATATATATATATATATATATATATATATATATATATATATATATATATATATATATATATATATATATACATATATATACATATGTCGTACTTAGTAGCAAGAACGCACTTCTCAGCCTACTATGCAAGGCCCGATTTGCCTAATAAGCCAAGTTTTTGTGAATTAATTGTTTTTCGACTACCTTGTGGGAACCGACCTGTGAGATTTATGTTTATTTCATTTATATGAATATATATTTACGTTAATTTATATACTTCGATAGCAATTTGTAAAATGATAAGTGGACTGTATTTCTGCAATAATCTCAATCTCACAAATCGATCCTCTACACATTAGGGGGGGTTTATATTAATTTAATTTATGTATATGCAGCCAATCAAACTACAGTATTAACTACATACATTGAAAAGGTTCCTTATCTTATAGTACAGCAGGTTAGTCCACCAGGTATAACTAGGGTGTAGACACCAAATTATTCTCTATGAGGTAGCTTCCATCACCCAGGTAACTGATGCACAAAGCATATGCTTCCTCGTCTTGACCTGTCAAAAGGGCGCTAACTGTTAAGCCAGGTTCTATATATGACAAGCTATATCAGAGAAAACACTATACATGGAACATGAAGACCTGGCTTAATTACCTTTAGTTTGAGGCTGCCTCGTGTTCTAACCGGACCACCATACCCAATGACATTAATGGCCACTAATGATAGATATACGGGTTTCGGAAAGAACACTTAACTTGATTTGTTGACAGCGTGTTGAAGATGGTACACCTTTGGTTTCCATAACACTACGTCCAAGTAAAATTAACAGGAGCCGAATTTGCTCCCATGCCTCTGGTCTCAGTATAAACAATGGCTGCCCTCCTTCCCCACTGACGCCTGGCCTACATTGTCCAGATGTCAATAAGTGATAGAAGGGTCACATTTACTCTACTTCAATATTGATAATTAAGTTAATTTATATGAGATGTTTTTATAATGGTAAAGTCCAAAGACTAATGTATTTAAGAATAATTCCCACCATAATAGGTGGTGAATATAATAGTATGTGGTGATGATATCCTGTTTTCTTTAGACGGTAATTCCACTACAAGTTACGTTTTCTATGGGCAACTTGTTGGTAATACAGCAGCAATTATTATCTGTCTGTATGATATATTAAATGGTGTCGGATTTTCCGACATAATTCCCCAGGGGCTGCTCACGGGTCAAAGTCCTAATTAGAACAGACGAACACCGATACTCCTCCTTCGAATTATTAGATTAATTTAATGTTAGTAGTTAGTAATCACACATTTGTGTGTCTGTTCGTACAGGACGGATGTCCCGTACTCGAGTTGCAAGGGTTAGAAGTCTAATGCGATTTCATTTCCCTGTTAACTCTTGAAAGGCTAATATTCAAGCCTAATTACATATTATTTAACCCAGAAGACTGAATGTGATCAAGTACTACAGTCAAGTATGATTCAGGGACTGCAGTGAGATCAGTGACATTAGATATAACTTGAAGTTTGTTTAGGTAACTAGTCACTGATATATAAACACTGAGGCCCATGGAATACATCTTGATTAAATAATAAATGTATCAAATCAGTCATCAGATTTATTGGGGTTTAATTTAGTTAATTGATTTAGAAGATTGAATAGCTCATCATTAAAGTAAAGTATGGTTCTGAGACTGCAGTGGGTTCAGTGACATTGGTCGCAGTGACTTGTAGCTGTTTTAGGCTACTGTTCACTGATTTGCCACTGAGGCCTCATGAACTCATCTTCAGCTTTAAATGATGATACTAACATCAACCTCTGTTACTATAGTCAGCTGTAATCTCCTTAGTATAATGCTACTGGAGAAATATAATCAGCTGACAAATTTAGATTTCTATTGGTATTGTTTATCTGCAGGCATAGGTCTCCTCAGGCTTGATACTGGGCCTGAGAGTAATTTACCTCCTGCAGAGTTTAACATGGTTATGCCCTGATATTTAGTAGGGTGTTGGTAGGGTAGGGTTTAGTAGGGTAATCAACAACTGTTGATTGTTGTGACAAATCTTCACATTTCTTGATCTGTCTTGTTAAGTGGCCTTTAAGACCTGCAAGGGTTCTTTTCATTCTCCCTGCATTATCCATACTGGCTAGTTGGTGAAGCCTTGTGGGGCTTGTACTTGGGCTGCTCATAATACTGAACAAGCACTGATGGTAGCCTAGGGTCAAATTCTGCACTCACTAGGCAATAATCCTACCACTACTAGAGGTTAGCACTTAAAATTAATACACATTATATATATACAATCATACACACTAATGATTTGAGTGATAAACCAGTGTCAATGGAAGTACCTTTAGGTTAGCTCTTCTATATCACCCTAGGATGGTAGAGACACTAATTAATCACTCAAAGGTGTAATGATCATAAGTAAATTATTATATATACAACTCAACTCGAGTTGATAAAAATTACACCCAAAATAGGGTCTGGACCATTCATTAATGGGGATAGGTTGTTGAATATAGTACAACTGACTATGGTAATAATGGGACTAAGATGAACAATAATAGTTCAACTAGTCAATGTTAATATCCTACCCTGTTGTGGGTTGGCAATTAGTAAATATTATACTGTGATCACTAGTGCAATTTATATTAAATAATTCTCTATTTTGGAGAAATAATATACACAATTATTGATAATAGCCTCTTAATTAGCCTCTATAAAACTTCTAATATTATCTAGAAGTATTAAATATTATTAGTGACCTCGCGAAATAAACTCCACAAAATTCATAGATAATCTCTCACGAAATTTAACACCACGAAATCCGTGAACAATCTCGCGACACAGTCACTAATTTGGCTGGCTTCTATATTAGCGCTGTCATTTCACAGAATAACACGCCACTAAATCTGTGGGTGTGCATGAAACCGCTGACTAAGGCTGATCTGAACTGAGTGGGGTTCGTGAACTCTCACGAGGTAACGCTGCTGTCTTTGACTGGCTGGCCTTGTTTAAATCACACTGCACTAGTTTATTTAATGAATCCACTGGTTAACTGGTTCATCCGGTACTAAGATGACCAAATGTGGGTTCAAAGGATCAAATAATCCGTCATCCGGTTCGAAGATGACCAAATAATTCGGTTTCGAAGGTCCAAATAATGTGGGAACCGACCTGTGAGATTTATGTTTATTTAATTTATATGAATATATATTTACATTAATTTATATACTTCGATAGCAATTTGTAAAATGATAAGTGGACTGTATTTCTGCAATAATCTCAATCTCACAAATCGATCCTCTACACATTAGGGGGGGTTTATATTAATTTAATTTATATATATGCAGCCAATCAAACTACAGTATTAACTACATACATTGAAAAGGTTCCTTATCTTATAGTACAGCAGGTTAGTCCACCAGGTATAACTAGGGTGTAGACACCAAATTATCCTCTTTGAGGTAGCTTCCATCACCCAGGTAACTGATGCACAAAGCATATGCTTCCTCGTCTTGACCTGTCAAAAGGGCGCTAACTGTGAAGCCAGGTTCTATATATGACAAGCTATATCAGAGAAAACACTATACATGGAACATGAAGACCTGGCTTAATTACCTTTAGTTTGAGGCTGCCTCGCGTTCTAACCGGACCACCCTACCCAATGACATTAATGGCCACTAATGATAGATATACTGGTTTCGGAAAGAACACTTAACTTGATTTGTTGACAGCGTGTTGAAGATGGTACACCTTTGGTTTCCATAACACTACGTCCAAGTAAAATTAACAGGAGCCGAATTTGCTCCGGTGCCTCTGGTCTCAGTATAAACAATGGCTGCCCTCCTTCCCCACTGACGCCTGGCCTACATTGTCCAGATGTCAATAAGTGATAGAAGGGTCACATTTACTCTACTTTAATATTGATAATTAAGTTAATTTATATGAGATGTTTTTATAATGGTAAAGTCCAAAGACTAATGTATTTAGGAATAATTCCCACCATAATAGGTGGTGAATATAATAGTATGTGGTGATGATATCCTGTTTTCTTTAGACGGTAATTCCACTACAAGTTATGTTTTCTATGGGTAACTTGTTGGTAATACAGCAGCAATTATTATCTGTCTGTATGATATATTAAATGGTGTCGGATTTTCCGACATATCTAACCTACCTAACCTAGCCTAACCTAACTTTTTTGGCTACCTAACCTAACCTAACCTATAAAGATAGGTTAGGTTAGGTTAGGTAGGGTTGGTTAGGTTCGGTCATATATCTACGTTAATTTTAACTCCAATAAAAAAAAATTGACCTCATACATAATGTAATGGGTAGCTTTATCATTTCATTTATCATTGGGCCTTGCATAGTAGGCCGAGAAGTGCATTCTGGCTACTAGGTACAACATATATATATATATATATATATATATATATATATATATATATATATATATATATATATATATATATATATATATATATAAATATATATATATATATATATATATATATATATATATATATATATATATATATATAAATATATATATTGTTGGGGTTTCACCTCTCTATTATTCTCTACCCTTACTCTGGGGTAAGCAATAGTTATGCTCAAGGTAACTCACCGGAGCCCTGCGGGTCTTCCCTCGATCCTCACGGCGCCACTGCACGCCAGGAGAGTCTCCCAGTCAATCTTAACGGCCTCTTATTAAGAAAGAGTGAGAACACGACTCGATCACATCGACTGTTGTGTGCCCTCCCCAACAATAGGGCTCTATGGTTAATCACAAGGTCGCCAATTGGTGTTTAAGGTGGCCAATAACACCATCAGTGGACTGGTGTATTCAGTGGTAGCCTTGGCAAGGTCACACTCAAAGATCAGGAATCAGGCAGGTACTTATTGTTATCACTCTATGTTTACCAGTATAATATAGCCACAAGATCAATGGAGGGAATGATAAAAACCACTAAGATAGTTTTGTATTTTACTTAAAATGTATGAAAGATGTCACAAGGCCACACAATAATCGATAAATCAACTGATCCTGACTCGGCCGGTAATTCCCACGGATATTATGCGACCGCTAGAGGGCAACACTCTCCCCTCCTCATCAAGTGTCAAGAACAGCTGATCGAAATGGTCTCTCCGCGCGAAATTTGCTTGTTTGCTAGATTCACGCGCGCGGTTTCTTTAAATTCTCCAATATTACTAGAAACTCGCACACTCTATATTGGCACAAATAAACCGAATTACTTAGTTACACTGTACTCAGGTTCAAACAGTCTTTTCTACAATCAAGGCTATTATGATTCACTGTAATGGCTTTACACTGTTATTCATCCAACAATATATTATGAAATATTAACATTGGAATTTTCAATACTTTCTCTCGTGGGCGATAACGCAATAATTCACTGTACTCACAAATGATTATTCACTGAATGAACATAGACATATATATGGTATATAAATCAATCATCAATACATGGAAAATAAATAGTTTCTGGGCACATAGCCTAACCTCCAAATACTGGCATAATATTATATATAATTTACCACTATATGTTCATATCAAAATCTATAGAAAGATATACACAACACAGTAAATTTATCACTGGTTCCTGGTGTCTGTACACACCAATAATCAACATGAATATTACAAGTACTCTTGATAGTACTGTCTAGCACACTGGTGCTTTACTGTGACATAGGTGAGACTTGCTCACGACATATAAAATCCTCAGGCTAGAAAATATAGCCAAATAACATAGCTAACTAAAGGGGAATGGGGAGGGAACTAGAACCACCTACTTCACCCTATCCTCCGATGAGAGTCGAGATGTAGCTCCTGGTCCTCGTGTCGGGAACGCCCCCACACTACACGTCGTCGTGTCCTACCAGAGCCTCTCGTCGTCCCACCGTTTAGCGCGTCGTCTCCGTGCCTCCTCACTGCAGGTCCGTCCTCCTTCTTGACTTCTTGAAGGTTGGAGTCGGTCTCCTGGCCGTCGTCTTCTCCCAGCAACGGCTGTCGCCTACGTCTCAGCTACAGTCGTTCGGTTTCCCCAAATAGTCCTCTCTTCCTCAGCTACCCAGTGGCTATGTCAGCCACTACGCTGTCACGAACTGGTGAATTGCCACAGACGTCAACATACGTCACTGCACGGCTTCACTGCTACTGGCACAGTACCTGACTGGAGCACTTGTTGCTCAAATAACCGTCAATTCCCTCTTCTGGTTCAACACATGAACTAGGGAAGACTTCTCAGAGTACTGGCGGACTTCAGGTGACGCGTAAATCCACGGTAGTGGGAAACAGCTGTCCGACAGACAGGACCACTCGTCGCACGTCCGACCTCTATGACGTGTCGTGTCTAACTGCTGGCGCCAGCCCGGCGCGCTGGCCGGACCCCTTTCCTTCGTGACGTCACTTTCGCCACGGGAGGTTTTCATTGGCTCCCGGTGCCACATTGCTGTCGGTGACCAATCCGGTGCCACTGACGTCACACGGTTTTGGCGGGAGATCAGAGAGGTAAGCGCCATCTTGGCTCCCTAAAGGGCCTAAACCACAGGCCAAAATATCACTATTTCACAATTTTCTCGGCTCTCCGAGAACACTTCACTCTCTCCCATATATCAAATTGTAGCCTGCAACGTAGAGAACGCTTGGGAAAAGTAGACATGACTCTTACTGCAGGCGTGGGAGAATTATAAGGGGGGGAACTCCGTCACATACCCCTCCCCTTAAAATAAGAGTCATGTCTCGTTAGTGTATGCGGGATAGGGCGTCCGCCACTATGTCGTCCTTCCCCTTGATGTGCTTGACCTTGATCCTTGTCAGACTCTCAGTGCGGGTGAGACTGGTGCCGTCCGCCCTGGACCACTTACTTTCCTCCTCCGGGAGTTCTCGGTCCCTCGGTACACTCAGACCCGTCTTCCGCTGGGTTTCTCGGGACCTCTTTCCGTCCTGCTTGACGGCTCTTCCTTCCACAGTGAAGAAAGGTCTTAGGCGGTCTGCGGGACACACCTGTTTCTTTCGGGGTCCATCCGGCTTCCCAATCTCGTACGACACTGGACCCAACCGTCGCAGCACTCGGTATGGTCTCTTGAACCGCGACCTGGTCACTCTACCTTTACCTGGCAGCACAACCAATACTTTGGATCCGGCCTGAAAATCCCTCTGCGCAGCTCTCCTGTCGAACCACTTCGACATCTTACGTTGCGCCTTCTTCAGGAGCTTCCTAGCCAGTTTCTTCGCTCTAGTGAGACGTTCTTTGAACTTCTGGACATATTTATTCACCGTTCCCACGGTCGCTCCTGGTGTCCATCGTTCCTTCATCATGAATAGCATGGCACATATAATATAGATAAACGGAAAGTAAGCCTTCTCAGGACCCACACGGCCTCCTTCGGCCTTACTAACCAATTCGGGGAACTCCTCTTGCTGTAACTCTCCGAGACGAGTGCGGTTTACCCCTGGAGAACTGGTGAGTGTCACCTGCAACTCACCATTCGGGCTACTTTCGCCCTCCGCTCGTCCTCCGGGTCCTACGCAGAGGTGATCTGTTCCCAGGCTGTCAGTCGACTCCTCAGCCCCATCAGATCCACAACCCCCTGGTTCTTCGCGTTGTCTCGGTGTCACAGTACAAACTGGTATCGCCACCGGTGCGATTCCCTTCTCGTCCCCACAGGCGTTCAAATCTTCGCCTGTCTCCTCGTGTTGTTCTGGGCACTCTTCGCCTTTCACGAGATGCGGAAGGACATACCCTCCACACGCGTCATTCCCCAAGATGACCTGCGCCTCCATCTTGGGCATTGATGTACAGACTCCCACCTCTAGGGTCTGGCAGCCATAATCGGAACTTAAAGTTACCTGGTGTAGGGGCATCCTCACTGGGCCTCCCACAGTGGCCACCCGTGCCACCCCCACACTGGTACTTTCGTAACCCTCGGGGAACAGGGTTTCACTTACCAGGGTAAAGTCAGCCCCGGTGTCTCTTAGCATCTTCACGGGGATGGGGTCTGCGACCCCCATCCTTACGGTTCCTTGACACATGAATGGGTGAACTTTCTTCTCCCCATTCAGCACGAGTTCATCCCGCACTCCCTCGGCCCTCTGGTCCTCGAACATCACTAAAGCAACGTGTCCCCGCTGCTTAGGGCGTCTGCATTCCCGCGCGACGTGTCCGAGTATTCCGCAGTTGTAGCAGCGGCCCCTCGGCGGAGACCATCCGCCACCGCTCGCCTTAGCACTGCCTCCAGAGACCGTCACACCCTGTGTCTTTCCCGCCTCACTTGTCGTTTCTTTCCCTGCAGTAACAGTTCCCGAGCTCTCAGCTTGGTTCTCCTCTATCGGCTCTACAACACCTTTTGATCCTCGGGTGTTCCAACTTGAGAGGTGGGATTTGGGAGAACTCGCTCCTGTCCTCCATCCATCCGTCCTTCTATAACTCCTATCGTTTCCGACGTATGCGGGTGGTCGGTTCTGTCCCTCTCGGCGTGGACGTAGCGCTTCTTCTAACATGTCGGCCCGGTCGGCTGCGGCCCTCAGGTCCTTTATGTCCGCCTCCTTTACCCTCATCCTGATCTCAGGAGGGAGCACGGACATAAACTTTTCCATGACCATTAGTTCCTTGACCTCTTTGGCCGACCCCGCTTCTTCAGAGTCCAACCACTTAAGGAACTTTCTTTCCATGTCCCTCGCCGTCTCCGCATACGATTTTCCTGGCGACCGGGTACATTCTCTAAACCTCTTCCGGTAACACTCTGGCGTGAGCTTAAAGGAACGGAGCACAGCTCGTTTTACCGCATCGTAGTTAGTGCATTCTTGGAAGTCGAGCATAGTGAAGGCTTCACGAGCTTCACCTGTGAGCCTCCCTTGGACCAACTCCGCCCACTCCGCCCTCGGCCACCTCTTCATAGCAGCAACTCTCTCAAAGTGATCAAAGAAACTTTCGGCTTCACTAGGCACAAAGACCGGCAGGTCTCGTTCCCTCACTCGTCGGTCTTCCTGTGGCGGGGCAGGGGCACCTAGTCCCAGTTCAGCTCGCTTCAGCTCCACCTCCTTGTTGGCTTCTATTTCCTGTTGTCTCAGCCCTCGCTCGTGTTCTTCCCTGCGTAGTTGTGCTTCTCGCTCGTGTTCTTCCCGGCGCCGCTGTGCTTCTCGTTCCTCACGCTGCATCTGTGCTTCTCGCTCCTCACGCTTCATCTGTGCTTCTTCTCTCCTCAGCTGCGCTTCTGCTTCTCGCTCTTCTTTACGCTGCTGCGCTTCTCGCTCTTCTTTACGCTGCTGTGCTTCTCGCTCTTCCTTACGCTGCTGTGCTTCTCGCTCTTCCTTGCGCTGCTGTGCTTCTCGCTCTTCCTTGCGCTGCTGTGCTTCTCGCTCTTCCTTGCGCTGCTGCGCTTCTAGCTGCAGCTTCATTATTTCCAGCTTAATGCTGTGCCTGCTGCCGCTGGATCCCCTGCTGCTTCCACCAATACTTAGGTGTTCACCCTCACTGGCAGGTGTTTGGGGCCGTTCCTCCCCCAAAGCTTCGTCTCGAGCCTTGAGCTGAGCCATTATCTCTAGTCTTCTTTCGCCAACTCGGGCAGATTTCAGCTTTATTCCAAAATGATCCGCTATAGCCTGTAACTGTGCCTTGGTGCACTCTTCCAGCACCTGTTCGTCTCTAGAGTCAATAAACTTGGTTACTTTATCATCCTCCATCTTGTGCTATGAGTGTTAACCTGCACCTGATCTCTAACACCACTGCCAAGTACCACTGCAACCTTTACTTCGATCTATATCCTGGCAAGGTCGCCAATGTTGGGGTTTCACCTCTCTATTATTCTCTACCCTTACTCTGGGGTAAGCAATAGTTATGCTCAAGGAAACTCACCGGAGCCCTGCGGGTCTTCCCTCGATCCTCACGGCGCCACTGCACGCCAGGAGAGTCTCCCAGTCAATCTTAACGGCCTCTTATTAAGAAAGAGTGAGAACACGACTCGATCACATCGACTGTTGTGTGCCCTCCCCAACAATAGGGCTCTACGGTTAATCACAAGGTCGCCAATTGGTGTTTAAGGTGGCCAATAACACCATCAGTGGACTGGTGTATTCAGTGGTAGCCTTGGCAAGGTCACACTCAAAGATCAGGAATCAGGCAGGTACTTATTGTTATCACTCTATGTTTACCAGTATAATATAGCCACAAGATCAATGGAGGGAATGATAAAAACCACTAAGATAGTTTTGTATTTTACTTAAAATGTATGAAAGATGTCACAAGGCCACACAATAATCGATAAATCAACTGATCCTGACTCGGCCGGTAATTCCCACGGATATTATGCGACCGCTAGAGGGCAACACTCTCCCCTCCTCATCAAGTGTCAAGAACAGCTGATCGAAATGGTCTCTCCGCGCGAAATTTGCTTGTTTGCTAGATTCACGCGCGCGGTTTCTTTAAATTCTCCAATATTACTAGAAACTCGCACACTCTATATTGGCACAAATAAACCGAATTACTTAGTTACACTGTACTCAGGTTCAAACAGTCTTTTCTACAATCAAGGCTATTATGATTCACTGTAATGGCTTTACACTGTTATTCATCCAACAATATATTATGAAATATTAACATTGGAATTTTCAATACTTTCTCTCGTGGGCGATAACGCAATAATTCACTGTACTCACAAATGATTATTCACTGAATGAACATAGACATATATATGGTATATAAATCAATCATCAATACATGGAAAATAAATAGTTTCTGGGCACATAGCCTAACCTCCAAATACTGGCATAATATTATATATAATTTACCACTATATGTTCATATCAAAATCTATAGAAAGATATACACAACACAGTAAATTTATCACTGGTTCCTGGTGTCTGTACACACCAATAATCAACATGAATATTACAAGTACTCTTGATAGTACTGTCTAGCACACTGGTGCTTTACTGTGACATAGGTGAGACTTGCTCACGACATATAAAATCCTCAGGCTAGAAAATATAGCCAAATAACATAGCTAACTAAAGGGGAATGGGGAGGGAACTAGAACCACCTACTTCACCCTATCTTCCGATGAGAGTCGAGATGTAGCTCCTGGTCCTCGTGTCGGGAACGCCCCCACACTACACGTCGTCGTGTCCTACCAGAGCCTCTCGTCGTCCCACCGTTTAGCGCGTCGTCTCCGTGCCTCCTCACTGCAGGTCCGTCCTCCTTCTTGACTTCTTGAAGGTTGGAGTCGGTCTCCTGGCCGTCGTCTTCTCCCAGCAACGGCTGTCGCCTACGTCTCAGCTACAGTCGTTCGGTTTCCCCAAATAGTCCTCTCTTCCTCAGCTACCCAGTGGCTATGTCAGCCACTACGCTGTCACGAACTGGTGAATTGCCACAGACGTCAACATACGTCACTGCACGGCTTCACTGCTACTGGCACAGTACCTGACTGGAGCACTTGTTGCTCAAATAACCGTCAATTCCCTCTTCTGGTTCAACACATGAACTAGGGAAGACTTCTCAGAGTACTGGCGGACTTCAGGTGACGCGTAAATCCACGGTAGTGGGAAACAGCTGTCCGACAGACAGGACCACTCGTCGCACGTCCGACCTCTATGACGTGTCGTGTCTAACTGCTGGCGCCAGCCCGGCGCGCTGGCCGGACCCCTTTCCTTCGTGACGTCACTTTCGCCACGGGAGGTTTTCATTGGCTCCCGGTGCCACATTGCTGTCGGTGACCAATCCGGTGCCACTGACGTCACACGGTTTTGGCGGGAGATCAGAGAGGTAAGCGCCATCTTGGCTCCCTAAAGGGCCTAAACCACAGGCCAAAATATCACTATTTCACAATTTTCTCGGCTCTCCGAGAACACTTCACTCTCTCCCATATATCAAATTGTAGCCTGCAACGTAGAGAACGCTTGGGAAAAGTAGACATGACTCTTACTGCAGGCGTGGGAGAATTATAAGGGGGGGAACTCCGTCACAATATATATATAAATATATATATATAAATATATATATATATATATATATATATATATATATATATATATATATATATATATATATATATATATATATATATATATATATATATATATATATATGTTTCATTGAATATGACCGCATATTCTGTATTTATTATTTTCTGGTTTAGGGCTTCTATCCCTCTAACTATTTTCTTAGCATCAGGGCTTAATTGAAATAGGAGTTCTCCAAAACTCATTTTCGTACTTTTAAGGTGAAGAAAAGAAGTGATTTACTATAGAGTGTATTACACTTGTTATAGTAATAAGTGTAATACACTCTATATTAAATCACTTCTTTTCTTCACCTTAAAAGTACGAAAATGAGTTTTGGAGAACTCCTATTTCAATTAAGCCCTGATGCTAAGAAAATAGAGGGATAGAAGCCCTAAACCAGAAAATAATAAATACAGAATATGCGGTCATATTCAATGAAACATGTTTTAAAGAAAACCTGCTGCCAGTATACACCAATATATATATATATATATATATATATATATATATATATATATATATATATATATATATATATATATATATATATATATATATATATATAAATATATATATATTTATATATATATATATATATATATATATATATATATATATATATATATATATATATATATATATATATATATATATATATATATATTGTGACGATAATCTCCTTCAAGAGATTGAGCCTGCTCTTCCCTCCTAAGTTCGTCGCTATACATCCCTATACAACTAATATGGAAGAAATATCCAACAAGTACAACTCTAAAGTTTGCCAGAGAGCAAACGTATTCAGCACCAGGAACACCTGCTCCGCCTCCACCACTCGAACCACCAAACTACCTGTCCGTCGCCTGCTCATCGCTGATTGGCTGGTGGTCAGTTGCACCCGCTCCTCCACCGCCACACTACCTGATGTCTGGGGCCGCCACGACCTGCAGACCTCAGAATATCCAGTGCTTTCAACAAGTTAACACGTCTCGTTGGTAGACTAAGCTCTGGCTTACGTGTACTAAGAGAGGTGGCAGCTTAAAGCCAATATTCCTGCACCCATATTTGCATTGTATATTGTTCACTTGTTATTACTCACTTGTCTTAACGTAACTTTTCATTTTGCCATTTGATTATTCTTATTATTTTGATTGATTGATTTTATGTTCCAATTTGTATGTCCATTTTATTCACGTTTTGCTTTTCTAACGTAATTAAAATCTCATTGTTAAATTTACTTGTGTTTTGTGTGTCTTCCCATTACCTTACCACAGACGAAGTTCCAGATTTTCTCTTTTTTGTTTCTATATGTGACGAGGCCATACCCCTAGCTTTTGAAACAGCCGAACACCAATGCGTTACCGTCACAATATATATATATATATACATGTATATATATATATATATATATATATATATATATATATATATATATATATATATATATACATATATATATATATATATATATATATATATATATATATATATATATATATAAATATATATTTATAAATGTAAATATATAAATAAGGCACACGTCTTGATCCGCAGGAGCTCCGTATTGCAGTCGCTCTCCGTCTTGCTGCCCCTATCCACACTGTTCATAGGTGTATTTGCGGCGAGGCAGATGCTGACGAATATGGACTGCATGGCCTGCACTTTGGAAAACCTGGTGGTTGGCACACTAGACACGACGAAGTCAATGACATCATTAAAAGAAGCCTTGCCTCTGCTCAAAGTCCAGCGGAGAGAGAGCCCCGCAACCTACTGAACCGTGACTCTGTTAGCTTTGCCGGCCGACCAGACGGAATCACACTGCGACCGTGGAAGGGTGGCAGACAGTTGGCATGGGACTATAGTTGTGTATCCACCCTGGCAACCACATACATCAACCTCTCTGCCGGCACAGCAGGAGCCGCGGCGACATGCAGAGAAAGAGACAAGTCAGCCAAGTACAGGCAATTAGATCATCGGTACAACTTCATTCCAATAGGGTCTGAGACCCTAGGCCCATGGGGAGAGAGTGCAAGAAGGTTTCTTAAGGATCTTGGTTCCAAGCTCATTGACACCACAAGAGACCCTAGAGCAGCCAGTTTTCTCTTTCAGCGCCTCAGTGTCGCGATCCAGAGGGGGAATGCTCGCTGCATCCTCGGTTCATGCCCGGCGTCGGAGGAGTTCGAGGAAATCTACAGCCTCTAGGAAGCGAACTTTTTTTTGTGTCCTCTTAAAGTTTAATTTTTTTGTATAAAATCAGATATGTAACTGTATAACCTTGCATAATAAAGTGTACACCATAAAAAAAGGGGGGTGGTAGGAGAAGCGAACACTGCAACGGCTGAGGAATTCACAGAACAGATAAGCAAAATAGAGAATAGCCTTGATAATTTGGAGAACCCGATACCTGATATTATCTTCCTAGGTGACTTCAACTTGCCTAGTCTCAGGTGGAAAATAGTAAACAATAATATTATACCAGGAAATCTATCAGGACCTAACCAACCACAGATTAGAGAACTACTTCGATTCTGTGACAAATTTTCACTCAATCAGCAGATATCGGAGCCAACGAGAAATGAAAATATTCTAGATCTGGTCTTTACGAACATTGAAGACATTATCAGAGACATTACGATATCAGATACCACATATTCAGATCACAAGCTCATTGAAGTGCAAACGACCATCAATACTCAGAATAGACCTAAAACGTTGATAAAGCGAGAGGGGCTATTCAGTAAATTAAATTTTAATAATAAAAGGATAGACTGGGAGATAATAAACAGGGAACTTACAAACATTCCATGGGGAACTGCTCTAAGTAATACAAGTCCTACAGAAGGAATAGAAAAACTGACTTCAGAAGCGTATCAAGTCTGTCTGAAACATGTTCCTTTGAGGAAAGCCAGAAAGAGATCTAACGTAGAAAGAGAACGCAGACGACACTATAAACGCAGGAAAAAAATAACGGAACTGCTTATGCAGACACGAATTTCCCGTCAAAGAAGGAATAATTTAAATAGGGAGATTGAAGAAATCGAGCGGAAATTGAAACACTCATATGAAACTGAAGAAAGGCAGTTAGAACAGAAAGCCATTCAGGAAATAAAGAAAAATCCAAAATATTTCTTCTCATATGCGAAATCAAAAGCAAAAACCACTGCCAGTATTGGACCTATTCGTACAAGTGAAGGTTCATACACGGAGGATGACAAAGAAATTAGTGAAATCCTAAAAAAGCAGTATGAGGACATGTTTAGCACTCCAATAAACAACATGAAAGTGGAAGATCCAGACAATTTCTTTATGCGGGATATTCAAACCCCTGTAAATATAACTGATATAAACACGAGCGCACTAAATTTTGAAAAAGAAATTGAAAACATGTCCATGCACTCGGCCCCAGGTCCAGACTCATGGAATTCAATATTTATAAAGAAATGCAAAGTGCCGGTAGCACAGGCACTCAGTATAGTGTGGAGGAAGAGCTTGGACACGGGGGAGATACCAGATGCACTTAAAGTAGCAGACATATCCCCTCTACACAAGGGAGGGAGCAAAGCATTGGCAAAAAATTATAGACCAGTTGCACTAAAATCGCACATCATAAAAGTATTTGAGAGAGTGATTAGGAGTCAGGTCACCAATTTCATGGAGACCAATGACCTTCACAACCCAGGCCAACATGGATATCGAGCGGGAAGATCGTGCCTCTCACAGCTACTTGAGCACTACGACAAAGTCACTGAGGCATTAGAAGAGAAACAGAATGCTGATGTGATATACACGGACTTCACAAAGGCTTTCGATAAATGTGACCATGGCGTGATAGCACACAAAATTAAGTCAATGGGAATAACCGGTAAAGTAGGACGCTGGATACTCAGTTTTCTGTCAAACAGGACTCAGCGAGTAACTGTCAACCATATAAAATCTAGTCCAAGTGCAGTGAAAAGCTCTATACCTCAGGGTACAGTCCTTGCACCGCTGCTTTTCCTTATTCTCATATCAGATATAGACAAAAATACAAGTCACAGCTTCGTATCATCCTTTGCAGATGACACAAAAATCAGTATGAAAATTACCTCGGCTGAGGACATTGTAAAACTTCAAGCTGATATTAATAAAGTTTTCGACTGGGCATCCGAAAATAACATGTTTAACAGTGATAAATTCCAGGTACTCCGGTACGGTAAAAATGAGGACCTAAAACATAATACAGAGTACAAAACACAATCAAATGTACCCATAGTAGGAAAACAGCATGTAAAGGATTTGGGAATAATAATGTCTGACGACCTAACGTTTAAGGAGCATAACCAAGCAAATATTGCAACAGCCAGAAAAATGATAGGATGGATTACGAGAACTTTCAAATCCAGGGATCCCATCACAATGGTTGTACTCTTAAAGTCACTTGTGTTGTCCCGTCTTGAGTACTGTTCAGTACTCACTTCCCCCTTCAGAGCAGGAGAGATTGCTGAAATAGAGGGAATACAGAGAACATATACGGCACGCATAGACGCAATAAAGCACCTAAATTATTGGGATCGTCTCAAAGCCCTCCAAATGTACTCACTAGAAAGAAGACGAGAGAGATATCAAATAATATACACCTGGAAGATACTGGAGGGCCAAGTACCAAATCTACACAGTAAAATAACAACGCACTGGAGTAAACGATATGGAAGAAAATGTAGAATAGAACCAGTGAAGAGCAGAGGTGCCATAGGCACAATCAGAGAACACTGTATAAACATCAGAGGTCCGCGGTTGTTCAACGTCCTCCCAGCAAGCATAAGAAATATTGCCAGAACAACCGTGGACATTTTCAAGAGGAAACTAGATTTATTCCTCCAAGGAGTGCCGGACCAACCGGGCTGTGGTGGGTATGTGGGCCTGCGGGCCGCTCCAAGCAACAGCTTGGTGGACCAAACTCTCACAAGTCAAGCCTGGCCTCGGGCCGGGCTTGGGGAGTAGAAGAACTCCCAGAACCCCATCAACCAGGTATCAACCAGGTAACTCTTACGTATTCAGAGTTAAATGGCAAGTTTTTCCATGAATGCTCTGTGTTCCCTTCTCTGAGGTTGTGGGTCCCTATAATTGCACCAGTGGTGGTACCCCCCATATATATATATTTATATATATATATATATATATATATATATATATATATATATATATATATATATATATATATATATATATATATATATAATCTTTGGACAACACCCACCAGTGGGACTCGAACCCAGAAAGCACAACTACCTTCCAGTAGCTGCCATAACTAGTATGCTTTAACCCACTACACCATCAGACGGTGTCTGATGGTGTAGTGGGTTAAAGCATACTAGTTATGGCAGCTACTGGAAGGTAGTTGTGCTTTCTGGGTTCGAGTCCCACTGGTGGGTGTTGTCCAAGGATTATTAATCTTCACTTGTGGTTTATGCAAGTATAGGCTTATATATATATATATATATATATATATATATATATATATATATATATATATATATATATATATATATATATATATATATATATATATATATATATGCAAGTATAGGCTTATATATATATATATATATATATATATATATATATATATATATATGCAAGTATAGGCTTATATATATATATATATATATATATATATATATATATATATATATATATATATATATATATATATTTTAAGATGAATAGGAAAACCAGGGATATACTGAACATCTTGTTTCAGATTCTTTACTTTAAAATGCATAACGTTTCGAATACTTCTCGTATTCATCATCAGATCTAAAAGAAAAAACAGAAATCACAATCAAATAACTGGTAAACACAGAACTCATACTGAATATAATTGACTATCAAAGAAAGGAAAATGCTTAAAAAACAAAACACTTAAGCGTACTTAAAGTGATCAATACATATAAAACTTATTAACTGTCACATATATGTAAACTAATTTAAAAATCCATTAAACTACAAGATGAATTTTATAACTACTAAAACAAACCATTCTATTAAACCTAGGTGAAGTGATCAGAAGTGAAACTTGATACCTGACACATAGATACTAAACACTGTAACAAATATTTATATAATGACTACAAATCTACAAAAAATGTATGTAAAAATTCAAACAGAATAAACGACAATTATAAAGTACTAACCAAAATCTTATAAAAACTCAAATATTAAATAAAATTAAATACCAAAAAATGTATTATATATCCTAAATAAAAGATTATATTAATGTACAATGTCAAGACTTGAAATAAGTAAGAAAGGGCAAAGGCATAGTAAACTAAACAAAATTATAATAAAATTAAACTACCAAACTGAACTATAAATCAAATTACAGGGCCTACTGTGCACTATACAGTGTACAATTGAACAGCTGAAAGGTTGCTATTCAACAGAGGCCGCAGCTCCTTTATATATAAGGATTCCATTACTCTCAAATCTGACTGGCCATTCATACAAGTGTCCAGAATTTTAAAATCAGATTCCAGCAGAGAATGATCAAACTCATAACAATGGTTTCTAATCTCCGAAAATGCTGGTTTAGACAATAGTAATCCAGTCCTAAAAGATAATCCCCGGTGCTCAAGTATCCTAATCTTAAAGTTCCGAATGGAACTCCCGATATATCCAGCATTACAGCTGGAACAATTATACATATATACTAGATATATATATATATATATATATATATATATATATATAGAATAGAATAGAATATACTATATAGAATAGGGCCTTTGTTTTATGTTCTAATTGGAATAACTTTGATCAAGAAATTAATTTTCTTGTGAATTTTTTTTCAAATAATGGTTATCCTTTGCATATGGTTTATACCTTTATAAGGAATTTCTAAAATAAGAAGTTTCACCCATCGTGTAGGATTACTACAGTGGAAAGGGATCTTAAATATATTAAATTACCATTTTATGGCACTATTAGCTTTTCTGTAAGGAGTCGTTTGAGGAGACTGTTGCAGCAGTGTTATCCTCAAGTAGACTTTAGATTTATTTTTGTCAACACAAATACCATAGGCTCTTATTTTAAATTTAAAGATAAAGTGCCAACCCCCTTGTGCTCAAATGTCGTATATATGTATAATTGTTCCAGCTGTAATGCTGGATATATCGGGAGTTCCATTCGGAACTTTAAGATTAGGATACTTGAGCACCGGGGATTATCTTTTAGGACTGGATTACTATTGTCTAAACCAGCATTTTCGGAGATTAGAAACCATTGTTATGAGTTTGATCATTCTCTGCTGGAATCTGATTTTAAAATTCTGGACACTTGTATGAATGGCCAGTCAGATTTGAGAGTAATGGAATCCTTATATATAAAGGAGCTGCGGCCTCTGTTGAATAGCAACCTTTCAGCTGTTCAATTGTACACTGTATAGTGCACAGTAGGCCCTGTAATTTGATTTATAGTTCAGTTTGGTAGTTTAATTTTATTGTAATTTTGTTTAGTTTACCATGCCTTTGCCCTTTCTTACTTATTTCAAGTCTTGACATTGTACATTAATATAATCTTTTATTTAGGATATATAATACATTTTTTGGTATTTAATTTTATTTAATATTTGAGTTTTTTATAAGATTTTGGTTAGTACTTTATAATTGTCGTTTATTCTGTTTGTATTTTACATACATTTTTTTTTAGATTTGTAGTCATTATATAAATATTTGTTATAGTGTTTAGTATCTATGTGTTACGTATCAAGTTTCACTTCTGATCACTTCACGTAAGTTTAATAGAATGGTTTGTTTTAGTAGTTATAAAATTTATCTTGTAGTTTAATGGATTTTTAAATTAGTTTTAATATATGTGACAGTTAATAAGTTTTATTTGTATAGATCACTTTAAGTGCGCTTAAGTGTTTTGTTTTTTAAGCATTTTCCTTTCTTTGATAGGCAATTATATTCAGTATGAGTTCTTTGTTTACCAGTTATTTGATTGTGATTTCTGTTTTTTCTTTTAGATCTGATGACGAATACGAGAAGTATTCGAAACGTTATGCATTTTAAAGTAAAGAATCTGAAACAAGATGTTCAGTATATCCCTGGTTTTCCTATTCATCTTAAAATTAAGATTCCCGAAGGGAACATCGATCATATATATATATATATATATATATATATATATATATATATATATATATATATATATATATATATATATATATATGTCGTACCTAGTAGCCAGAACGCACTTATCGGCCTACTATGCAAGGCCCGATTTGCCTAATAAGCCAAGTTTTCCTGAATTAATATATTTTCTCTAATTTTTTTCTTATGAAATGATAAAGCTTCCCATTTCATTATGTATGAGGTCAATTTTTTTTATTGGAGTTTAAATTAACGTAGATATATGACCGAACCTAACCAACCCTACCTAACCTAACCTAACCTATCTTTATAGGTTAGGTTAGGTTAGGTAGCCGAAAAAGTTAGGTTAGGTTAGGTTAGGTAGGTTAGGTAGTCGAAAAACAATTATTTCATGAAAACTTGGCTTATTAGGCAAATTGGGCCTTGCATAGTAGGCTGAGAAGTGAGTTCTGGCTACTAGGTACGACATATATATATATATATATATATATATATATATATATATATATATATATATATATATATAAGCCTATACTTGCATAAACCACAAGTGAAGATTAACAATCTTTGGACAACACCCACCAGTGGGACTCGAACCCAGAAAGCACAACTACCTTCCAGTAGCTGGCATAACTAGTATGCTTTAACCCACTACGCCATCAGACCTTACAAAAGAAGTAGATAGTTCGAGATATATATCTCAAACATCTCCACCTCCCGAAGGCACCAGATGAGTGAGGGGTCAGTCTGCATTTTTCGTCAAGCCACTGTCAACACTGGTGGGTGTTGTCCAAAGATTGTTAATCTTCACTTGTGGTTTATGCAAGTATAGGCTTATAAGCTGGACACGAGTTCTCTCACATTGACAGTGGCTTGACGAAAAATGCAGACTGACCCCTCACTCATCTGGTGCCTTCGGGAGGTGGAGATGTTTGAGATATATATCTCGAACTATCTACTTCTTTTGTAAGGTCTGATGGCGTAGTGGGTTAAAGCATACTAGTTATGCCAGCTACTGGAAGGTAGTTGTGCTTTCTGGGTTCGAGTCCCACTGGTGGGTGTTGTCCAAAGATTGTTAATCTTCACTTGTGGTTTATGCAAGTATAGGCTTATATATATATATATATATATATATATATATATATATATATATATATATATATATATATATATATATATATATATATAATATTGTATATTCTCCCAACCTTCTGGGTTCATGTCCTTTATTCCTCTACGTCTCAAGTAATGTATGAGGCAATTTACCGTCACTTGTCTTGTGTCCCATCGAGATGCGCGCTACTTGATAAGGTTTTGTAGTCACAAGTTTTGCTGGTAGTTGATGACATTACGTCGTGTGAGTGTCTCTACCCTTCTGTGGGGCTGTTAGTGTTGTGGCACTCATCTTGCCTGTGAGTGTTTGTATGTACTCACCTAGTTGTGCTTGCGGAGGTTAAGCTCTGGCTCTTTAGTCCCGCCTCTCAACTGTCAATCAACTGGTGTACAGATAGAGCCCCTAATGGGCTCTATCATATCTACATTTGAAACTGTGTATGGAGTCAGCCTCCACCACATCACTGTCTAATGCATTCCACTGGTTAATAATTATCCTTATCAATCCTTATCCTTAATTATCCTTATCAATTACTCGGAGAATTTTGTAGGTAATGACCATGTCTCCCCTTACTCCTCTGTCGTGAATTACATCTCACGAAGCCTTTCCTCTTAACTCATGCCTCTTAGTTCTGGGACTAGTCTAGTGGCATACCTCTGAACTTTTTTCCTAGCTTCGTCTTGCGCTTGACAAGGTACGGGCTCCATGCTGGGGCCGCATACTCCTGGATTGGTCTTACATATGACATGTACAATGTTCTGAATAATTCCATACACAGGTTCCTGAAGGCTGTTCTGATGTTAGCCAGCCTCGCGTATACCACAGATGTTATTCATTTTATAAGGGCTTCAGGAGACAGGTTTGGTGTGATATCAACTCCTAGATCTTTCTCTCTGTCTGTTTCATGAAGTACTTAATTTCCTATTCGGTATCCTGTGTCTGGCCTCCTGTGTCCACCTTCTAGTGTCATGACCTTGCATTTACTCGGGTTGAACTTTAGTAACCATTTGTTGGACCATTCATTCAGTCTGTATAGGTCATCTTGTTGCCTCCTACTATCATCCTCTGTTTTAATCCTCCTCATAATTTTTAAATCATCAGCAAACAATGAGAGGAACGATTCTATTCCCCCTGGGAGATCATTTACATATATCAGAAACAGTATAGGTCCAAGGACTGAACCCTGCGGGACTCCACTGGTGACGTCTCGCCAATCTGAGGCCTTACCCCTCACAGTGACTCCCTTTCTTCTGTTGCTTAGGTACTCCCTTATCCAAAGGAGCTCCTTCCTTTTCACTCCTGCCTGCTTCTCCAGCTTTTATACTAGCCTCTTGTGTGGTACTGTGTCAAAGGTTTTTGGCAATTCCTACTGGGCTCTGTCACATCTACATATGAAACTGTGTATGGAGTCAGCCTCCACCACATCACTGCTTAATAAATGCATGTGTGTTTGTGTATGTGCAGGTACGCCCTGGTCAATGCAAAAATATTGGAACATATAAACAATAGAGTGAAGAAACTCTTTGGCCACACGTACTCAACTCTGAAATTTCTCTTTCTACGAAAACAGTAATGAAGTGAATTCATAAGAATATAAAAATCAAGAAAACTGCAGGGGGCCTATTGACCCAAACAAGGCAGCTTGTATTTATATCCATCATAGCTCATTGCTATATATGTCTGTCCTACTCTTGAAATAATGCAACGATCCCACGTCTATTATGTTACCCTGGAAATTGGTTCCATTAACCAACATCCCTATTTCGTAACCAGTATTTACCGTGGTCTTTTTTCAGAATCTAATCTTTGGCAATTTAAATTTATTGTTTCAATTTTGTGAAGGTATATTTATATACTTATTTATTACCTCTTTCTTACTCCATTGTTATTCTTTCAGAATGTTACAACTAACTCTTCATCTCTCTCAAAAATAAAAATTAAGATGTTTTAATGGATCTTCATTTGCATTTCTGTTCATTCTATTCAGATATTAAACTTGTATTAAACAGTGCCTAATAAAAATAATAAGATAAAGTTGGCTTATTCCTAACACTGCTACAAATAAAACCCAGTATATGCTTTATTTATAATTGTTCATCGACTTTTTGCCTAAGAACCTTCCTAATCATGTCTCGCAAATCTTCGCATTTTGATCTCACAGTTTTAGCAATGTCCAGCTGGCATCTGTTAAATTTATTATCATTTCCTTAGCTCCCTCAGACCCCTTTTCATTTTTTAGTAGGTATTCCTGTGTCTCAATCATGAGAATGTTTGTTAAACCACAGAGGTACATATTTATATGGTTTTCTAACTCCAATTGTGCTTTATCTCTGTTTTCTTAATACCCCCTAAGCTGTAGTTAAACTTACGATAACCCTCCCATTACCATGTGCGCCTTACTTGGTGACACATATGTCGTGAATCATATGTCTTATGACACTGAGAAGGAACTTTCACTCAGAAGCTTCTAGGAAAGCTTATGAGTATATTCAGAAGCTTTCCTGAAATCCAAGGACAGAATGTCGCAATCATTTTCGCTATCGTCTGCTTGAAACATATTAGAAAATATTAGAATGAAATATTTATAAACACGAGCGGCCATTAGTAAAACCACATTGTAAATTCCCTTGACAATCAATTTATTGTTTTTATTCTAAATTAAGACGCATGGATTTTGCGATTATTGATTCATGCAACTTTTCTGCAATAAACTTTAATCTAACTGGGCGATAGCTCGACGCCAGTGATCCATCTTTCTTCTCCTCGATGACTTTACTGCTTTTGACATTAACAGCTTAATAAATACGCATTTACATTTTTCTATTTGTTAAAAAAACGTCCTATCTGGTAATACTCAGAGAAATCCCATTATCATTGATATATCAATGGGAAAATCCACAGGCGCTGTGATGAGGGATTCTAGCTATTGGATTTGGATTTTGCATTTGGACAGAGAAACTGGATTTTCTCTGTCCTCTGGTAACCTCTAAAGTAGTTAATTTATCCTTTTCATCGCCCGCAAAAAATTTTTTTGCCTGCAGGGATAATGTTAACATGTTCTTTAGTAAGTATAGAGACTTAAACTTATTCAAAATGCCACACACATAGTTTGCCTTTTCCTCTGTTACCTGACTTGTCATGGTTTCCAATGGTCCAGCCTTCTCGCTTTTTTTATATAATTGAAAAAACTATGTTAGGATTTGTCTTTGCCTGCCCTGCTCTACATCATAAATTTTCTTTATGGAGTTTTTCTTATTTCTTTTTTACCACTTCTTACTGGTTTGACAAACTGTTGTTCTAAATAGACATCACTATTATTCGTTCGTTTGTAAATTGAATTTTTTTTCGATAATTTTCTTTAGCCTCGAGGTTATTTTTGATCATTGCTTTACAGTGTATATAATTTATATGGCACGCTTGTTTCCAGGTCTAAGAATAATCGAGTTAAAATGTTTATCTACATCGTGAGCCAATCCGATGTTGTCACTCTATTGGTCGCTCATCGCTACACTCTCACCTCTTACCAGAGGCGTGACGTAGCTCCCGGGCTCAGCTCCACTCAGTCTACCTTTCCAATCTTCCAAGAAACTTGTCCAATCCTACATTAAATTCCCATTAAGGAATGTTAACAGATCTCTTACGAGAACTTTTCCTTGCTATGTTAAATCTAAGATCCTTGAGCTACCGCTAACTCAATCCTTATTTCCATGTTTTTGTTAGTGCAATAACACCTGTCGTTTCTGTACCCAACGATGCCCTTAAATTAAGCAACTGTGTTGCTAATATTGCTATAATTTGGGAAGCACACCTTTAGGGTGTAATTATGTTTAAACCTATTTATACGCCTAATATTTTTACCAACACTTTTTTCAGGGTTTTCTCATTACTGAGAAAATTAATCATTACTGTCACTAGAACGACTACTGTTTGCTATTCTTTTTACGATATGTATTTTCTCCTCTTATTATTTAAACCCATACTGCTATGAACTGTTTAAAATCTTATATTCAATTTCTTCTTAAGAGTCTGCCTAAGATTCCTTGAGAGATGAGCCCCATCCTTCACATACATGGTATTATTGACAAAGAAATAGTCCCAGTTATTTATGAACGGGACTGCATCAGGGAATGAACCAACTTCCCGACTCACTGAACAGTCGGGAAATGACTGTACATGGCTAGTTGATTAGATTAGGCTGGAAAGAAAGTGGCCAAACAGAAAGGGACAAGTAAATATACAAGGTTTTGCATATTTAAAAAAAAAAAAAAATATATATATATATATATATATATATATATATATATATATATATATATATATATATATATATATATATATATATATATATATATATATATGCGAACAAGCCTGAATGGTCCCCAGGACAATATGCAACTGAAAACTCACACCCCAGAAGTGACTCGAACCCATACTCCCAGGAGCAACGCAACTGGTATGTACAAGACGCCTTAATCCACTTGACCATCACGACCGGACATAATGAGGTGATAGCCGAGGCTATTTGAACCACCCCACCGCCGGCACTCGGATAGTAATCTTGGGCATAGCATTTTACCAAATCACCTCATTCTTTGGGGCACACGTGAGGAACACAAATGCGAACAAGCCTGAATGGTCCCCAGGACAATATGCAACTGAAAACTCACACCCCAGAAGTGACTCGAACCCATACTCCCAGGAGCAACGCAACTGGTATGTACAAGACGCCTTAATCCACTTGACCATCACGACCGGACATAATGAGGTGATAGCCGAGGCTATTTGAACCACCCCACCGCCGGCACTCGGATAGTAATCTTGGGCATAGCATTTTACCAAATCACCTCATTCTTTGGGGCACACGTGAGGAACACAAATGCGAACAAGCCTGAATGGTCCCCAGGACAATATGCAACTGAAAACTCACACCCCAGAAGTGACTCGAACCCATACTCCCAGGAGCAATGCAACTGGTATGTACAAGACGCCTTAATCCACTTGACCATCACGACCGGACATAATGAGGTGATAGCCGAGGCTATTTGAACCACCCCACCGCCGGCACTCGGATAGTAATCTTGGGCATAGCATTTTACCAAATCACCTCACCTTATCATGTCGTGAAGACATCATAAGAAGGAAAGTGAAACGCCATGCAACCTCTGAAGAGACAACTAACACAACACCTATAACCCCAATTAACTATTTTACAGGAACTTCTTTTCCACAGCTCATAAAACGGAGGAAAGGGTCCTGAAAGATATTGTTAATAGAAACGTTATCCCTACAGACAAAAATCAGAGGATACAACTGACGATTTACTATAAAACCAGAAAAACGGCCAGCCTACTCATGAGAAACTCTCCAGACACCAAACAGAACGCTTTAAAAGAGACTAACGTCGTCTATGCCTTCAAATGCCCTCTTGGGGACTGTAAGCTCCAAAAAACCCAGTATATAGGCAAGACAACAACATCTCTTTCTAGGCGTTTAACGATGCATAAGCAACAGGGCTCCATTAAGGAACATATAATCTCTTCCCACAACCAAACCATCGCCAGAGAAATCCTAGTAAACAACACAGAAATCATCGATAGATACAGCGATAGCAGGCGGCTTGACGTTTGCGAGGCACTACACATCAAGAAGTCAACACCAGCAATCAACAGACAATTAATGCACAACTATATTCTACCCACCTCAAGACTCCGCTCCAATATAGAAGCATCAAGAAATATGGACCAATAGGCTTTCTACAAATCACTTCCATTCAATACCCATTGTTTCGTGTTCTGTCTTGTGTTTAGGAATTTAATACCCTATTAATACCACCTCACCCTATCCACCTCACTCAAATGTAGATATAAACAAATCGAAGATGTGTAAGTTCTATTCAGTTGTGTAAGTGTAAGCTAAAGTCTTTGAAAATGTAATAAGTTTTACGAAACGCGCTCAAGTGTTGCGTCAGACTAGAAATAAAAATGAATTTTGGAGAATTGATTTTTGAATTACCACCAACAGTGAAAAGAAATGTACGAAAGATCAAGAAAATTCGTGTTAGAATTATTAATCTTACTTTTTCGGTCATATTTAATAATATATGTCTACAGGAAAGACTGCGACCAAAATATACTAATATATATATATATATATATATATATATATATATATATATATATATATATATATATATATATATATATATATATATATATATATATATATATATATTTAACGTAGATATATGACCGAACCTAACCTAACCTAACCTATCTTTATAGGTTAGGTTAGGTTAGATAGCCGAAAAAGTTAGGTTAGGTTAGGTTAGGTATGTTAGGTAGTCGAAAAACAATTAATTCGTGAAAACTTGGCTTACCAGGCAAATCGGGCCCCGCACAGCAGGCAGAGAAGCGCGTTCCGGCCACTAGGCACGACATATATATATATATATATATATATATATATATATATATATATATATATATATATATATATATATATATATATATATATATATATTATATATATATATATACATATTATATACATACATACATTATATATATATATAATATATATATATATTATATATATATATATACATATTATATACATACATACATTATATATATATAATAT
>NC_091160.1:24688640-24708640 GCF_040958095.1 Procambarus clarkii
TTAGAGAAAATATATTAATTCAGGAAAACTTGGCTTATTAGGCAAATCGGGCCTTGCATAGCAGGCCGAGTACGATGTTCTGGCTACTAGGTACAACATATATATATATATATATATATATATATATATATATATATATATATATATATATATATATATATATATATATATATAACTATATCAAGCTAGATTTAAAAAATGCCTTCAATTTGGTGCGGAGGGATGCTGTACTCCGTGCGGTTCATAGTCATTTCTCTTCCCTCTACCCTTTTGTACATTCATGCTACAGTATGGATCTTAAGCTACTTTTTGTGCGAACATGAAATTGACTCGCGAGAAGGCGTCCAACAGGGTGACCCCCTTGCTCCTCTCCTTTTCTGCTTAGTCATCAAACAAGTCACAGAGGTCCTGTCCAGCGAGCTTAACATCTGGTTCTTGGATGATGGTACCCTAGCTCGTTCCCAAGACTCCCTCCTGGAGGACATCAGAAAAATCCAGGAGCAAGGTGCAGTTTTAGGCCTCACCCTGAACGCTTCTAAATGTGAAATAATATGTTCCAACCCGGGCATCGTAGAGAGAATAGAGGGTCTTCTGCCAAATATCCACAAAACTAAACCTGAAGACAGCACACTCCTAGGAGCTCCCCTGGGGTTGAAAGCCATCGATGAGGTCCTTGATAAGAAAATCGCCGACCTTAAGAGGATGGATGGGAGGATTGAGGATATTGATGCTCATGATGCACTCTACCTCATCACCAGATGTCTGTCCCTAACCCAGGTTAACCTACTTTCTGAGGTGTTCACCATCTTACAGTAGCCAAAAACTAAGTGAGTATGACCGGTTACTGAAATCAATGCTAGAAAAAGCCCTTAACCTCTCTCTCGATGACCTACAGTGGAAACAAGCCTCTCTTCCCGTAAGACTTGGGGGCCTCGGAGTTCAAACAGCAACGCAAATCGCTGTTCCAGCCTTCCTGTCCTCCTTATCAGCATCCGACGACCTTGTGAAGGAAATTCTACCTGCCCACTTACATCAGCTGGCAGGTGTACATGACCCCAATTTTACACGCTGTGCCACAGAGTGGACCTCTCTTGCAGGCCAATCACCTCAACCACCATCCCCAAAAGCCCATAAGCAATCCAGCTGGGATGGCCCCATTGTAGACCGAGTTGCTGTAGAGTGCCTGGGTGCTGCAACAACACAACACGACATTGCTCGCCTCACAGCAGTAGCAGCACCACATGCAGGGGATTTCCTGTTAGCAACCCCAATGTCGGCAACTGGCATGCGTCTCACACCACACGCCCTCCGAATTGCTGTGGCCCTCCGCCTTGCTGCCCCAATCCACACCAGATATAGGTGTATTTGCGGCGAGGTGGTGGCTGACAGGTACGGCCACCATGGCCTACTCTGCCAAAGCACAGGGGGATGGCACTCGAGGCACAGTGAAGTTAACGACATCATCAAGAGGAGCCTCACCACAGCTGGATGCCCAGCTGAAAGAGAGCCCCGTTACCTAACGCCCCGTAACTCTGATGCTCTTATTGGTCGCCCGGATGGTATCACAGTGAACCCCTGGAAGAATGGCAAGCAGTTGGTATGGGACTACACGTGCGTATCAACCCTGGCTAACACCTACATTAACCTCAGTGTTGCACAACCAGGTGGCGCTGCCACCCACAGGGAAGCAGCCAAATCCCGTAAGTATAGAGAACTGGATCACCACTACAATTTTGTCCCCATTGCTTCTGAGACACTCGGCGCCTGGGGTAAAAGTGTTACCAGTTTTTTGAAGGAACTGGGTTCTAGGCTATATTGAAACAACAAGGGACCCAAGAGCTGCAAGCTTTCTTTTCCAGCGCCTCGGTGTGGCGATACAGAGGGGAAATGCGCACTGCATCCAGGGTTCCTGCCCGCCATCTGAGGAGCTGGAGGAACTCGACAACCTATGATAACCATCTTTGTAACCCATATGTAACTCCTTTTTTGTAACAAAGTTCAAATAAAGTAAATATATATATGTACATACAAAAGAATGGGGGTGGTAGGAGAAGATAATATTAGTGTTCAGTGAGAAACCACAAGGTCTCCTCTGAATACTTTTTATTTTCTTCTCCGAGGCTATGGGTCCCCACATTGGCACCAGAGGTGGTACCCTCACAAACTTTATACATATATATATATATATATATATATATATATATATATATATATATATATATATATATATATATATATATATATATATATATGTATATATATATATATATATATATATATATATATATATATATATATATATATATTATATATATATATATATATATATATATATATATATATATATATATATATATATATTTATATATATATATATATATATATATATATATATATATATATATTTATATATATATATATATATATATATATATATATATATATATATATATATATATATATATATATATATATATATATTAGTATATTTTGGTAGCAGTCTTTCCTGTAGACATATATTATTAAATATGACCGAAAAAGTATGATTAATATTTCTAACACGAATTTTCTCAATATTTCTTATGTTTCTTTTTACTGTTGATGGTAATTGAAAAATCAATTCTCCAAAATTCATTTTTATTTCAAGTCTGACGCTACACTTGAACGCGTTTTGTAATAACATATTACATTTTCAAAGACTTTTAGTTTACACACACACAACTATAACCTGCAAACACTAAACTATGCTATGATTTAAACAGCTTTGATTTTATTTTATACCCGCATTTTGGGTGAGGTGATATGTTACAACAGTTTTGGATGAGGTAAACAAAACTTTCAACACAGGACAGAACACGAAACAATGGGTAATAATTGGGTCAATTGAAGGTAAGAATGGAAGTAACTGCAGAGGGCCTATTGGCCATACATCTTGATGCTTCTATATTGGAGCGGAGTCTTGAAGTGGGTAGAATATAGTTGTGCATTAATTGGCTGTTGATTGCTGGTGTTGACTTCTTGATGTGTAGTGCCTCGCAAATGTCAAGCCGCCTGCTATCGCTGTATCTATCGATGATTTCTGTGTTGTTTGCTAAGAAATTATATGTTCCTTAATGGAGTCCTGTTGCTTATGCATCGTTAATGGCCTGGAAAGAGATGTTGTTGTCTTGCCTATATACTGAGATCTTTGAGGCTTACAGTCCCCAAGTGGGCATTTGAAGGCATAGACGACGTTGGTCTCTTTTAAAGCGTTCTGCTTTGTGTCTGGAGAGTTTCTCATGATTAGGCTGGCCGTTTTTTTTGGTTTTATAGTAAATCGTCAGTTGTATCTTTGGATTTTTGGCTGTAGGGATAACGTTTCTATTAACAATATCTTTCAGGACTCTTTCCTCCGTTTTATGAGCTGTGGAAAAGAAGATCCTGTAAAATAGTCTAATAGGGGGTATAGGTGTTGTGTTAGTTGTCTCTTCAGGGGTTGCATGGCGTTTCACCTTCCTTCTTATGATGTCTTCAACGAAACCATTGGAGAAGTCGTTGTTGACTAGGACCTGCCTTACCCTACAGTGTTCTTCATCGTCTTGCTTCCCTCCTGAGCTGTGGCTGAGAGCACGGTCGACATAAGCGTTAACAACACTCCTCTTGTACTTGTCTGGGCAGTCACTGTTGGCATTGAGGCACATTCCTATGTTTGTTTCCTTAGTGTAGACTGCAGTGTGGAAACCTCCGCTCCTTTCCATGACTGTTACATCTAGAAATGGCAGCTTCCCATCCTTCTCCATCTCGTAAGTGAAACGCAACACAGAATTCTGCTCAAATGCCTCCTTCAGCTCCTGCAGATGTCTGACATCAGGTACCTGTGTAAAAATTTCGGCAACATACCTGCAGTATATGGCCGGTTTCAAGTTCATGTCAACTAAGACGTTTTGTTCGATGGTACCCATGTAGAAGTTCGCAAACAGGACACCTAGGGGAGAACCCATGGTGACCCCATCTACTTGCTTATACATGTGCCCATCCGGGCTCAAGAAGGGTGCCTCTTTATTACTAGCTTGGAGTAGTTTCCTTAGAATGTTTTCGGGTATGTCAAAAGGAGTACAGGCCGGATTACGATACACTCTGTCCGCTATTATCCCGATTGTTTCATCCACAGGTACGTTGGTAAACAGTGATTCTATGTCCAATGAGGCTCCTATCCCTGTGGCCCGTGTTCCCCGCAGTAAGTCAACAAATTCCTTTGCAGACTTCAGTCTGAAGGCGCAAGGGACATAAGGAGTCAGCAAGCCGTTGAGTCGCTTCACCAGTCTGTACGTGGGTTTGGGTATCTGGCTGATGATTGGCCGAAGTGGGTTTCCAGGCTTATGTGTCTTGACATTTCCATACGCGTATCTAGGCTTATATTCCATAATAAACTCCATAATTGGAGCGGAGTCTTGAGGTGGGTAGAATATAGTTGTGCAATAATTGGCTGTTGATTGCAACAGCCAATTGATTGGCTGTTGCTGTTGATTGGCAATCAACAGCCAATTATTGCACAACTATATTCTACCCACCTGAAGACTCCGCTCCAATATAGAAGCATCAAGAAATATGGACCAATAGGCTTTCTACAAACACTTCTATTCAATACCCATTGTTTGTGTTCTGTCTTGTGTTGATACTTTTAATACCCTATTAATATCCCCTCTTGTTCTGTCTTGTGTTAATGCCACATCACCCCTCCCACCTCACTCAAATGTAGATATAAAATCGGAGATACGTAAGTTCTATTCAGTTGTGTATTTGTGAACTAAAAGTCTTTGAAAATGTAATAAGTTTTACGAAACGCGCCCGTGTCGCGTCAGACTAGAAATAAAAATGAATTTTGGAGAATTGATTTTTGATTTACCTCCAACAGTGAAGCGTAATGTACGAAAGATTGAGAAAATTCGTGTTAGAATTATTAATCTTACTTTTTCGGTCATATTTAATAATATATGTCTACAGGAAAGACTGCTACCAAAATATACTAATATATATATATATATATATATATATATATATATATATATATATATATATATATATATATATATATATATATATATATATATACATATATATATATATATATATATATATATATATATATATATATATATATATATATATATATATATATATGAGTTTGTTTCCTTAGTGTTCTACACTAAGGAAACAAACATAGGAATGTGCCTCAATGTCAACAGTGACTGCCCAGACAGGTACAAGAGTTGTGTTGTTAATGCTTATGTCGACCGTGCTCTCAGCCACATCTCAGGATGGAAGCAAGTCGACGAAGAACTCTGTAGGGTAAGGCAGGTCCTAGTCAACAACGGCTTCTCCAATGGTTTCGTGGAAGACATCATAAGAAGGAAAGTGAAACGCCATGCAACCTCTGAAGAGACAACTAACACAACACCTATACCCCCTATTAGACTATTTTACAGGAACTTCTTTTCCACAGCCCATAAAACGGAGGAAAGGGTCCTGAAAGATATTGTCAGTAGAAACGTTATCACTACAGACAAAAATCAGAAGATACAACTGACAATTTACTATAAAACGAAAAAAACGGCCAGCCTACTCATGAGAAACTCTCCAGAAAAAAAGCAGAACGTTTTAAAAGAGACCAATGTCGTCTATGCCTTCAAATGCCCTCTTGGGGACTGTAAGCCTCAAAAAACTCAGTATATAGGCAAGACAACAACATCTCTTTCCAGGCGTTTAACGATGCATAAGCAACAGGGCTCCATTAAGGAACATATAGCCTCTTCCCACAACCAAACTATCACCAGAGAAATCTTAACAAACAACACAAAAATCATCGATAGATACAGCGATAGCAGGCGGCTCGACGTCTGCGAGGCACTACACATCAAGTAGTCAACACCAGCAATCAACAGCCAATTAATGCACAACTATATTCTACCCACCCACTTCAAGACTCCGCTCCAATATAGAAGCATCAAGAAATATGGACCAATAGGCTTTCTACAATTACTTCCATTCAATACCCATTATTTCGTGTTCTGTCTTGTGTTTGAATTTAATACCCATTCAATACCCATTGTTGAAAATTCGTTTTCACCTCATCCACCTCACCCAAATGTAGATATAAAATCGAAGATGTGTAAGCTCTATTCAGTTTCAGTTGTGTGTTTGTAAACTAAAGTCTTTGAAAATGTAATAAGTTTTACGAAACGCGCTCAAGTGTCGCGTCAGACTAGAAATAAAAATGAATTTTGGAGAATTGATCTTTGAATTACCATCAACAGTGAAAAGAAACGTAAGAAAGATGAAGAAAATTCGTGTTAGAATTATTAATTTTACTTTTTAGGTCATATTTAATAATATATGTCTACAGGAAAGACTGCTACCAAAATATACTAATACATATATATATATATATATATATATATATATATATATATATATATATATATATATATATATATATATATATATATATATATTTATACATATATATATATATATATATATATATATATGTATATATATATATATATATATATATATATATATATATATATATATATATATATATATATATATATATATATATATATACATATATACCTTTGAACCACTTTCCGGAGCTATTCATACCCGTGCCACCTCTTGGGTGGCTTAATCTTCATCAATCATCTGAACCACTGTCACCACACCAACCTGAGCTGAGAATAACCTGCAATACCTCGGCTTAAAGAATTAATAGCCAACCCACACATCTAATGAAGTGAGAACGACAACATGTTCTCCTCATACTGGACCTTTACCAAGTACAAACTAACTAATATATTACAACATCAGTGATGTTCCTAATGCATATATAATATTCCCGCCTCTCTGGAAGTCTTTAAGCAGAATACATACACAGGCAACAGTGAATTATAATTACGTAAGGGAACCGAAGTCCCTGATCATAATTGTACTCAGGGACGAGTAATGGAATGAATAATGGACTAGCAATAAAATATCCCATACACGGTTCCAAAGAATTTTCATGATTCTTCCAAAGAATCGTGGAAACAAATGTCCCAGTGAATATGATATTTATGATAATGAATGTGATATTGTGTTCTAAATGCAAGAGTGCCGTTGTGTCTAATTAGGAAAAGTATTAAGGAAATATTGTGTTTTTTCCTGTGTTCATTCAGGAAAAATAGTGTTTAATATTACATGTATTAAGGAAAAATCTACACATCCCTTCCCTCCCCCCTCACCAGATAACAGCTCCCCACCAGATAACATCCCTTCCCGATCCCAGATAGCATGCCTTCCCGACACCTAATAACATCTCCCACCTGATAACATCCCCGCCAGATAACATCCCCAATCAGATAACATCCCCCTACCAGATAACATCCCCTCACCACCAGATAACATCCCCCTTGCCAGATAACAACCCCCCATCAGACAACATCACCCCACCAGATAACATCCCCCTACCAGATAACACCCCATCAGATAACATCCCCCCTACCAGATAACATCCCGTTATCAAATAACATCCCCCCTACTAGATAACATCCCCCCAACGAGATAACATCCCGTCATCAGATAACATCCCCCTACTAGATAATATCCCCCCCTACCAGATAACATCTTTCCCCACCAGATAACACCTCCCCACAAGATAACCCCCCTCCACCAGACAACATTCCCTCGCTACCAGTTAATACTCCTCCACCCACCAGATAACATCCTTTCCCCACGTGATAACACCCGCCCCCCACTAGATAACATTCCTCCCCAACCAGATAACACCCCCCCCACCAGATAATTTCCCTCCCCAACCAGATAACACCCCCCACCAGATAATATCCCTCCTCAACCAGATAACACCCCCCCCACCAGATAATATCCCTCCCCAACCAGATAACACCCCCCCCCCCCTACCAGATAATATCCCTCCCCCCCCCCTACACAAGAAAAACTTCCCATACCTATGCACGGAAAAGATATATTGATTGTGATTGGTTGCCAGACAGCAACATGCAAATCTTTCGCATTCTGGAGAAGTGCCGGAAAGTAGCCCGGACCGGCTATTCCGGGCCGGCTATCACGCCAGCTATCACGCCAACTAACAAGCATTTATATGCAACTAAGAATACCAATCGAGTTTGCTTAATTGTATAATACTTCTGTATGACCGAAAAAACTGTGATACGAGCAGAATTTTTTGGGATGAGATTATTTGTTAAATAACTTGGGCGAGTCATGGCGGCTATTGGCTTAAATTTCACGAGAGTGAGTATGCAGATCCGCAAGACTATATCCGCTTCTTGTTTTATATATATATATATATATATATATATATATATATATATATATATATATATATATATATATATATATATATATATATATATATATATATATATATATATACTAATATATATATATATATACTAATATATATACATATATATATATATATATATATATATATAAATATATATATGTATATTTTGGTAGCACTCTGTCCTGTAGACATATATTATTAAATATGACCGAAAAAGCGGATTAAGGCGTCCTGTAGATACCAGTTGCGTTGCTCCTGGGAGTATGAGTTCGAGTCACTTCTGGGGTGTGAGTTTTCAGTCGCATATAGTCCTGGGGACCGTTCAGGCTTGTTCGCATTTGTGTTCCTCAAGTATGCCCCAAAGGAAACTTAGTGTTCACTTCTCTCATGATTAGTGCTCACTCTTCACATGATTAGTCTTTACCTCTCACATGATTAGTTCTGACAAGATTAGTGTTTACTTCTCACATTATTCGTTCTCACATAATTAGTGTTCGCTTCTAACATGGTTAGTTCTCACATGATACATGATTAGTGTTCACTTCTCCCATGGTTAGTTCTCACATGATTAGTTTTCACTATTCAAATGATTAGTTCTCACATGATTAGTGTTCACTTCTCAAATGATTAGTTCTCACATGATTAATGTTCACTTCTCACATGATTACTACTCACGTCTCACATGATTAGTGTTCACTTCTCACCTGCAGTAGTGTGCACTTCTAACTTGATTAGTGTTCACTTCATGCATAATTGTTGTTCATTTCTCATACAAGCATTGTTCACCTCGAAAAAGACTCTTGTTCAGCTCCCACAATTGTTTACTTCTCACAAGACGATCTCTCATTTCTCACAAGACTATTGTGCCTGTCTCAAAAGACTATCGCTTACATGTCAGAAACAAGATCAGCCAGTCTATCAGTCAATCGGAATTGAGGTGATGTGCCAATAAGAGAGTTTCCTGTGAAGCTTCGTGTTAATTTTTATCAAAATGCTCCTCAGTTTTAAATTTGATCTTTCAAGAAATTAACTAATCACGAGATAAAATGTATCTGTTTGTGTCTTAAATTGCGATAAAGTTCCACGGAACCAGGTTCGTCAGTTGTTGTTGTTCATGGAATGAGGATGTTAGCAGCTTCCTAGTGGTTGGTTTAACAACTGACTGATTCAGTTGTTACCTTATTTTGACACCGTCTCCCCCTCACTGTCAATCCTTCATAAAACACTGGTAAATACAGAGCAAAATTGCAGCTCGAATTAGTAAACTTAACCAGTTTAAAGAATCAGTACATATAATCAGTTTAAAGAATCAGTAAATTTAAACAGTTTAACGAACCAGTAAATTTAACCAGTTTAAAGAAACAGTACATTTAACCAGTTTAAAGAATCAGTTAATTTAACCAGTTTAAAGAATCAGTAAATTTAATCAGTTTAAAGAATCAGTAAATTTAACCTGTTTAAAGAATCAGTAAATTTAACCAGTTTAACGAAGCAGTAAATTTAACCAGTTTAACGAATCTGTAAATTTAATCAGTTTAAAGAATCAGTAAATTTAACGAGTTTAAAGAATATACAACCATGAACATTAAGCACACACCTAGAGCCCAGCTCCATTAGTTGTGTGTCAGCTCCCCGGCAACTCTAGTTAAAGACTGACAGTCAATTTCTTCCCTGTCAGTTCTGTAATTGGTTTCTCAGTGTTTTTGTTATACCAGAGGAAAGTGACTCTTCATCAATCATCTGAACCACTCTCACCACACCAACCTGAGCTGAGAATAACCTGCAATACCTCGGCTTAAAGAATTAATAGCCAACCCACACATCTAATGAAGTGAGAACGACAACATGTTCTTCTCATACTGGACCTTTACCAACTGCAAACTAACTAATATATTACAACATCAGTGATGTTCCTAATGCATATATAATATTCCCGCCTCTCTGGAAGTCATTAAGCAGAATACATACACAGGCAACAGTGAATTATAATTACGTAAGGGAACCGAAGTCCCTGATCATAATTGTACTCAGGGACGAGTAATGGAATGAATAATGGACCAGCAATAAAATATCCCATACACGGTTCCAAAGAATTTTCATGATTCTTCCAAAGAATCATGGAAACAAATGTCCCAGTGAATATGATATTTATGATAATGAATGTGATATTGTGTTCTAAATGCAAGAGTGCCGTTGTGTCTAATTAGGAAAAGAATTAAGGAAATATTGTGTTTTTTCCTGTGTTCATTCAGGAAAAATAGTGTTTAATATTACATCTATTAAGGAAAAATCTACACATCCCTTCCCTCCCCCCTCACCAGATAACAGCTCCCCACCAGATAACATCCCTTCCCGATCCCAGATAGCATGCCTTCCCGACACCTAATAACATCTCCCACCTGATAACATCCCCGCCAGATAACATCCCCAATCAGATAACATCCCCCTACCAGATAACATCCCCTCACCACCAGATAACATCCCCCTTGCCAGATAACAACCCCCCATCAGACAACATCACCCCACCAGATAACATCCCCCTACCAGATAACACCCCATCAGATAACATCCCCCCTACCAGATAACATCCCGTTATCAAATAACATCCCCCCTACTAGATAACATCCCCCCAACGAGATAACATCCCGTCATCAGATAACATTCCCCTACTAGATAATATCCCCCCCTACCAGATAACATCTTTCCCCACCAGATAACACCTCCCCACAAGATAACCCCCCTCCACCAGACAACATTCCCTCGCTACCAGTTAATACTCCTCCACCCACCAGATAACATCCTTTCCCCACGTGATAACACCCGCCCCCCCACTAGATAACATTCCTCCCCAACCAGATAACACCCCCCCCCCACCAGATAATATCCCTCCCCAACCAGATAACAGCCCCCCCACCAGATAATATCCCTCCTCAACCAGATAACACCCCCCCCCCACTAGATAATATCCCTCCCCAACCAGATAACACCCCCCCCCCTACCAGATAATATCCCTCCCCCCCCCCCTACACAAGAAAAACTTCCCATACCTATGCACGGAAAAGATATATTGATTGTGATTGGTTGCCAGACAGCAACATGCAAATCTTTCGCATTCTGGAGAAGTGCCGGAAAGTAGCCCGGACCGGCTATTCCGGGCCGGCTATCACGCCAGCTATCACGCCAACTAACAAGCATTTATATGCAACTAAGAATACCAATCGAGTTTGCTTAATTGTATAATACTTCTGTATGACCGAAAAAACTGTGATACGAGCAGAATTTTTTGGGATGAGATTATTTGTTAAATAACTTTGGCGAGTCATGGCGGCTATTGGCTTAAATTTCACGAGAGTGAGTATGCAGATCCACAAGACTATATCCGCTTCTTGTTTTATATATATATATATATATATATATATATATATATATATATATATATATATATATATATATATATATATATATATATATATATATATATATATATATATATATATTAGTATATTTTGGTAGCAATCTTTCCTGTAGACATATATTATTAAATATGACCGAAAAAGCGGATTAAGGCGTCCTGTAGATACCAGTTGCGTTGCTCCTGGGAGTATGAGTTCGAGTCACTTCTGGGGTGTGAGTTTTCAGTCGCATATAGTCCTGGGGACCGTTCAGGCTTGTTCGCATTTGTGTTCCTCAAGTGTGCCCCAAAGGAAACTTAGTGTTCACTTCTCTCATGATTAGTGCTCACTCTTCACATGATTAGTCTTTACCTCTCACATGATTAGTTCTGACAAGATTAGTGTTTACTTCTCACATTATTCGTTCTCACATAATTAGTGTTCGCTTCTAACATGGTTAGTTCTCACATGATACATGATTAGTGTTCACTTCTCCCATGGTTAGTTCTCACATGATTAGTTTTCACTATTCAAATGATTAGTTCTCACATGATTAGTGTTCACTTCTCAAATGATTAGTTCTCACATGATTAATGTTCACTTCTCACATGATTACTACTCACGTCTCACATGATTAGTGTTCACTTCTCACCTGCAGTAGTGTGCACTTCTAACTTGATTAGTGTTCACTTCATGCATAATTGTTGTTCATTTCTCATACAAGCATTGTTCACCTCGAAAAAGACTCTTGTTCAGCTCCCACAATTGTTTACTTCTCACAAGACGATCTCTCATTTCTCACAAGACTATTGTGCCTGTCTCAAAAGACTATCGCTTACATGTCAGAAACAAGATCAGCCAGTCTATCAGTCAATCGGAATTGAGGTGATGTGCCAATAAGAGAGTTTCCTGTGAAGCTTCGTGTTAATTTTTATCAAAATGCTCCTCAGTTTTAAATTTGATCTTTCAAGAAATTAACTAATCACGAGATAAAATGTATCTGTTTGTGTCTTAAATTGCGATAAAGTTCCACGGAACCAGGTTCGTCAGTTGTTGTTGTTCATGGAATGAGGATGTTAGCAGCTTCCTAGTGGTTGGTTTAACAACTGACTGATTCAGTTGTTACCTTATTTTGACACCGTCTCCCCCTCACTGTCAATCCTTCATAAAACACTGGTAAATACAGAGCAAAATTGCAGCTCGAATTAGTAAACTTAACCAGTTTAAAGAATCAGTACATATAATCAGTTTAAAGAATCAGTAAATTTAAACAGTTTAACGAACCAGTAAATTTAACCAGTTTAAAGAAACAGTACATTTAACCAGTTTAAAGAATCAGTAAATTTAACCAGTTTAACAAATGAGTAAATTTAACCAGTTTAAAGAATCAGTAAATTTAACCAGTTTAAAGAATCAGTAAATTTAACCAGTTTAAAGAATCAGTAAATTTAACCAGTTTAAAGAATATACAACCATGAACATTAAGCACACACCTAGAGCCCAGCTCCATTAGTTGTGTGTCAGCTCCCCGGCAACTCTAGTTAAAGACTGACAGTCAATTTCTTCCCTGTCAGTTCTGTAATTGGTTTCTCAGTTTTTTTGTTATACCAGAGGAAAGTGACTCTTCGTGATTACTGCATTTAACTCCTCCCCTTACTTCCTGTACGTCATTTTAACTCTATGTTCCGATCAATTTTGTGTCTCTTCAACAAATCACGTCCTCAGACCTAATACAAACAATTGTGGTGCTCGTTAATCACAGTCAAATGAATTTATTCGGTTCAGTGAAATTATTAGTAGTGCAGTATTGATGGTTCTTTTCAACTAATCGGCCACAGAATAAATAGGTTAAGTGAGTGGCAAGGGATGGAATGCTCCTGGCTAGGCACCTTTAACCAATTCAAAATTAACACTTATAAAAGTTTGAAAATGGGAATGTTAGTCTATGGACAACAAGATATATAACTGAGATTCAGTAACGCAACGTTTATCTTTCGTGTGGTGTTGGCCACAATCAATAACAAAAAGCACACGGTGATGAAAAGGTGTTCATCACACCAGTAACACACCAGCAACACACCAGCAACACACCAGCAACACACCAGCAACACACCAGTAACACACCAGTAACACACCAGCAACACACCAGCAACACACCAGTAACACACCAGCAACACACCAGTAACACACCAGTAACACACCAGCAACACACCAGTAACACACCAGCAACACACCAGTAACACACCAGCAACACACCAGTAACACACCAGTAACACACCAGCAACACACCAGTAACACACCAGTAACACACCAGCAACACACCAGTAACACACCAGTAACACACCAGCAACACACCAGTAACACACCAGCAACACACCAGTAACACACCAGCAACACACCAGCAACACACCAGTAACACACCAGTAACACACCAGTAACACACCAGCAACACACCAGTAACACACCAGCAACACACCAGTAACACACCAGCAACACACCAGCAACACACCAGTAACACACCAGCAACACACCAGCAACACACCAGCAACACACCAGTAACACACCAGCAACACACCAGTAACACACCAGCAACACACCAGCAACACACCAGCAACACACCAGTAACACACCAGCAACACACCAGCAACACACCAGTAACACACCAGCAACACACCAGCAACACACCAGCAACACACCAGCAACACACCAGTAACACACCAGTAACACACCAGCAACACACCAGCAACACACCAGTAACACACCAGCAACACACCAGTAACACACCAGTAACACACCAGTAACACACCAGTAACAATAAGAAAGGAGGTGTAGAGTTCAAGGAACACAATAGCCGGCTACAGGCCAGGTCAGGAAGGCACACTCAATGTCCATACCTTGCAATACAATACAATTACCAAAGTTGCAATGTAATACAGTACAATTACATATTCTTGTTCCCTTAATATACTGCATAAGTTCATAAGTGCATTTTATGGTGTTTGTTAGGATATCTTCTTTCTCATGTGAAGAAAAATGTTGGAAAAATAGAGAAGATTCGCCCCAGAATCACAGATCTTACCCTAAGACCTTTAAGTGGGGTTTCCTTAGTTAAATGTATTTTGATGTTTAAAACAAAATTAATTGGTCTCAAGTGTTCCACGCGTTTAATCTTTAAACGCGTATTTAAATCTTCTTTTAAGAAGTGCTTAATTTTCTTTTAAAGATTCTAATATATTACAGGGAATATTTTAAGTGACATCGGCCTATAGTTCAGTGGCGCGAGTCTTCCTTCCTTCCTTGTTACACATTTGCTAATTTCCCAAGTTCAGGCAGTTTGGTGTTACAAATTAGGAGTTGAAGATTGCAACAAGTGGTCTACACGATGCTGAAGTTGCCTCTTGACGGGACAATGGTGAAATCTCGTCCGGGGGCCTGTGTGGCTGTGGTCAATTGCCTCAAATTGTTGCCACACTTCCTCTGGTCTCACTTCTATTTCATATAGTAATTTTTATGGCAGCACCTGTTCCTGTATGGCAGCACCTGTTATTGTATGGCAGCACCTGTTCCTGTATGGCAGCACCTGTTATTGTATGGCAGCACCTGTTCCTGTATGCCAGCACCTGTTCCTGTATGGCAGCACCTGTTCCTGTATGGCAGCACCTGTTATTGTATGGCAGCACCTGTTTCTGTATGGCAGCACCTGTTCATGTATGGCAGCACCTGTTTCTGTATGGCAGCACCTGTTCCTGTATGGCAGCCCCTGTTCCTGTACAGCAACACCCATTCCAGTGTGGCAACACCTGTTCCATTAGAATTCGTAGAGCTCGCTGCCATGTAGGGAGCAGCTGTGGCTCTTTCTTAAAAACTTCCTGGACGCTCGTATTTAGGTTCTTTGCACAGTTCCTTATCATTCTCTGTGTGGCCCAACCACTTGGGGTGGATGGCATAGTGCGACGGTTTCGCTTCATGCAGGTCAGCGTTCAATCGCCGAGACCGTCCAAGTGATTGGGCACCATTTTTGTCTCTCCCCCCTCCCTGTCCCATCTCAAATCCTTCTCCTGATCTCTTCCAAGTGCTATATAGTCGTAATGGTTTGGCGCTTTCTTCTGATAGTTCCCTTCCCTTCCACCTTCTCCATGAAGGGATGGGAAGAGCTTTTAGCTCTTGGACCCCGCCTTTCTAATCGTCGGTTGCCTAGTGTGCTCAACTCTGGACCATTTTTGTCCATCATATCTATAATATATTTCTCTCACACACACACAACCGACAATATATGACTAATTCGCAAGCAACTTTAATGCAAAGGTGAACAGAGATATCAGGCGAGAGAAAGTCTGCCCATTTATTTCTGTCTCGACTGGAAATCGAACAGGGGCCCCTGGATTGCAAATACCGACCGGCGGCCCCTCGGCCGACAGGACCCTGCAAGAATGTGTGTATGTGTGTGTGTGTGTGTGTGTGTGTGTGTGTGTGTGTGTGTGTGTGTGTGTGCGTGTGTGTGTGTGTGTGTGTGTGTGTGTGTGTGTGTGTGTGTGTGTGTGTGTGTGTGTGTGTGTGTGTGTGTGTGTGTGTGTGTGTGTGTGTGTACTCACCTAGTTGTACTCACCTAGTTGTACTCACCTAGTTGTACTCACCTAGTTGTGTCTGCAGGATCGAGCATTGACTCTTGGATCCCGCATTTCGAGCATCGGTTGTTTACAGCAATGACTCCTGTCTCATTTTCCTATCATACCTGGTTTTAAAACTATGAATAGTATTTGCTTCCACAACCTGTTCCCCAAGTGCATTCCATTTTCCCACTACTCTCACGCTAAAAGAAAACTTCCTAACATCTCTGTGACTCATCTGAGTTTCAAGCTTCCATCCATGTCCCCTCGTTTTGTTACTATTCCGTGTGAACATTTCGTCTATGTCCACTCTGTCAATCCCTCTGAGTATTTTATACGTTCCTATCATGTCCCCCCTCTCCCTTCTTCTTTCTAGTGTCGTAAGGCACAGTTCCCTCAGGCGCTCCTCATACCCCATCCCTCGTAGCTCTGGGACGAGTCTCGTTGCAAACCTCTAAACCTTTTCCAGTTTCATTATATGCTTCTTCAGATGAGGACTCTATGATCAGGCGGCATACACTAAGACTGGCCTCACGTAGGCAGTGTAAAGCGCCCTAAATGCCTCCTTACTTATGTTTCTGAATGATGTTCTAACTTTTGCCAGTGTAGAGTACGCTGCTGTCGTTATCCTATTTATATGTGCCTCAGGAGATAGATTAGGTGTTACGTCCACACCCAGGTCTCTTTCGCGCGTCGTCACAGGTAGGCTGTTCCCCTTCATTGTGTACTGTCCCTTTGGTCTCCTATCTCCTAGTCCCATTTCCATAACTTTACATTTGCTCGTGTTGAATTCCAGTAGCCATTTCTCTGACCATCTCTGCAACCTGTTCAGGTCCTCTTGGAGGATCCTGCAATCCTCATCTGTCACAACTCTTCTCATCAACTTTGCGTCATCCGCAAACATCGACATGTAGGACTCTACACCTGTAAACATGTCGTTAACATATACAAGAAATAGAATTGGTATCAGCACCGATCCTTGTGGTACTCCACTTGTTACTGTTCGCCAGTCCGACTTCTCGCCCCTTACCGTAACTCTTTGGCTCCTTCCTATTAGGTAGTTCCTTATCCATGCTAGGACCTTTCCCCCCCACCCCCGCCTGCCTCTCGAGCTTGAACAGCAGTCTCATGTGCGGTACTCTATCAAAGGCTTTTTGGCAGTCCAGAAATATGCAGTCTGCCCAACCATCTCTGTCCTGTCTTATCCTCGTTATTTTATCATAGAATTCCAGAAGGTTTGTTAAGCACGATTTCCCTGTCCAGAACCCATGTTGATGTTTGTTCACAAACCTAATGTTCTCCAGGTGTGCAACCAGTCGTAGCCTAATTATTCTTTCCAGTATTTTACAGGGGATGCTTGTCAGTGATACAGGTCTATAGTTAAGTGCCTCCTCCCTATCACCTTTCTTGAAGATCGGCACGACATTTGCCTTCTTCCAGCAACTGGGCAATTCTCCCGACATGTGTGTGTGTGTGTGTGTGTGTGTGTGTGTGTGTGTGTGTGTGTGTGTGTGTGTGTGTGTGTGTGTGTGTGTGTGTGTGTGTGTGTGTGTGTGTGTGTGTGTGTGTGTGTGTGTATTCACCTAGTTGTGGTTGCGGGGGTTGAGCTCTGCTCTTTCGGCCCGCCTCTCAACTGTCAATCAATGTTACTATTATTTTTTTTGTGTGTGTGTGTACTCACTTATTTGTACTATTTGTACTATATTTGTGAGTACCTATTTGTACTCACCTATTTCTGTTTGCGGGGGTTGAGCTTTGGCTCTTTGTTCCCGCCTCTCAACTGTCAATCAACTGGTGTACAGATTCCTGAGCCTACTAGGCTCTATCATATCTACATTTAAAACTGTGTATGGAGTCAGCCTCCACCACATCACTGCCTAATGCATTCCATCCGTTAACTACTCTGACACTGAAAAAGTTCCTTCTAACGTCTCTGTGGCTCATGTGGGTACTCAGTTTCCACCTGTATCCCCTTGTTCGCATCCCACCAGTGTTGAATAGTTCATCCTTGTTTACCCGGTCGATTCCTCTGAGGATTTTGTAGGTTGTGATCATGTCTCCCCTTACTCTTCTGTCTTCCAGTGTCGTAAGGTGCATTTCCCGCAGCCTTTCCTCGTAACTCATGCCTCTTAGTTCTGTGACTAGTCTAGTGGCATACCTTTGGACTTTTTTAAGTTTCGTCTTGTGCTTGACAAGGTACGGGCTCCATGCTGGGGCCGCATACTCCAGGATTGGTCTTACATATGTGGTGTACAAGATTCTGAATGATTCCTTACACAGGTTCCTGAACGCTGTTCTGATGTTAGCCAGCCTCGCATATGCCGCAGACGTTATTCGTTTTATGTCTTCAGGAGACAGGTTTGGTGTGATATCAACTCCTAGATATTTCTCTCTGTTCGTTTCATTAAGTACTTCACCTCCTATTCTGTATACTGTGTCTGGCCTCCTATTTCCACTGCCTAGTTTCATTACTTTGCATTTACTCGGTTTGAACTTCAACAGCCATTTGTTTGACCATTCACTCAGTCTGTCTAGGACATCTTGTAGCCTCCTACTATCGTCCTCAGTTTCAATCCTTCTCATAATTTTTGCGTCATCGGCAAACATTGAGAGAAACGATTCTATACCCTCTGGGAGATCATTTACATATATCAGAAACAGTATAGGTCCAAGGACTGACCCCTGTGGGACTCCACTCGTAACGTCTCGCCAATCTGAGACCTCACCCCTCACACTGACTCGTTGTCTCCTGTTGCTTAGGTACTCCTGTATCCAACGGAGTACCTTACCTTTCACTCCAGCCTGCATCTCCAGCTTTTTCACTAGCCTTTTGTGTGGCACTGTATCAAAGGCTTTCTGACAATCCAAAAATATGCATTCTGCCCATCCTTCTCTTTCTTGCCTTATTTTTGTTGCCTGGTCGTAGAATTCAAGTAACCCTGTGAGGCAGGACCTGCCATCCCTGAATCCATGTTGTTGCTGTGTTAGAAAGTTCTTTCGCTCCAGGTGCTCCACTAGCTTTCTTCGCGCAATCTTCTCCATCAACTTGCATGGTATGCAGGTTAGGGACACTGTCCTGTAATTCAGTGCCTCCTGTCTATCCCCCTTTCTTGTATATCAGGACTACGTTAGCTGCTTTCCAAATTTCTGCCAGTTCCTCTGTTGCCAGTGATTTGTTATACACTATGGAGAGTGGGAGGCACAGTTCTTCTGCTCCTTCCTTTAGTATCCAAGGGGAGATTCCATCTGGGCCTATAGCCTTTGTCACATCCAACTCTAGTAAACACTTCCTTACTTCCCCGCTGGTAATCTCAAACTCTTCCAGTGGTTCCTGGTTAGCTATTCCCTCTCTTATCTCTGGAATTTCTCCTTGCTCTAAGGTGAAGACCTCTTGGAACTTTTTATTCAGTTCCTTACACACTTCCTTGTCGTTTGTAGTGAATCCTTCTGTCCCTATCCTTAATTTCATAACCTGTTCCTTTACTGTTGTTTTTCTCCTGATGTGGCTATGCAGCAATTTAGGCTGAGTCTTTGCCTTGCTTGCGATGTCATTTTCGTATTGTCTTTCTGCCTCTCTTCTCATCCTGACATATTCATTCCTGGCATTCTGGTATCTTTCTCTGCTCTCCAGTGTCCTGTTATTCCTATAGTTTCTCC
>NC_091160.1:24713640-24836140 GCF_040958095.1 Procambarus clarkii
TAATTTCGAACCCTTCCAAGTCCGCCTGGTTTACTGCCCTCTCTCCTAGCACAGTGACCTCACCATGTTCTATTGTGAAGACCTCCTGGAACCTGTTTTTGAGTTCCTCACACACCTCTTTGTCATTCTCTATATACCTGTCCTCGCCTGTTCTAAGTTTCATTACCTGTTCTCTCACTGTTGTTTTCCTCCTGATGTGACTGTGGAGTAGCTTTGGATCGGTCTTGGCTTTGCTTGCTATATCATTTTCATATTTTTTCTCTGCTTCCCTTCTCACACTAACATACTCATTCCTGATTCTCTGATATCTCTCTCTGCTTTCTGGTGTTCTGTTATTTCGGAAGTTCCTTCACGCCCTTTTGTTCAGTACCTTTGCTTCCATACATGCGCTGTTAAACCATGGATTCTTCTTTTGCTTCTCGGATTTTTCCCTTTGGGCCGGGATAAACCTGTTTACTGCCTCCTGACACTTTTGGGTGACATAGTCCATCATGTCTTGTACCGACTTATCTCTGAGGTCTGTGCCCCATGGTATATCCCTTAGGAAACTTCTCATCCCCTCATAATTCCCCTTTAGGTATGCCAGTCATTTGTTTTCTAGTTCTTTTTGGTGGGAGATAAGTCCTAGCTCTACCAAGTTCTCAAAGATCAATACACTGTGATCACTCATTCCCAAGGGTGCTTCCATCTTAACCTCCCTTATATCCCACTCATTTAGAGTAAATATCAGATCAAGCAAAGCTGGTTCATCCTTCCCTCTCATTCTTGTCAGTTCCTTGATATGCTGGCTAAGAAAGTTTCTTGTTGCCACGTCCAGCATCTTAGCTCTCCATGTATCTGGTCTTCCATACGGGTCTCTGTTCTCACAATCAATCTTCCCGTGGTTGAAATCCCCCAGGATTAGTAGTCCAGATCCATTCCTACTAGTGAGAGACGCTGTTCTCTCTATTATGTTAATAGTGGCCATGTTGTTTCTATCATATTCCTATCTGGATCTTCTGTCATTTGGTGGCGGGTTATATATGACTGTGACTACAATTTTTTGTCCTCCAGTTGCTATTGTACCTGTTATATAGTCACTGAAACCTTCACAGCCCTGAATATCAATTTCCTCAAAATCACAGCCTTTTCTTACCAGCAGAGCTACACCACTACCACTTCTTCCTTCTCCCTCTTTCCTCACAACACAGTAGTCGTGTGGAAACACTGCATTTGTTATGGTTTTCTTTAGCTTTTTCTGAGAGTGCTATTATGTCTGGGTTTTCTTCAAGTACCCATTCTCCAAGTTCATCTGTTTTATTTGTAATCCCATCTATGTTAGTATACATTGCCTTGAGACTCACTTTCTTCTGTCCCTTCTCATGTTCCCTTCTTGGTGAGCGTTCTGCTGATGGGGAAAGCTGTTCCATGGGCGTGAGATGTGGGGTGGGTAACGGAGTCTCAGAGGATACTGGAGTGAGGGGTGGGGGGTCAAGTGAAGGGGGGACAGGGAGGGGATAGGATGAAGGTGGAGGGAGGACAGGGGGAGAATGGGGGGGGGGGAGTGGGATATGGTTGGAGTAGAGGAGGGGAAGCAGGGTGGGAGTGGGGTGAGGGGGGAGGGAGTGGTGGCTGAACATTTGAGTGGGGGCAGGGAGGGTTCGGGGTAGGGGAGGTTTCTATGCAGAGGAGGGTGGTGGAGTTGCCCTCCCCTCTGGTGTTACTGGGTTGCTGGTTATGGGTCCCCCCCCCCTCACCCCTGGGAATGTTGTGCTGGGAGCTGTGTTTTCCTGGTTTTCTCCTCTCACCCGGCGCTTCTGCAGCCATGGCTCTTTCCTCCCTCAAAGTGTCCCTCTGCAGAAATACTTCCTTGTTAGAATCTTCTCCTTTGTGGCCTCGTTTGCAAACACTATCTTTAACACACGGTCTCTGTCCTTGTTGTACCAGCCCATCCTGAAAACCTTCTCAATTCTATGTGTAGTCCCTTCCATCTCGAGTCTCCTTAGTATTTCATTCGCTGCTGCTCTGTCCTTATCATTCCATTCTGTCTTATTAGAGCCTTCCTGCTCTTTAATACCCACAGCTACCACTGATCTTTTTCTTTCTAGCAGCTGACTAGTGGCCTTTGCTGCCTCCTGTGAGGTGGCTGCTTTCATTGCTACCTCCCTCACTGTGAACATTACTTCCTTGTTCTTTTTTTTAGCATTTCCATAAATGTTGCTTGTACTATGGCAGTCCCTTCCAATGAACCATTTTCATCTTCTCTTTGGATGGTTATCTGAGCCTCCATCTCGGTACTCTTCTCTTTACGTATTTTAATCTCCTCTTTTGCTACTGTCAGCTCGCTCTGCAGGGTGCTTATTGTATTATTCATTTCCTGCATCTCCCTTCTGATATCCTCCAAAACCTGGGCAAACACTTCCATCATTTGGTCACATTGACTTTTCCCTGTTCTCTTAGAAGTCCCCGCTGCCATGTTTGTCCCTGTTCGTACTATGTCTTGATAGGGTTTGCCAGGAGGGTTTGCCAGGAGGTGTGTGTGTGTGTGTGTGTGTGTGTGTGTGTGTGTGTGTGTGTGTGTGTGTGTGTGTGTGTGTGTGTGTGTGTGTATTTGTGTGTGTGTGTGTACTCACCTAGTAGTACTCACCTAGTTGTGCTTGCGGGGTTTGAGCTCTGGCTCTTTGGTCCCGCCTCTCAACCGTCAATCAACAGGTGTACAGGTTCCTGAGCCTATTGGGCTCTATCATATCAACACTTGAAACTGTTTATGGAGTCAGCCTCCACCACATTACTTCCTAATGCATTCCATTTGTCAACCACTCTGACACTAAAAAAGTTCTTTCTAATATCTCTGTGGCTCATTTGGGCACTCAGTTTCCACCTATGTCTCCTAGTGCGTGTGCCCCTTGTGTTAAATAGCCTGTCTTTATCAACCCTCTATGTGTGTGTGTGTGTGTGTGTGTGTGTGTGTGTGTGTGTGTGTGTGTGTGTGTGTGTGTGTGTGTGTGTGTGTGTGTGTGTGTGTGTATGTGTGTGTGTGTATCTGTGTGAGTGTGTGTGTGTGTGCGCACGCGTGTGTGTGTGTGTGTGCACGCGTGTGTGTGTTTTCAATGGGCAATTGTGCCAAGTTTGGTTTTCAAGCCGAGAAATAAAGTAAAGGGTCCAAAGGGTCCAGATATATACCATTCGAACAAAGTTTTAATTGTCAATTTCTATGCAATGATTTCATCTACAGAGGCGTCCAAGACCCCCTCCAGTCCGACCATCTCAAATTGTGTTTACCTAAACCACTTTCTGACACCACCAGGCAGGCCCCGTACCGAGCACACTGTTACTGACACCACCAGGCAGGCCCCGTACCGAGCACATTGTCACTGACACCACCAGGCAGGCCCCGTACCGTGCACACTGTTACTGACACCACCAGGCAGGCCCCGTACCGAGCACATTGTCACTGACACCACCAGGCAGGCCCCGTACCGAGCACATTGTCACTGACACCACCAGGCAGGCCCCGTACCGAGCACACTGTTACTGACACCACCAGGCAGGCCCCGTACCGATCACATTGTCACTGACACCACCAGGCAGGCCCCGTACCGAGCACACTGTTACTGACACCACCAGGAAGGCCCCGTACCGAGCACACTGTTACTGACACCACCAGGAAGGCCCCGTACCGAGCACACTGTCACTGACACCACCAGGAAGGCCCCGTACCGAGCACACCATCACTGACACCACCAGGAAGGCCCCGTACCGAGCACACCATCACTGACACCACCAGGAAGGCCCCGTACCGAGCACACTGTCACTGACACAAAAAAGCCAGGTGTATGGTGATGAACACACCAGTAACAGGCAAGGTGTATGGTGATGAACACACCAGTAACAGGCAAGGTGTATGGTGATGAACACACCAGTAACAGGCAAGGTGTATGGTGATGAACACTCCAGTAACAGGCAAGGTGTATGGTGATGAACACACCAGTAACAGGCAAGGTGTATGGTGATGAACACACCAGTAACAGGCAAGGTGTATGGTGATGAACACACCAGTAACAGGGAAGGTGTATGGTGATGAACACACCAGTAACAGGCAAGGTGTATGGTGATGAACACACCAGTAACAGGCAAGGTGTATGGTGATGAACACACCAGTAACAGGCAAGGTGTATGGTGATGAACACTCCAGTAACAGGCAAGGTGTATGGTGATGAACACTCCAGTAAGAGCCACTAAACAATGTGAATGCAGTTAATGTGGAGACAATTTTTTAAGCTTGCGGTTTGTTTAATTTGTTAAAAGTTTTCGGTAATAAGGTTTGTTGGACAGACAAGTACGTGACAAATACAATAATGTTTGTAACTTTTATTTTCATTTAGCTTTTGTGTACTTTTTTGGTTGTTGAACTACCATATTGCAACGCATCCTCCGAATTGACAGTACCGTTCAATAGTAAGTGTAATAAGTACAATTCGTGACTGCTATGAATAGTACATAATTACACTTACTTGTGCCGTTACATTTACCTCCCCCATATATTTTCTTCGTTTTCCGTTAAAACACTCAAAATTCTAGGATGAACGTTTCAGGGTCAATTCTATATTCACAAGGTTTATATATAAAGAATTTCTTTTTCAGTTAATTAAAGAATAGAGATTTTATACAAAATTTGAAAATATTCTGAGTTACTCTATAATTTATTGAAAGATTTCAGTTTTGTTTTATTAGTTTTATAAAACTGTAACATCAGTATAGCTATAGGTTAAATACCAATTGTAATAACGAAGAAATAAAATGCTTCTCCTCATACACTAAGAAGGATAGGTTAGGTCGTGGTTTTATATTTAGCTCTTCAGATAAAGTCAAATATTCACAATATTTTGGTGCGATTCTGGCGATTATTTGACTGTACTGTTTATTACTAGGTGTAATAAGTTCAGTTCCTGACTGCTTGGAATAGTACACATTTTTGAAGCCCTTCACATAAAAGTCGACCAACGCACCATATATATTCAAGTAACGGAACTATTCACTCTAGCCACAGCGAGAGTGAACGCAACCCCCCGGAACGTGAAGATGCCAGCGTTGACGTCACTGGCCAAAACGCCAAGCTCTCTACACCTGACTAATCTTTGTAGGTATCCCATTGACCTATATCTTTACCTTTACTACTCATCCTACATCTACTTGTATCTACCTGACCTCTCAGCGGTATAAAATCCGATGTTTTCTCAAGTTACGGCTTTGGAAACCCAGTCACATTGACATAGATGGTGTCGAAAAGACAGACTCACTAGCAAAAACTGCCATTGATCTACCTGTTTTACAAGTTAAAATTCCTCCAAGTTTTTCACAGATTCACGAGCAAATCAAGAATACTCCCGACTATCCATAGTCGCCAAAGTAGCGGAAGGAAGATCAACTGCGATGTGTTACGAACAAGCCACTGGGTACTCCTCTTTCAAGCCTGGCATAAAGATATCCAGAGACATTGCAGTAGTCATACACAGCCTCAGACTTGGTTACAAATGCTGCTGGGAGGTAATAAACCTCCCAGCGGTTTAGAGGTTAAAGAGTGTCATATCTGTGAAACAGATGCAGAGTCGCCACTATTGCATTACCTACTGGAATGTGAAGCAACTGAAGCCCTGCGCATCAAACTCATCATAAATCCAACGACAACAGCTACATTAGATGCAAATTCCACGGTAACTACAATGATTATAAAATCATTTGAAAAATGGAACACTGTGCATCTACAGCCGCCACGAAGACAATATTATTAAAACAAGACTAAACAAAGTGCGCTAAAACATAAGCGAAAAAGAAATTTAAGACTTTAACCAAATATCGCTGTGACAAGGTTATCGACAACAACCGCACTCAATTACGAGCTCACCATAGACCGTGCTACTTGGAACCTTTGTTTCGAGTAGCTTAATCTAGAACAATAACAATAACTTCTGTTTTCTCTCCTGTACTCCTGCTTTCACTACAGTAACAATATTATCGTGAATACCCGAACTCAATTATGGGTTCACCATCTTGAGGTTATCTTCAGATGATTTCGGGGCTTAGCGTCCCCTCGGCCCGGTCCTCGACCAGGCCTCCTTTTTGTTACCCACCCCCAGGAAGCAGCCCATAGCAGCTGTGTAACTCCCAGGTACCTATTTACTGTTAGGTGATCGGGGGCATCAGGGTGAAAGAAACTGTGCCCATTTGTTTCCGCCTCTACTGGAGATACTGGAGATCGATCCTGGATCCTCAGGACTATGAATACCGAGCGCTAACCACTCGGCTGTCAGGCCTCTATAATATTTATATATATATATATATATATATATATATATATATATATATATATATATATATATATATATATATATATATATATATGTATATATATATATATATATATATATATATATATATATATATATATATATATATATATATATATATATATATATATATATATATATATATATATAAAGTTTGTGAGGGTACCACCTCTGGTGCCAATGTGGGGACCCATAGCCTCGGAGAAGAAAATAAAAAGTATTCAGAGGAGACCTTGTGGTTTCTCACTGAACACTAATATTATCTTCTCCTACCACCCCCATTCTTTTGTATGTACACATATATATTTACTTTATTTGAACTTTGTTACAAAAAAGGAGTTACATATGGGTTACAAAGATGGTTGTCATAGGTTGTCAAGTTCCTCCAGCTCCTCAGATGGCGGGCAGGAACCCTGGATGCAGTGCGCATTTCCCCTCTGTATCGCCACACTGAGGCGCTGGAAAAGAAAGCTTGCAGCTCTCGGGTCCCTTGTTGTTTCAATGAGCCTAGAACCCAGTTCCTTCAAAAAACTGGTAGCACTTTTACCCCAGGCGCCGAGCGTCTCAGAAGCAATGGGGACAAAATTGTAGTGGTGATCCAGTTCTCTATACTTACGGGATTTGGCTGCTTCCCTGTGGGTGGCAGCACCACCTGGTTGTGCAACACTGAGGTTAATGTAGGTGTTGATACGCACGTGTAGTCCCATACCAACTGCTTGCCATTCTTCCAGGGGTTCACTGTGATACCATCCGGGCGACCAATAAGAGCATCAGAGTTACGGGGCGTTAGGTAACGGGGCTCTCTTTCAGCTGGGCATCCAGCTGTGGTGAGGCTCCTCTTGATGATGTCGTTAACTTCACTGTGCCTCGAGTGCCATCCCCCTGTGCTTTGGCAGAGTAGGCCATGGTGACCGTACCTGTCAGCCACCACCTCGCCGCAAATACACCTATATCTGGTGTGGATTGGGGCAGCAAGGCGGAGGGCCACAGCAATTCGGAGGGCGTGTGGTGTGAGACGTGTGCCAGTTGCCGACATTGGGGTTGCTAACAGGAAATCCCCTGCATGTGGTGCTGCTACTGCTGTGAGGCGAGCAATGTCGTGTTGTGTTGTTGCAGCACCCAGGCACTCTGCAGCAACTTGGTCTACAATGGGACCATCCCAGCTGGATTGCTTGTGGGATTTTGGGGATGGTGGTTGAGGTGATTGGCCTGCACGAGAGGCCCACTCTGTGGCACAGCGTGTAAAATTGGGATCATGTACACCTGCCAGCTGATGTAAGTGGGCAGGTAGAATTTCCTTCACAAGGTAGTCGGATGCTGATAAGGAGGACAGGAAGGCTGGAACAGCGATTTGCGTTGCTGTTCGAACTCCGAGGCCCCCAAGTCTTACGGGAAGAGAGGCTTGTTTCCACTGTAGGTCATCGAGAGAGAGGTTAAGGGCTTTTTCTAGCATTGATTTCAGTAACCGGTCATACTCACTTAGTTTTTGGCTACTGTAAGATGGTGAACACCTCAGAAAGTAGGTTAACCTGGGGAGGGACAGACATCTGGTGATGAGGTAGAGTGCATCATGAGCATCAATATCCTCAATCCTCCCATCCATCCTCTTAAGGTCGGCGATTTTCTTATCAAGGACCTCATCGATGGCTTTCAACCCCAGGGGAGCTCCTAGGAGTGTGCTGTCTTCAGGTTTAGTTTTATGGATATTTGGCAGAAGACCCTCTATTCTCTCTACGATGCCCTGGTTGGAACATATTATTTCACATTTAGAAGGGTTCAGGGTGAGGCCTAAAACTGCACCTTGCTCCTGGATTTTTCTGATGTCCTCCAGGAGGGAGTCTTGGGAACCAGCTAGGGTACCATCATCCAAGAACCAGATGTTAAGCTCGCTGGACAGGACCTCTGTGACTTGTTTGATGACTAAGCAGAAAAGGAGAGGAGCGAGGGGGTCACCCTGTTGGACGCCTTCTCGCGAGTCAATTTCATGTTCGCCAAAAAGTAGCTTAAGATCCATACTGTAGCATGAATGTACAAAAGGGTAGAGGGAAGGGAAATGACTATGAACCGCACGGAGTACAGCATCCCTCCGCACCAAATTGAAGGCATTTTTGAAATCTAGCTTGATAAGGGCCTTTTCGTCTGTGATGTTGGCGATGAAGGCTCGAGCTGCATGGGCTCACACCCTTGTGGAATGCCAAACCCGAGCTGTTTTGGCTTCAGCATGTTGGCCGCTGCATCACTAACTGTTCTTGCAGCTGCCTTTGCGACGAGACGCCGGAGAGAATTGCCCACAGCTATTGGCCTGATCCCTCCATCCTTTTTCTTTAGAGCACAGAGAGATGCTCCAAAAAAGATAGGTCTTATGGACGCTGGTATGTTGCCAGCTAGACATGTGTTGGTGAATCTGGTTAGTTCCACCAAGAGGTTCTTTGCAATGTCACCCAGTGCAGGGTTGAGCATTTGCTTGAGGTGGTTGGGTTTTAGTCCTGTGAACCCACCTGCTGATCCTGTAGGGAAGGACATGGCTGCTTTATGAACCACAGATTCAGCCACCCAGAGAGGTTCTGCTCCGGTAGCCCCCACTTGTACAATGTCGTCCTCACGCGGAGCCCTGGGTGGGTGTTTCTCCCTTAGGGCTTGAGCTGTTGCGGCATCTCTGTCGGCAATTGAGTCCTCACTGGTGATGACTCGTATTGCGCCAATAGTGTTTCCTTCTTCTATTTTCTTGGTGACTGATGTTCTGATTTTTGATGTCTCGGATATGCCACTGTTGCTCTTCCTGCCGTGGGTGATTCTCGCGCGAGTGGGAAGGCGCACCTGGTTGTCCTCCCTGGGAAAATCATTTATAGCTTTGATGACTGAGGCAGCTAAGGTTTTGTCTCTCCTTGCAGGGGTGGCTAGACATATGTTGCCAAACATTAGGAGGTTGTGCCATGCTTGGGTCGTTCCAGGAGAGTCGTTGACCTTTCTCAGGAGGGCAGATAATTTGGCTGCTGCATGGGGGCGGGCTGCTTTAGGGATGTGTTGCAAGGTTCTGGCCGATGTTGCTTTGATAGCTTCTAATAAATTTTCTGTGGGAATGAAGGTCTGGGAGGTGTTTTGCCTTACGGGCGGTGTGGGCTGTTGATTGGTGTTCTCCCTGGGAGGGCGCCCAGAACCCAAACACCTGGCTCCGTTGTGGTAATGAATGCGCACATTATCGTCACTCAACCGGATATAGCATACCCGGTCACACGTCTGACATCTACCTTGTCTACCCCTGTTTGATGGCTCATCTTGGCTTGGAGAAGCCTGGCTATCTGTTGGGAGCTGCGACATGGGCGGGCGCTGGGCTGGCGCTGGGCGGGCGCTGGGCTGGCGCTGGGCGGGCGCTGGGCGGGAAGGTGGACGGCGGGTGGAGACTGGAGGGTGGGCGGCGGTTGGAGGCTGGGGGGGTGATCAGCTGGCCGTGGCAGTTACTACTCAGGTGAGTGGTAATACATATACCATCTCTATACAAAGTGTGGGTATGCACCCACTACACAATATGTGGGTATACATTGGGTGGGTGGGTAGCGTAGACACACATGGGAGCCTCCCGGCTTCTATGGGCGGGTGGCAAGGTGGCCTCGTGGGTGGGGAGGCGACGTGGTGGGGTGGGTAGGAGGGGGAGAGCAGGTACTTCCCGGCCTGGGCGCTGGGTGGGGGCGGGGGTCAGGGCGACACTAACGCTGGTATAATTTCCCCGTATATCACTGCACAATAATGAATGAATCACACACTTGTAATCTGACTCACTGCACGTGTGATGTACTAACAATATGATAGATATGTTGCGCCAATTATCGCTGACAACGTAACTTGTTCAGCAAAACTTTCAAAAAAGAAAAACACAAAACACTATTTGGCACACGGGTAACCCCCACCTCTCTCTCCTGACCACTCAACACCCCTCACTCACCCCCCACCTCCCCTCACTATGGGAGGCCTGCAGGGTCCATCCTGGCCCCTCACTCCAGCCTCCATCACTCCACACTGCCAACCCACCTGTTTTGATAAGTTTTCACATAGATGGTACACCGTAGGCACTTCCGGCCACTCCCACGTCTGCTTGGTGTATTCACGGTGAATATGGTTGAGTCTTGGTACGGTGAGGCCAAGATGTCTCAGGGTAATGGCTGAGAAGGCAGCAGCTTTTCCGCGACACGTCCGTCCCCTAGGCCTCTCTCTTTCTCTCTGTCTCTCTCTCTCTCTCTCTCTCTCTCTCTCTCTCTCTCTCTCTCTCTCTCTCTCTCTCTCTCTCTCTCTCTCTCTCTCTCTCTCTCTCTCTCTCTCTCTCTCTCTCTCTCTCTCTCTCTCTCTCTCTCTCTATATATATATATATATATATATATATATATATATATATATATATATATATATATATATATATATATGTCGTACCTAGTAGCCAGAACGCTCTTCTCAGCCTACTATGCAAGGCCCGATTTGCCTAATAAGCCAAGTTTTCCTGAATTAATATATTTTCTTTAATTTTTTTATGAAATGATAAAGCTACCCATTTCTTTATGTATGAGGTTAATTTTTTTTATTGGAGTTAAAATTAACGTAGATATATGACCTAACCTAACCAACCCTACCTAACCTAATCTAACTTATCTTTATAGGTTAGGTTAGGTTAGGTGGCCGAAAAAGTTAGGTTAGGTTAGGTTAGGTAGGTTAGGTAGTCGAAAAACAATTAATTCATGAAAACTTGGCTTATTAGGCAAAACGGGCCTTGCATAGTAGGCTGAGAAGTGCGTTCTGGCTACTAGGTACGAAATATATATATATATATGTCGTACCTAGTAGCCAGAACGCACTTCTCAGCCTACTATGCAAGGCCCGATGTGCCTAATAAGCCAAGTTTTCATGAATTAATATATTTTCTCTAATTTTTTTCTTATGAAATGATAAAGCTACCCATTTCATTATGTATGAGGTCAATTTTTTTTATTGGAGTTAAAATTAACATAGATATATGACCGAACCTAACCAACCCTACCTAACCTAACCTAACCTATCTTTATAGGTTAGGTTAGGTTAGGTAGCCGAAAAAGTTAGGTTAGGTTAGGTTAGGTAGCCGAAAAAGTTAGGTTAGGTTAGGTTAGGTAGCTTAGGTAGTCTAAAAACAATTATTTCATGAAAACTTGGCTTATTATTAAAATTGGGCCTTGCATAGTAGGCTGAGAAGTGCGTTCTGGCTACTAGGTACGACATATATATATATATATATATGTTTCATTGAATATGACCGCATATTCTGTATTTATTATTTTCTGGTTTAGGGCTTCTATCCCTCTAACTATTTTCTTAGCATCAGGGCTTAATTGGAATAGGAGTTCTCCAAAACTCATTTTCGTACTTTTAAGGTGAAGAAAAGAAGTGATTTACTATAGAGTGTATTACACTTATTTGTATAATTTAACATGTTTGAAAGAAAACCTGCTGCCAGTATACACCAATATATATATATATATATATATATATATATATATATATATATATATATATATATATATATATATATATATATATATATATATATATATATATGTTTCCTTTGTTTCCCTGATAACAATCAAGTCCAGTAGCATTGGAAAGGAATTGAAGAGTACGGAGATTGAAAGATTTTTGTCCCATTTAGTTTTATGATGTATTTTTCAGCTGTATAATAAAGGTGGAACTTCGATCACATTTAAGTTTTGTCCATGTTTACGTGACAAGATTTGACTATGTATACATGTATACGTGACAAGTTTTGACCATATATACGTGAAAAGTTTTGACCATGTATTCGTGATAATAGACTTTATCAATCCTTTGCAACATTCTGTTTTGATCAATGTATATAGTCAAGTCTCATAACTTTCTGATGCATTCTAAGTTTTTGACCCACATATACGTAAAGCAGGTGTCATCATTCCATGCAATGTTTTGACCAACATGTACGTGAAATAATTAATATAGCTCCCTGCTATACGCGAGGTTTTGACCAATGTTCAGGCGAAACGATTCTTATTTCTCATTTATATAATCATTTTAATCCTTCAACCGATCTTGGCATTCAAAAAGTTATATGGTAGTGTACATTTTAGACACATGTCCGTACATTCTTGACCCATGTGTCAGTGTGAAACCAGCATGAATAAATTACATTAGCATGAGTAAGAACCCCCTTATATATACATTAGTTAACATGAAAACCACGCTTAAATATGTTAGTTAGGATGAAAACTACGTCTAAATAAAACAATTAGGATGAAAATCACGTCGAATTAGATTAGTTAGAATGAAAACTACGCAGAAATAGATTAATTAAGATAAAACCACGTTGAAATAGATTAGTTAGGATGAAAACCAGGCAGAAATAGATTAGTTAAGATGAAAACCAGACCGAAATAGATTAGTTAGGATGGAAACAACGCAGAAATAGATTAGTTTGGATGCAAGCCACTTAGAAATAGATTAATAAGGATGAAATCAAGCATAAATTGATTAGTTAGTATGAGAAACACGCCGAAATAGATTAGTTTGGATGAAAACTACGCAGAAATAGATTAGTTAGGATGAAAACCACGTAGAATTACACTACGTAGGGACAACAACAGAGATAACATTAGGCTGGGTGAGTACCACACTGAAATAAATAATCCCGAGTGAGAACCAGGAATTTTCAGCGCTGGATGAGAATTATCTTTCCCATTTGTGCGACGTTTTTAAATTCTCCAATCATTCATCATCCTGCCTCGAAGGATTTAAGTTCAATGAAAAAAAACATTGTCATACATATAGGAACAGTTTCTTAATTTGACTTTCATTACAGTGAAATGTTTTGCTCAACGCTGCAATTATGCCATTTTGGGGGTTGTGTTACAAGTCGGTATCAATTTCAAAAGTTATTCTGTTTATCTCCTGCAATATTGCTCTCGTTACTGACTTTATCCTCATTCGTACTGGAGACTCAAAGGCTTCGTTGACCTTGGAGCTGAGTGGATGTTATCTTATAGGTGTACAATGGTGAACTTGAGATGCTGTGCTGACCTTACGATGACATTTTCACTGTGCGAGTCTGTGGTGACCTTTTGAGTATCTGGTGAACTTTTGATTCTCTGGTGACCTTTTGAGTCTCTGGTGACATTTTGAGTCTGGTGACATTTTGAGTCTCTGGTGACCTTTTAATACCCTGGTGACCTAGCCTTAGTCTCGTGACTTTGCTTTGCTCAGGTGTCCCTGAGGGTAACCAAACCGGATCACCAGTTGAGGGGGCAAAACTGCAACACAGCTGAGAAGGTCTAAACAAGAATACCAGCTGAGGGAAGGAGCAAACCAACAACACCAGCTGAGGGAGGGAGCAAAACAAGAACACCAGCTGAGGGAGGGAGCAAAACAAGAACACCAGCTGAGGGAGGGAGCAAAACAAGAACACCAGCTGAGGGAGGGAGCAAAACAAGAACACCAACTGAGGGAGGGAGCAAGCAAAACAACAACACCCTTTGATGCACGCACAAGCAAAACAAGAACACGCACAAACAGCCGAGAAATAAAGCACCAACTGCAGGCAGGAAACATATGGCTCCTCTCGAGGCTAGGCTGATGATAATATTTCACATACAACTTTTATTGTCAACATTTCCGTTGGGGTTTTGAAGACAAAGCTGTTGGCGAGTCTAAACCAATGGGCTCTGATCTCCCCTCGTTAGTACCTCTTTTCCTGCCTGTCCCAAGCAGTGTTCAATGTTTTTTTTTTGAGAGAGAGAGAGGTGTGGGGAATTAATGTCTTTCTTGAGCGCCACACACACACACACACACACACACACACACACACACACACACACACACACACACACACACACACACACACACACACACACAGAGAGAGAGAGAGAGAGAGAGAGAGAGAGAGAGAGAGAGAGAGAGAGAGAGAGAGAGAGAGAGAGAGAGAGAGAGAGAGAGAGAGAGAGAGAGAGAGAGAGAGAGAGAGAGAGAGAGAGAGAGAGAGAGAGAGAGAGAGAGAGAGAGAGAGAGAGAGAGAGAGAGAGAGAGAGAGAGAACGATTTTCTCAGCCAACTGCGCAACAGAATCCTGTCGTCTTGCTCTGTGCTACAGATATGATAGGCCGTCTTTACTCCTGTGTTGGAAACCGGGTTGAAATGATCAAGGAGTAACGTTTCCACTTACGAACGTCTTTGCTGGATCACCACTTACGACACCTGTACGTCTGTGCTAGATCATGGCGGTTAAGTCCGTGTTAATCAACCGTTTACGAGCTTCGAAACTTCTCACAACCAAAGGTCATTATCGGAACACAAAACCTTTTGGAATGATGCACTGGTTTCACAAGTGAGCCTTAATTACTTCATGAATCCTGGGCCCTGAGCTGGTATTCCACACAGTGACACATAGCGCGGTTGTTTCCTCTTAGGCAATTAAGAATAAGCCTGTCTCGTCCTGTGGCACAGAGCCACAGGACGAGACAGGCATATTTATTTATCGTATCATTTTTACTTGTGATACAAAGATTGGGAATCTCTGTTTACAGAGCTCATGAATCTCTTTTTCACAGAGCTCGTATGATCCCCTCTACACTTTAAATTAGCTGGCTGTCGCTGTAATGTAAAAGAGAGTTGCTATACATTTTGTGTCTTAAAGATCCCATAAATACCCCCCCCCCCCTCATTGCCACAGAGTGAGACTATTCTCTTATGCCACAGAGCTAGGGAAGATACTCCTCCCACTGACACAGTGCCACTCTGTCTCTTGTGGCACAGACACCTGCTATCTACATCTACTCCGGCCTCACAAACTGCGTATGTCTGCCTCTGTGCCACGAAACCCGTCTCTTCAGCTCCACTCTTCCGTGCGTGGATGACCGGCCCAGTTACCCCATGGCTCACAGCTTAGTTGACTCGGCCGGCTCTACAGCTGGCTCTACGCCCCGACTCCACCAGCTGGGTCCACCCTCTGACTCTCCTAACTGGCTCCACGCTCCGACTCTCCCAGCTGGCTCCACCCTCTGACTCTCCCAACTGGCTCCACGCTTCGACTCTCCCAGCTGGCTCCATGCTCCGACTCTCCAGCTGGCTCCATGCTCCGACTCTCCAGCTGGCTTCATGCTCCGACTCTCCAGCTGGCTCCACGCTCCGACTCCCCAGCTGGCTCCATGCTCCGACTCCCCAGCTGGCTCCACGCTCCGACTCTCCAACTGGCTCCTCGCTCCGACTCCCCAGGTGGCTCCACGCTCCGACTCTCCAGCTGGCTCCACGCCCCGACTTCCCAGGTGGCTCCACGCTTCGACTCTCCAGCTGGCTCCATGCTCCGACTCTCCAGCTGGCTCCATGCTCCGACTCTCCAGCTGGCTCCACGCTCCGACTCTCCAGCTGGCTCCTCGCTCCGACTCCCCAGCTGGCTCAACTCTCCGACGCCACAGCTGGCTCGACGCACCAACTCCACAGCTGGCTCGACGCCCCGACTCCTCTAGCTGGCTCCCCGCTCCGTCACCCCCAGCTGGGTCCACGCTCCGTCTCCCCCAGCTGGCACCACGCTCCGATTCCACAGCTGGCTGGACGCCCCGACTCCCCCAGCTGGCTCCACGTCGCGACTCCCCCAGCTGGCTCGACGCCCCGACTCCCCTAGCTGGCTCCACGCTCCGTCTCCCCCAGCTGGCTCCCCGCTTTGACTCCCACAGCTAGCTCCACACTCGGACACCACAGCTGGCCCCACGCTCCGACTATACACCTGGCTCCACGGTGGAGAGTCGGGACCTGCCCTCTCAGAGACCACACCTTCATAGAGGACACAAACACAGGGAGTGGGGGAGACCAGTGGACACAAACACAGGGAGTGGGGAAGACCAGTGGACACAAACACAGGGAGTGGGAGAGACGAGTGGACACAAACACAGGGAGTGGGAGAGACGAGTGGACACAAACACAGGGAGTGGGGAAGACGAGTGGACACAAACACAGGGAGTGGGGGAGACGAGAGGACACAAACACAGGGAGTGGGAGGGACTGAAGGACTCAGGCACAGGGAGTGGGGGAGACTAGAGGACACGAACACAGGGAGTGGGAGAGACGAGTGGACTCAAACACAGGGAGTGGGGAAGACCAGTGGACACAAACACAGGGAGTGGGGGAGACGAGAGGACACAAACACAGGGAGTGGGAGGGACTGAAGGACTCAGGCACAGGGAGTGGGGGAGACTAGAGGACACGAACACAGGGAGTGGGAGAGACGAGTGGACTCAAACACAGGGAGTGGGGAAGACCAGTGGACACAAACACAGGGAGTGGGGGAGACGAGAGGACACAAACACAGGGAGTGGGAAAGACCAGTGGACACAAACACAGGGAGTGGGGGAGACGAGAGGACACGAACACAGGGAGTGGGAGAGACGAGAGGACACAAACTCAGGGAGTGGGGGAGACCAGTGGACACAAACACAGGGAGTGGGGGAGACGAGAGGACACGAACACAGGGAGTGGGGGAGACGAGTGGACACAAACTCAGGGAGTGGGGGAGACCAGTGGACACAAACACAGGGAGTGGGGGAGACGAGAGGACACGAACACAGGGAGTGGGGGAGACGAGTGGACACAAACACAGGGAGTGGGGGAGACGAGAGGACACAAACTCAGGGAGTGGGGGAGACCAGTGGACACAAACACAGGGAGTGGGAGAGACGAGAGGACACAAACACAGGGAGTGGGGGAGACGAGAGGACACGAACACAGGGAGTGGGAGAGACGAGAGGACACAAACTCAGGGAGTGGGGGAGACCAGTGGACACAAACACAGGGAGTGGGGGAGACGAGAGGACACGAACACAGGGAGTGGGGGAGACGAGTGGATATTGTCACCTGAATCCCCTGCATATCAGGGGGAACTGCCTTTCCCCTCACCTTCAATGCCTTTCCACTGAAAGTCTACATCTACACCAGCCCAAATGAGTCATCAGTCCTGCCACCTCTCCGTACCCACCAGGGCCTGGTACGGCTCAGAGGCAAGCCGGGCACCTCTGTTAACCAGTAGTTTGCCCCCTCAAACAAGCAGTTAGCCGCCTTCAACTGGCAGTGGTGCAGCTCAACACAAAGGCACCGCCAGCCACTAACGAGCAGTTTACTAGTCCACCTTGTGTTGACACTGGATGAGTCATCACCGCCGGGCTATATAAAGGGCGCCTCCTCCCTGGAGAGGCAGTCTCTCTCTTAGTGCTCTTGGAACATCTTGGTCTCTCTCACCCCGTCCTCTGCCTTCAGCCAACGTCGTGTGTCTAATGCCGTGGTGGTATGGTAGCTGTCTTCAGTACATCAGTACATCAGTATATCTTTAGGCTTTGTATTCAATGCTTACCGTTTATTGTTGTATTAATGTCATATTATCTAGTTCACCTTTGCATTACATAATAGCTAAGTATTTTCAAGTGTCCTTTTTGTTCATTAATATTCCAGTAAATTGTTTTAATTATTTATTTGATGACTAGCAGTACCCGACCACGCGTTGCTGTGGTTCAGCAATGTATGTGCGTTGCTGAGCCACAGCAACCTTCCCTGTCCCCCAGTACTTCTCACCATTCACCCCTCACCCATCACCTCGGCTTCCCAACCATTCCCCACTCCACCATCCCCTCGTCTTCCCCACCATTCCCCATTCCTCCATCCCCTCTTTTTCTTCCCATCATGCCCCACTTCCCTGTCCCTTTGTCCTCCCCAGTATTCTCCATTCCCCAATCCCCTCGTCCCCACCATCCAGAACTCCCCTGTCCCCTCATCCTTCCCCACTCCCTTGTCCGAAGCCCTCACAAATGGTCTGATGTTCCCATCACTGACATATAAGAAAAACAATTAAAAAACGAAATGAAAAACAATGAAAAAATTTAGTATTTAAACTATACCCACGAAAGAAAACGTTATGGTAAACAACACAGCTCAATTCCAACACAATTCACACAAAATAATTCAATAAAAAAATCAAATAAATCGAAATCTATGAAAATAAAATTTATCAATGCAATCGGAAACAATGAAATGGAATTAGTGACATATTTAGTATAGCGTCCATGTTGCTATTATGTGCAATAGATGGTGCTGTTTTCAAAAACGCATGTTTTTACCTGTTACAGGGGTGGCATCTATATAAAAGATATATAAAAAGACGGGCCTATTCATATGCAAAGTTGTGTCAAAATTTCAAAGCATTCAGTGAAGAACTTTCGAAAATAACAGCGTGTGTTGCTCTGACGTCCAACAGATGGCGCTGTTTTTCAAAAACGCATGTTTTTTTCCTGTCTCAGGTGAGGTATGTATATAGTAGATATACAAAAAGATGCGCCTATTCGAATGCAACGTTGTGTCAAAATTTCAAAGCAATCAGTAAAGAGGTTTCAAAGATTTCTCTCACATGAAAAATACATGGAAAAACACAGTTTCTCAGAAAAAGCATGTATATTTTACCGTCACAGACGTGACATCTATATAGTATGTATATAAAATCCTGCTCGAATGCAAATGGAACGTTGTGTGAAAATTCCAAAGCAATCGATGAAGAACTTTCGGAGCTTAGCGTTTTTACACAAACGAACATTTCCATTTTTATTTATATGCTAGCAGTACCCGGCCACGCGTTGCTGTGGCTCAGCAACGCACACAGCCAGCTTCCCTGTCCCCTAGTCGTCCTGACCATTTCCCCCTCACCCGTCTCCTCGACCTCCCAACCATTCCCCACTCCACCATTTCCTCTTCCTTCCAACCATGCCCCACTCCCCTGTTCCTTTGTCCTCCCCACCATTCTCCATTTCCCTATCCCCTCGTCCCCACCATCCCAAACTCCCCCGTCCTCCTATCCTTCCCTCGTCATCCCCACCATTCCCTACTCCCTCATCCTATGCCTTCCCAAATGGTCTGATCATCCCATCAGAAAATTGGGAACATCTAGTGATCTGATGTTCCCATCGCTGAAATATGAGAAAAACTGCTAAAAAATGAAATGAAAATATGAAAAAATATAAAAAGAAACTATACTCACGAAACTAACGGTCTGGTAAACAACACAGCTCAATTCCAACGCATTTCACACAATAATTAGTAAAAATAAAAAAAAATATATGATATTTCAATTTATCAATAAAATCAGAAACATTGAAATGGAATTTTAACATATCTAGTATAACGAGTGTGCGCTCTTACATGCAACAGATGGTGTTGTTTTTCAAGAAAAACATAGTTTTACCTGCCACAGGTGTGGCTTCTATAATTATAATTATGAAATGAACGGTATGGTAAACAACGCAGTTTAATTCCAACACAATGTCACACAAAATAATTCACTAATAAATCAAATAAATTGAAATCATGAAAATAAAATTTATCAATGCAATCAGAAACATTGAAATGGATTTCGTGACATATTTGGTATAGCATGCATGTTGCCATTATGTGCAACAGATGCGCTGTTTTCAAAAACGCATGTTTTTACCTGTCACAGGGGTGGCATCTACATAGTAGGTATATAAAAAGACGCACCTATTCGATTGCAACGTTGTATCAAAATTTCAAATCAATTTGTGAAGACCTTTCGGAGATTACAGCGTGTGTTGCTCCTACGTCCAACAGATGGCGCTGTATTTAAAAAAAAACATGTTTTTTTCTGTCACAGGTGAAGCATGTATATAGATCTATAAAAATACGCGCCTATTCGAATGCAACGTTGTGTCAATATTTCAAAGCAATTGGTAAAGAGGCTTCGAAGATTTCCCCCACATGAAAAATACAGTTTTTTTTCAGAAAGAGCATGTATTTTGCTTTTTTGCTGGAACCACAGCAACCTTCCCTATCCTCTAGTTCTCCGCATCATTCCCCACTCCCCCGTCCCCTCGTTCTCCTAACCATTTACGACTCATGTGTCCCCTCGTCCTCCTCACCAATCTCACCCCCTACCCCATCCCTTTGTCCTCCCCACTCTACCGTGTCCTCGTCCTCCTAACCATTTCCCACTCCACCATCCCCTTGTCCTCCCTACAGTCTCCCACTCCCCCGTCCCCTCGTTCTCCCTACAATTCCCCCCCTTCCCAGTCCCCTCGTCTTCCGCACCATCCCCCACTCCCTTTTCCCCTTATCCTCCCCCATCATTATCCACTCCCCTGTCCCCTCGACCCCACCAGCCCCAACTCCCCTGTCCCCTCGTCCTCCCCATCATTACCCCCCTCCCCTGTTCCCTTGTCCTTCCCACCATCCTCCCTTCCTGTCCCCTCGTCCTCCCCACCCTTCCCTACTCCCTTGTCCGATGCCTTCCCAAATTATCTAATGTTCCCATCAGAAAATTGGGAACATCAAAGGATCTAATGTTCTCATCACTTAAATATAAGAAAAGCAGTTTAAAAACGAATGAAAATCAATGAAAAAAAATAATAAACTATACTCATGAAATGAACGATATGGTAAACAACACTGCTCACTTCCAGTGCAATGTCACACAAAATAAATAGATCGAAATGAAAAGAAATCAAAATCTATGAAAATTCAATTTATCATTGAAATCGGAAACATTGAAATGGAATCATAACATATTTAGTACAGCGTGTTTTGCTCCTGCGTGCAATAGATGGCGCTGTTACTTAAAGAAGAATGTGTTTACCTTGCATAGGTGTCGCATCTATACTTTTACTTATGAAATGAACGGTATGGTAAGCAACACAGCTCAGTTCCAACACAATGTCACATAAAATAATTAAATCAAAATGTAAATAGATCGAAATCATTTGAAAATAATTAAATTTATCAATGCAATCGGAAACATTGAAATGGAATCATAACATATGTAGTATAGCGGGTTGCTAATATGTGCAACAGATGGCGCTGTTATTAAAAAAAAGCTTGGTTTTACCTGTCACAGGTGTGGCATCTATATAGCAGGTATATAAAAATACTCAGGTATTCGAATGGAACGTTGTGTTAAAATTTCAAAGCAATCTGTGAAGAACTTTTGGAGATTTAAGCGTGTGTTGCTCTTACATACAATAAATGATGCTGTTTAAAAAAAAAATGTTTTTTCATGTCAGAGGTGAGGCATGTATATAGTAGGTATATATAAGCACTCGATTATTCGAATGCAACGTTGTCTCAAAATTTCAAAGAAATCGGTAAAGTGGTTTCGAAGATTTCCCTCGCATGAAAAACACATGGAAAAACACAGTTTTTCAAAAACAGAATGTTTTTTCCCGTCACAGACGTGACATCTAAATAGTATGTATATAAAAACCCGCTCGGTTGCGAATGGAACGTTGTGTGAAAATTTCAAAGTAATCGGTGAATTTTTTTTTTTTTTCTTTTTAGCAGGGATAATCCTGCGCGGGCCCTAAGCATCTGGCTGGCCCACTAAGTGATGCTCGTTTCTGGTTTACCTGGGCGGAGGATGAGTATGTATGACCCGTATGGTCGCTTCAGTAAGATTTTGCCATATGTGTTTAACAACTTCCTCTGCTCTGTCGAACCGAAGGTGAAATCTTAACGGGTTTGTAACTGTGCACTGTGTTAGATAATGTTCCAGTGGTCTGTCGGGCATTTCTCCACAGTGTTGACATTTCCTCTCACCTTTCGGAACCCTAAGCCTATTTCCCATGCACATGGGTATCCAAGCCTGATGCGATGTAAGTGCACTTCTGTTGTTCTACTGCCCCCTTTCATCAAACTAAGTGGTTCGTAGTTGGTGGAAATCTTGTACCAACCCGCAGATCCTGATGTTGCAACTGCTGCGTCGTGGTCACTGTACAGCCTTCGCATTGCTCTGTTTCGAATCACTTTCTTCATCTGGGAGAGACTCGGTGGTATGGAAATGTCTACATTCCTCCTCTTAGTAGCAAGTTTTGCAGCTTCGTCTGCAATGTCATTACCTAATAGTCCCACATGACTTGGCACCCAGTTGATAAGCACCCGTCGGCCTTGTCGGTGGAGTGTGTGCATGAATGATAAGACATTGGTGGTCAGATGGATGTTATCACATATGTGTTCCTGTTGCAAGGTTTCAATGGCGGTTCTCGAATCTGTATGGACGATAACATGTTGGCGGTGTTCAGCAAGAGCATGTTCCAAAGCCTTTTGAATGGCTAGCATCTCAGTCTGTAAAGTCGAACACCCATTTGAGAGCCTCCAACTATATACAGAGTTTCCTGCTTTAACTGCAGCTCCGGTTTCCTGTCCCTGCTGGTCTACTGACCCATCCGTGAAGTAAGTGAAGCTGTCGGATGCCATGTTTGCTTCTATATGCATCTGTGCAATGTGACGTAGCAGATGAGGATGTGTCTGGTTCTTCTTTCCGTCAAGAGCCATAATCTGAAAGTCTGCTGGCAGAGATTCCCAAGGGGCTTGTATAACAAAGTCTGCATGTATGTCGTCGACACCCCTCTCAGTGACTGTGATTGCCATATCGAACGTATCGATGGCGTTTATCGCACAATGGGTCCACCTGTTGCTATTGGAGGCTCTTCTGTCCAGAGTTAGTGCTCTAGTGATCAAATCTTTAAGTGAACTGATTCTAGGTCTAGTCAATATCTTGGTCAGCATGCACGCAGCAATCCCCTTTACCCTTATTTCAATCGACGTTAGCTTTGTCTCTAGTCTTAGGTTCAGGATTTTAGTCCATCTGGGAGCACCTGTTATGACTCGCAATGCATCATTTTGAAGAACCTCAACGTTTGCCCACTGACCAGGAGAAAGAGTGAGTAAGGCAGGTGCTGCATAATCAACCAGGGAACGAACGGCGTGTATGTAAAACATTCTCAACACTCTGTGTCCCGCTCCTAGACGGGGCCCTGTGATTGCTCTCATTATATTTATTCGTGACTTTGCTTTCTCCTTTAGATATTGAATTTGCTTATTGAATGTCATCTTAAAATCAATCCACACTCCGAGATATCGATATTGGGCAACCCACTGAAGGTTAATGTCCTGAATGCATAGGTGCCTGTCTGGAGCCTTGCCACCTAGTCTCATCGCCTTAGACTTCTGTGCAGATATTTTTAGCCCTAAAACACTGCATTCAGATGTCACTTGATCTAAAGCACCTTGAGCTTTATTTAGAAGTGAAGGACCCGTAACGACTAATGCTAGATCATCAGCATAGCTTAGCAATGTAACCCCTTCTGTAAAGGACATGGTAACAAGGTTTTCCATAAGGATGTTAAAAAGACTAGGACTGAGGACTCCTCCTTGTGGAGTCCCATTCTCGTGCAAGTGGTAGTCCGACACTTGTCCTTGCAACTTTACTCTGGCATACCTGTGACTTAGGTAATCTTGAATCCATGCTAGCATTTTCCCCCTCACACCTTTTTTAACTAAGGTGTGTAGTATTGCTGGCGGGCTTGCAAGTTTAAATGCTTTTTCCAGATCAAGGAAGACCACTATAGCTGGACCCGAGTTAACTGTTCCTAGTAATGTTGCTATGCAGCTGGCAGTACCTACACCTCTAGTGAAGCCAAATATGTGTTTATGAAGGTCTCCAGTCTTCCACAGTAGCCTATTTAAGACCATCCGTTCCGCAGTTTTACTAACGCATGATGTTAAGGAAATGGGTCTGTAATTGCCAGGTTCATTCGGCTTAGGAATCGGTATGATGTCTGCTTTCTTCCAAGAGGGCGGTAGTTTGCCTTGCTGCCAAGACGCATTGATGACGTCCAACATCCCTCGGTCTCCAGCAGGACCTGCATGTGCGATCATTGAGTATGTAATGTTATCAGCACCTGGAGCAGTGTCCTTACCACCCTTTTTGGCTCTGCTTAGTTCCTGTTCGGTGAAGGGACAGTCACATTCGTCATTTATAGCTATGCCCTCATGAATGACTGTCATCCTCTCTTGTTTTAAGTGTTCTCGCTGCCTTCGGACCATTGCAGGAAGCTGATATGAAGCTGTTCTTTCTGCAAATTGGAGAGCAAGTCTCTCAGCCTCCTGCAATGGTTGAATACATGCCTGTGGTCGGGCTGGTCGACCTGATATAGTTTTAATCTGACCCCATATCTTGCCAAGACTACTATGTTCATTTAGAGTTTGACACCACTCAAACCATCTTGCCTCCTTTACTTCTCGAGAAACTCGCCTTGCTTCAGATATCACCGCTCGTAGCAGAGTTCTTCCTTCTGGTGTGGGGTTTCTCTTTAGATGTTTTCTGAAGATATTGACTCTGTGGTTCTGTTCTTTAACGTCATTACTATAGAACCAATAGTTCTTTCGTTTCGTGTTACCTGTGATAATGATTGGAATAGCTTTGTTCGCAGCAGCTGCAACGGCTTCCTGCAGATTGGTCTCGTGTATGTTCAAATCCTCAGGTGGCGTGTACGTTGCATACCATTTTTCAAGTTCTTCCTGGTATACATTCCAATTGGCCTTTCCTAAATTCCACCGAGGCCGCGCAGGAGGTGTAGGAGGTCGTGCCAGGTTGAGTGTCGTGACAGTAGCATAGTGGTCACTAGTGATCACCGGGTCTACTTCCCACTTCGCCTGTTGCTGGAGTGCTGTGGAGATGAATGTAAGATCAAGGGAACCTCCTAGAATGTGAGTGGGTTCCCCAGTGTTGAGAAGTGTAATTTCAGGTACTTCTCGCAGAGCTGCAGCTAAATGGCGCCCATCTGCATTGGCTGGCCCAGTTGCACCTAACTCTGGATGATGAGCATTAAAATCTCCAGCAAGAATTAAATTTTCCTGCGTGGCCAAGGCAAGCACTGCCTCTGCTTCTAGTTTACGTCTAGGGGGCTTGTAGACGTTGTACATGAGGAGCTCAAAATTAGCCATATTCACTGTAACTGCTAATACCTCTACTCCATCCCCACATGAAACCGAGTCTATTTTCTTGCTGGGTATGGTGTTTCTGACTAGGGTCATTAATCCTCTTAGTCTCCCCTGCTCATACGGGAGAACATAGTGCTGATATCCAGCTAATCTGAAGTATTTCGTGGCTGGGAAAAGAGTTTCTTCCAAAACGATTATATCTGCTTTCGTGCTGATTGCAGCCTCCTGAAGTGTGTGTTTTTTATTTCCAAGACCTTGTATGTTCCCCTGCAGAATTCGTAATGGCCAGACGACGGGTTCGGTTGGTGTTGCTTGTTCTACTAGAACTCCTCCTCGGAATCGACCTCTATATTCTCCGCCTCGCAAGTCGTGTCGCTGCAAATCGGACTGCATTGATAGTTCGTGGTCATCCCCGACGTTGTTGGAATCTGTGCATAACTGTGGTCCATCGCTATGTTGTTGGAAGCGCTGCAGGTCGGACTGCATTGATTGTCCGTGGTCAACCCCGGCATTGTTGGAATCTGTGCAGAACTGTGGTCCATCACTTTGTTGTTGGTATTGCTGCAAGTCGGACTGCATTGATTGCTCGCGGCCGTTTCTTGTGTTGGCGGAACCTGCGCATCTCTGCTGTTCAATACGTCTTTGTTGGCGTTGCTGCAGATCAGACTGCATTGGCTGTTGTCGTCTGTCTCCTGCGTTGGAAGATTCTGTTGATCGTGGGTGGTCACTGCGTCTTGCAGTTGCGTTTGTGAATGTTGATGTCCCGGAGTCTTGACTAGCCGACTGTTGTCGGTAGTCAGTATGTCCAAGTTGCGTTGATTGTCCTCTTGTGCTCCATCCTGTCGGAGACTGTCTATTTCTCGTGTAACTGTGGTCTGCTGCACGATCTTGTCCATTATCACACAAGTGATGTCTTGAGTCTGTTGCTGTGAGGCGTTCTGCGTCATCTGTAGGCAATTGATAATGGTCTCTGCCATGATCTTCACGATGGTTTTCAGCTGGACCTCGGTAAAACTGTATAGCTGGTGAGGAGATTCCGAAAGTAAGTGTTTTCTGCTCAAGTGCACTTGCTGGACTTCTGCAACACTTTCGTGTAATGTCTGATTCGGAATTGACAGATTCGGGAAATTTTGCTCTGTGAGAGCGGGTGGCTGTTGTGGCTGTGCACGAGTGTTCCAGACGGTGGTGTTGGTGGATGTACCGCTGGTCAGTGTGTCGACCCTGGCCTGAGCTGTCTGCACTTTTTGTTTCCGTGCAGAGCAGGTTGTGCTCCAGGCATGATGTTTGCCTCCACAATTTGGACATTTGGCTGTTGTGGTCTGGTTTGCCTTGTGCTTGGCAATACAGTCTTTGGTGGGATGTCTCAGGCTGCACACTCCGCACCTCTCCTGTCCTGTGCAGCGTGACTGATGGTGGCCGTATTTCTGACACCTGAAGCAGCGTAGGGGTTCCGGGACGTATGGCCTCTGTCGGTATGTCCCCCAATTTCCAAGACCGAAAGTTTCCGGCACATGTCCCATGACGGTCACCAGAACCTGACGCGTCGCTGCCTTGTCTACTTTTGTGTGGCAACGTTCCGCACTCAGGACTTGCTTGTGTTCTAGCACTGGATCCAGGGGAAAGTCGATTGGGTATCCCAAAAGCACGACTCGTGTGCGTCGTTCTGAAGGGTCCAGCTTTACCAAGCACACAGGTTTCCCCTGCAGGACTCTTACCTTCTCTAAGTAATGTGCAGTCTGTTGGTCTTGAGGTGTCAGTATTATTTCTCCCTTCAGGTTGACTGTAATGGAAAGTTTGAGCTCTGGTTGTTCTTTTTCCATCGCCGTTACTACTCCATATGCCATAGGAAAGTGGTCGGTCTGCATGATCTTGAATTTCGGAAGAAGTGCAGAGGCTGGCGATGTCTGGTGTGAGACTGGTGGTGTCCTCCCCTGTCCCATACTGCTGTCCTGCGGCTGGGCTGTGGAGAGAGGAACAATGGCCGACATTGGCTGGCATGAAACCGGTGGTGTCCTCTCCTGACTCATACTGCCGTCCCGCGGCAGCGTTGCGGACAAAGAAGCATTGACTGACACTGGCTGGTGTGTGACTGACGCTGTCCTCTCTAGGTCCATTACGTCCGCTGACTTGCTGGTAGAAGCAAGTGGTAAAGCCTCGATAGCAGTTTTCTTTGGGGCCTGCTGCACATCGGTCCCCCGTCCTTCCTCGTCCGAAAGCTGCTTCCATTCCCTCTTGCGCTGAGCCTTCCCCATGGCTCTCTACACGTAGTGAGAACCGACTCAAACCACCGGAGAAGCAGGCGACACGTCCTCACTGCACGGTAGCTCAGGAGCAACTCCACTATCAACTGGCTGGTCAACAATAGCCATAAGATACAGCTTACGCCATCTCACATCGGTGAAGAACTTTCGGAGATTAACGATTTGGAACAAACGAACATTTCCATTTCTATTTATATGGATTTTCATTTGTTTCCACCTGCGACTTACACGCTGCAAGGCTAATAGCAGCATTTTTTTTTTATTTACGTGAGGGAGAATCATACATAGCTGCGATACCACAACCTGTCACAACACACACAGGGAGGGGGGAGACAAGAGTAGGACACTCTTACTGTAATCGCCTGCTTAGGCAGAAGATTCTGCCCGTTCACTCTACCATCTATTCAACAACATGTTTTAAGGTTGTACATAGGATTTAGGGATTTCTTACCCGGTACTCTATAAATGACGAGGATAAGGGCAAGAGGTGTCCTACTTAACTAGATAGAGTTATCATTGAACTAGATAGAGTTATCAACTAGATAGAGTTAGAGTTATCAGCACTATTTGCTCTGGAAAATAACAGTAAAATCCCTACCTGTGTAAGTACCATGATCTCTAACCGAAGCATAGAGATGCGGAGAGTGTCAATACTGACGAGAACTGCTGTACGGGTCCCAAACATACAGTAAAGTCCTAGATGTGAGAGGAACTGTGGTCCAGTCTGTCCTCCTAAGTTCGGAATGCAAAGATTAGACGTAATAGCCCGGAGACAGACCAAAGTACCCAAGGGGGTGATTTGTCTGAGTGAAAAACTTTCCCGTAGGGACGAAAATAAGGAGGAAAACACAGGATATAGCAAAGATTATTAGACAACCAATTACGAGTATGAATTTGGCCATAAAACACCTACGTAATCGATCAGTCATAAACTGCTGCACCTGTAATGTATAAAGTATTAAGCACCAAAAAAACTCAAAAAAGGAGTTCTGAAAAAACGAACATGTGTTAAGCCGAGTACAACTAACACAACTTTAAGTAAAGGATCTAGGAGCATTACCTGGGCAAGACTTCTAGGACAGGCCCCACACTTTTAATGTGACGTTAATCTGAAAGAATAGAACAGTGGCTATTCTGGCTGCTGTTGTGCCAATCACATTAAAAATAAAATAAATAAGACTGATGGTGACCTCTACAATGTGAGAGCTGCGGGTAAAATTCAAAAGAATTAAAAACTTTAAACATTTAATGTAACTAAATGATTTTAATAAACAAAACAAAGCCCCTTATCAACTTGGCGAGACCACAATATAAAATATAAAAGAAATAATATCATGTGACAATTACGTTAATGTCAAAAGAGAGGTGTAAAACAATACAATATACAAAAGCTGTATGCATCTACTGTTTCCTGCGAAGGCTACAGTATATGTTACTGCTTGAGAGCATGAAGAGTATTCTGAGGACTGGCCATTGTTGTTGTTTAAGATTTGCTACTCAGAACAATAAGTTCCAGTAGCACGGGCTATGGTGAGCCCGTAAACTGGCCGTTGGTGTGCTGCTTATATATGCGGGCCAGGTCTAGTGTAGATTGCGCTGATGTTGCAGGTAACTATCGCCGGCAGTCTTAAACAAGCAGTAGGCTGGTCGACTGGCGAGAGGAGTGGCCCCAGACAGCAGGTGTCCAAGTGTCTCGGGTACTAGAGAGTGGAGGGGGAGGTGTCTTGTCTAGACGGAGGTCTCTGAGCACGTATTATTGTTGTTTTTACCTGCTTGATGGGGTTCTGGGAGTTGTTCTACTCCCCAAGCCGGCCCGAGGCCAGGCTTGACTTGGGAGATTTTGATCCAACATGCTGTTGCTTGGAGCGGCCCGCAAGCCCACATACCCATCACAGCTCGGTTGGTTCGGCACTCCTTGAAGAAAACAATCTAGTTTTCTCTTGAAGATGTCCGCGGTTGTTCAGGCAATATTTCTGATGCTCGCTGGTAGGACGTTGAACAACATCGGACCTCTGATGTTTATACAGTGTTCTCTGATTGTGCCTATGGCACCTCTGCTCTTCACTGTTACTATTCAGCATTTTCTTCCATATCGTTCACTCCAGTACGTTGTTATTTTACTATGCAGAATTGTTCTTGATGTTGATTTCTTATAATGGAGCACGCAGATATGTTGGTGAATAGGCAGTACAGTGAACTGGCAGGATCATCCACTTAAGCAGGAGATCAACGTAACAGACACAAACACAGGATTTTTTTTCTACGACAGACGTGGCCACACATTTACAATACTAACCAGATACATTTTCTTCTGTCCTGTCCTCCATGGACAGGGTGAGAGATTTATCAAACATATAGTTCAGGGATTTATTGAACAATCAACCACAGAAGGTGATTGTAGTGCTTTTAAAATGCTAGGCTAAGCTACATACGTAAATACATGCATACACAGATTTATGTATGCTACATAAATTTATGTATGATACATAAATTTATGTATGCTACATAAATTTATGTATGCTACATTTATGTATGCTACATGTACATGTACATTTATGTATGCTACATGTTCGATGTGTCTTTTACATAGTGTCATTAATGTGCATTTACAAAGATGAAATGTAATTCTGATCAGCTTCCACATATACTTTATACACATACATATACATAGATACATACATACACACACATATACATATATATACATAGATACATACATACATATATGTACACACACATACATTCACATACATTTGTATCTTGTACTCTGACAGGGTGAGATAACTGATAGAGAAACTAGTGTGCAAATAAGAACTTAACCACTGAAGGTGATTAAGATGCTTTTACAAGCTCAGGTTATATAGTTACATCACATACATACACTGTATAATTTATACATTACATGGTCAATCTAGGGTACAAGTCCAATATATTATAAAGTGTTCCAGTACTCATATAGTACTTACAGAGTTCACCATAGCTCAGCCCAGGAGGGCGAAAGTCAGTCAATATGGGACATTCTACAATATAGTGTTAAAGTGTTTTTTTTTTTACATGCAAAGCATGCAATTTAAATACAATAAAAACAACACAGAATACAGAACAGAACAAAATAAAACAATAGACCACCGGCCAGAAGGGCTGACTGCAAAGCACAACAAATCACAAACACGATAAATGCATAGAAAAATACAGCATACATCAAGGCACAAAACATAATACAATGGCAAACTAGCAATCACAGTAACATCACAAAACAAAACCTTCATAAAACAAAACATACATCAAGAGGCATAACAGGAAACATAACAGGACAATCACAATACATTCCAAACAAAGCATAAAGAACAAACACGTACAACAGGTAAAGCAATATGAAAACACCAGGTCAAACGTACAGCACAGAAACAATACAGGAATAAGAACACTCACACCAAACCATCCACCCCGTAACAAACAAAGGGCGAGGCCAAAATAAACAATAATAATAAACAAGAAACCACGCAAACCAGAAAACAAAACAGGTACAAACACAACAACATACATGCACTAGCCTGAAGAACCGAGAATAAAACACAACATAAAGCACATCAAGAAACATAACAAGACACTTCGCACAGCACATAACTAGCCAAGAATACCAACAAAAACAACAACTACAGTAATATGAAATCAGCGTACATATTTGCCCAGGAACATATCCGGTGGAAACCGCACATTGAACGCCTCCCAAAGCAGCCACGTTGTCCAGGAGTTGTGACCTAACACCGGGGACGCCATGCAAACCGGAACCTCGGAAACAAACACCTGCAGACGTGGAACCCACACGGTGTCCCTCCGGACACCAGTAGCCACCACCCGATCCCATACACCCGGAACCCGACAACCAGAAAAGTCCTCCGGCCGAGCAAGCAGCAGGAACTCAGCAACCCGGGCCTCCAGGTCTTCAAGGCACAACACCGCAGGAGGGGGCTCAACAGAGGGCACCACCACAGGGGCACCAGTGGCCATGGGCACACCACCAGACGACTGCAGGGAATCACGGCGATGCGTATCCATACGTAAAGTCACCACCAAGCCACGCTCAGCACCAGCATCTGCACCTTCCCTGGCAGCGGAAGCCACCACACCCCACTGCGGAGAGTCCCCGGGCGAGGAAGACACAGGAGACACACCCGAGACACTGGCATCAGCACCAGCAGGCACATGAACCTCCGGCACCACCAACAGCGGAGACAACGACTCAGCCGGATCCACGCTGTCAACACCTGAAGACTCACAGTCACTAAAGTCCCCAACATCAGCCCAGGCCGTAGACGAACGCCTGGAACGTTTGGGCTCCGGCCGGATATCATCAGAGTCGGAAGCAGATCCAGAGGCACGGGCACAACTAGCCAGACGAACCGACGCCCGACGCAGAACGGCAGCAGCCTCTACCACAGGGGGTACCGGACCACACACAGCAGGAGGCTCCACAGCCACCCCATCACCCAGCACAGACGGCGAGGGTGCAGGGACCAGGACAGACGCAGCAGAGGAAGAACCGGAAGACGAGGGGACCGAGCAGACGGAAGAGGCTCAGGGACAGGTGAGGACACAACCTCTGGTGGTTGTGTCCTCACCTGAGCACTAGGTGAGGCCACAACCACCGGAGGAGAGGCGACAACAACAGGGGGCGCAACAGGCGGAGCAACAGCTGAAACAGAGGGCACCTCCTCAGCCGAAGAGACGTCCACATCCACCGAATCGTCCCCCACAGGAAGTGGCGGAAAATCCTCCTCACTGAAGAGATTCACTGGTGCAACGGCAGGTGCAGAACAGGCAGCAGCTTGATGGCCCAAAAGACCACAACGATAACACGTCCGCGGCTGGCGGGCGTAAAACATCCGAACGTTGTACACCATAAGGCGCACAGAGGACGGAATATCCGCCCGGAGCCTCATGCCCAGGGTGCGAATGTTAGTCCTCACACCCTTAAGAGGACTAGAAGACACCATGTTCACCCTCACACTAACTACTGCGCCAAACCGGCCGAAATACTGCCGTAGCAGACCCTCTGGAAACTCCAAGGGAGCCCCATGCACACTGACGTAAGTAAGTGCACCACTTCTATCAGAGAGGGTTACAGGGCCCGCACCATTCGGCAGGGGCAATGTCCGCCCCTCGTATCGCTGGAGAAAATCGCGATACGCCACCTCCTCTGTGAACTTCACAATCGCCCTACGGGCCGTTACCAACTCGACCCTATAAATCTCAAACACAGGGACAGAGAGCATATCACAAGCCAGCGCAATCTCCGGGTAACCAGCCCGCACAGAGAACTCTAGTCCCACAGACTGAGCCCGGACGACAGGGGGGGAGAGGGACCCCCATCGTAACGCCACGTCAGCACAGGCGGGCAGAGAGACACCCGCCCCCAACCGGCCGAACTGGCAAAAAACCCTATATAGTGTTCAAGTGAGTGCATGTGGGAGTTCCACCTGCACTGCCGTTGAGTGAGGACGAGTCGCTTGACCGCTCCGGCAGTTTGTGGTAGTTGCCATTTTCACCAGCAGGGGGTGTCTACCCTCCCTGCTGTTCCTGGTGGTGGGGACGTGGTGTGTTTTGCGATGGGCGGCCCTATTCCGGCTGTCGTGCGGCTAAACTCCATAGGATTGGAGTTTACTTGCCGTGCTGGTTACCCGTTGGTGGACTTAGTCTTGAGTGACATGCTTCGCGTCCCGGTACAGGATGTGTATGGTGTAGAGCTGGTAACTGCTCGCCGTGTCGTCATTAAGTTTGTGGGGGAGGCGGTGTACCGTGTGTTTCTCCGGAAGTACGAGGGACGTACTTTGCAGCTGCAGGACGGCGCAGGGTCTGTGACTATTTCGGACCATAGTGGGGCTGTAACTTATGTCAGTGTACATGGCGCCCCCATGGAGTTTCCTGAGGTTCTCCTCCTGCGATTCTTTCAGAGGTACGGTTCCGTCGTCAGTGTGAGGATGAACTCGTTATCGTCTGGCACATATTCAGGGGTGAAGACCAACATTCGGAACCTCGGGATGCAGCTGAGGCCGGACAATCCGTCCTCTATCCAGCTGTTGGGGTACTACGTGCGGGTGTTCTATGCCCGGCAACCCCGCACTTGCTTCCGGTGTGGATTGTTGGGGCATCAGGCTACCGTGAGTACTGCTGATCCGGTTACTCCTGTGAACTTGTTCCGTGAGGAGGATTTTCCGCCGCTCCCTCTGGAGGAGGACTCCGGGGGTGAGGAAGTGCGCGTCCCGTTCGCTGCTGAGGATCCCCCAGCGTCACCCGATGTTTCCCCAGTTGTCGCAGACCTTCTGCTCCTCCACCGGAGGGCTCTCCGTGGTGGGGGGTGGAGGCTTCCGCTGCAAGGGATGGTGGGGATGCTGGTGCTGGGCGTAGCATGGTGGTGACTTTGCGGAAGGATCCACGCCGATCGGATTCCCGGCTGTCGTCCGATGGTGTGGCCGTAGCTGCTGATGCCCCTTTGGTGGTGCCCTCTGTGCGGGTCTGTGCTCAGAGGCTGTGCATTGGGCACCTGAGGGACGTGTTGCCGGAGTCTGCGTTGCCGCAGTCACTGGAGGAGGATTGCTGCGTTACCATTGTACGAGGAGCCGCGGAACTTTAGTGACGAGCCTGTCCTCATGTAGGAGCGTGTGCCAATCACTCGCCTCCGGCGTAATACCATTTGGATTCCCTGTTTGCGGATATTTGTTGCCGGGGTTCCGGATGAGATGGCGTCCCCGGTGGATGGTCTCGACCCTTGGCGGTGGTTGCTCTGGGAGGCGTTTCATGTCCAGTTCCCTAGGAGTTTATTTCCGGACAAGTATGTCTCCTGATTTCCTGACTTCTGTGTTTACTCTTGTCCTGTGTGCTCTTATGGCTGCTTGTTTGCCCTTGTGTAGTTTGTGCCCGTGCTTCCTCTTTTTTTTTGGGGGGGGGGGGTGGCGTAGCAGGTAGTTTGGTGTGAGTTTTTCTTCGTGTATTCATTTATTGTGTTATTTCTTTTCGCTATGTGTTATATTCATGCTTAAAGTGTTGTGTTTGTTTGTTATATATTGTGATTGTTTGTGTATTTACATGTTGTGCGTTGTTGTCGGTCCTTCCGGCTGGTGTGATTGTCTTGTTTTGTTTTTTCTTGCTAAATGCTTTATAATGTTACTATGTATTATTGTTTTCTTTGCCGTGCTTGCCTGTTTGTACATTATTTACTGTTTTGTCTTGATGTATGTATCTCATGCCTCCTTTGGTACCTTCTCCGGTTTTGTTAATTGTTGTGCTGGGCTGTCGGTCCTTCTGGCCGGCGGTTTTTTGTTTGTTGCATACTGTTTCATTTATTGTTTTATTGTATTTATTGTTTTTCCCTTGCATGCTTGCATGTAAAAAAAAAAAAAAAAAAAAAAAAAAAAGTGAGTGCATGTTTGAGTGAGAGAGACGAGAGGACACAAGCACAGGGAGTGGGAGGGACTGGAGGACACAGGCACAGGGAGTGGGATTGACGAGAGGACACAAGCACAGGGAGTGGGGGAGACGACAGGACACAAACACAGGGAGTGGGAGTGACGACAGGACACAAACACAGGGAGTGGGGGAGTCGAGAAGACACAAACACAGAGAGTGGGGGAGACGACAGGACACAAGCACAGGGAGTGGGAGTGACGAGAAGACACAAGCAAGGAGGATTTTTTCCACCCAATATCGCTCTTAGTCTTTTTTTTTTGGTCGTTCTCGCTGTAATTGGATCTGGATCTCTGCTGAACAATTTACAGTGTGTGTGTGTGTGTGTGTATGTGTGTGTGTGTATGTGTGTGTGTGTGTGTGTGTGTGTGTGTGTGTGTGTGTGTATGTGTGTGTGTGTGTGTGTGTGTGTGTGTGTGTGTGTGTGTGTGTGTGTGTGTGTGTGTGTGTGTGTGTGTGTGTGTGTGTGTGTGTGTATGTGTGTTTTATGAGTATGTGTGTGCGCGGCTGAGCGAGTTTTGCTTTAAAGCAACACTCGCTTTAAAAGTGTTTAAATGCATGTATTTATTGATATGATGAATATGATGAGTGTTGACAACTAGAATGTCACATCAACTTGATTGATTGATTGATGAAGATTAAGCCACCCAAAAGGTGTCACGGGCATGAATAGCTCGTAAGTTTTTTTTATTGATATATAAAAACACCAAAGTACAAAAACAGGGAAACAAGAGCAAAACAACAATAAGTACAAACAAAAGTGCCTATAGCAAGCACCATGAAACAGATATGAAATACATACAATGGGTCACAGGAAAGCACAGGACACAAGCAAAGAAACCCACGAACAGCAAGGGGCAGAAAATGCATATAATACAAAAGAAATAAATGACTTAAGGATAATAAAAAAAATGCACAAGAAAAAACAAACAAAAATTACAAAAAATGCACTGCACATAACGGAGCATAACCAGTCATAAATGAGGGCATCAAGAACATATTAGAACATAAATAACATAAAATATGTACAAAGAATAAAGCGATTATAGAGACAAAGAAATAACCACACCCACATACCAAAGGCAAAGCACAAAACAAACGCAAACACAACAAATCGGGCCACGCAGGAGCCAGGAACGGACACCCGCACCACACACTTGCACAGACAAGGACACCCACCTGTGCACGCAGGCACTGGGGGGAACAACATGCATAACACAGACATTAACCAACCACACAAATCACTCATACTTCTTCGGGTACTGCCGAGCCGGAAAACGTAAGCAATAAGCAATAAGCACACCAGGCTGCACAGCGGGCCGCACACCGGCCCGCCCACTAGGGCGTGCACTACATTCGACGAGCCCCACGGAGTGCGGCTCCGCAGGCGTCCCAGAGCCCCCACCAAGCAGAACAGGAGCAGAGGCTCTCCGATGCACATCCTTCGACAACACCACTACGAGGTCACGGTCACCAGGGGCAACCACCCAATGAGGAGAGTCACCAGCAGGGGGCACAGCGTCCAACACAGAAGGCACTACAGGAGGCGGCACAACGGCGCCCACAGCATCATCATCCAGATCGTCACGCTCCTCTGCCCACGTCCGGCGAGGTGACGCACCCCGAGCCGAACGATGGCGCTTAGAAATAGGCCGTTGATCGTCGGAACTGTCACCCCTTGCCAAGGAGACCGGATGCGGTGAAGGAAGAGACAACGCAGGTGGAAGGGTAGACTCCAGCACCCGTGAGGTATCCAGCGAGGACGACGGAACCGGCAGAGGAGAAGAGGCACTTCGTAACGAGGAAACTACCTGAGGCGACGAGGCAGAGGGCGGGGGCGGAGCCACACACACCCCACACCCCCACCCCGACAGCCCCAGGAAGCACATGTCCGTCTGCAGGAGAAGCATGCACCACCCCTACAGCACCATCTAATGCCCCCACGGAAGCAACCGGCTGCTGATGCACCTCCGCATCCACCGAACAGCAAAGGTCCGAAGCAGGTGCCCCTAGGTCCACAGAGCACACTGGTGTGGCAGAAGGGCCAGACACAACAGGCACAGATGGAGCGCCAGCTGGAATCGCCGCAGGAACCACACCAGGCACCTGTACAGAGCGAGGATCCGCCGGGAAATCCCTACTTACAGATAAGTGGGGAAAGTCATCCTCCACGAAAACGGAAGGGGCCTCAGCACGAGGAGCGTTGCAATCATCTGCTAGGTGGCCCTCAACACCACACTGGAAACACGTGCGTGTTTGACCTTGATAAAAGGTCCGCATAGAGAGTCTACGAAACAAAACCCTGGATGGTATAGGGCTCGTGAGCCGCATATTGAGCGTGCGTGTACCCAGCCAGACCCCCTTCAGCCGGCCTGCACTCAAAATGTTGAACCGGTGCTTCCCTGGAAACACAAACCGAAACTGTCTATATTTTCCGCTTGTTACAACTTGTAATAAAGTTGTTACATCTTGGCTTAACGTGTTTATGACGTATTAGAACGTTGTTACAACTTGCTATATTGGTTGTTATAACTGGTTAGGAAGTGTTAAAACCTGTTCGAACGTTGTACCAACGTCGTAGTTTCGGTGTGTGTTTGGCGGGTTCACCACAGTCCCAAACCGCGTAAACAAGGACATGAGGTCTGCCTCGGGGAAGGTCACCAGCACGCCGTGAACACTCACAAACTACAAGGGCCCCCAGGGATCCGAGATCTGCACAGACACAGCCGAAGCCGGAAGAGGAAGCGAGCGTGCATCCCATCGAGCCACAAACTCCTGGTAAACGTGTGACGTGGCAAACGATACCGCAACATGGGTAGGCGACAACTTCTCGAGTCCCAGGAGATCGGAGATGTCGACAAGGAGCACGTCTAAGAGAGCAATTTCCACAATGGGCCAGTCCACAGCAGCAGAAAATCCATCCTCACAGTATCCACCCGGCGAATACAGCTGGTGATATCACCAGCCGCGGCCATACCGCCAGGCGGAGCCCCGACCAGCGGGCGCCCCACACCTCCCACAGCAAACCACCACTCAGCAACGCCACACACCACAACGACTGACAGCTCAAGCCCGACGTCTGCACCCTCTGGCGGCGCCAGAGCAACTAATCTTGATAGATTGATTGATGAAGATTAAGCCACCCAAAAGGTGGCACGGGCATCAATAGCCCATAAGTGGTGGCCCTTTAAGCCATTACCAGTATCATTAGTTGATACTGGAGATCTGTGGAGTTGTGACTGCACCCTGCGTGACGGGAGATGTCTCCCCCACATCAACTTAATTCAACCCGTTCTCGCAAATTTAATAAGTCAATATTGACTTATTAAATATGTGCACAAGTGACATACTTAACATAATAGTTTCCCTTGAAAAGCTTCATAGAAAACACCGACCTTACCTAACCTACTTAGTATGTTAAGATAAGCATCTTATTGCTTCGTAATTACAATTATTACCTAACCTATACCTATAATAGGTTAAGTATGAGGTGACTCTCCTCATTGGGCGGTTGCCCCTGGTGACCGCGACCTCGTAGTGGTGTTGTCGAAGGATGTGCATCGAGTGGCCTCTGCTCCGTGGTGTAGTGGTAAGACACTCGCCTGGCGTTCCGCGAGCTCTATGTCATGGGTTCGTATCCTGGCCGGGGAGGATTTACTGGGCGCAATTCCTTAACTGTAGCCTCTGTTTAACGCAACAGTAAAATGTGTACTTGGATGAAAAAACGATTCTTCGCGGCAGGGGATCGTATTCCAGGGACCTGCCCGAAACGCTACGCGTACAAGTGGCTGTACAAGAATGTAACAACTCTTGTATATATCTAAAAAAAAAAAAAAAAAAAAAAAAAAAAAAAAAAAAAAAAAAAAAAAAAAAAAAAAAAAAAAGTAACAATTGTAATTACGAAGCTATAAGATGCTTATTTTAACATACTAAGTAGGTTAGGTAAGGTCGGTGTTTTCTATGAAGCTTTTCAAGGGGAAACTATTATGTTTAGTATGTCACCTATGCACGCAACTAATAAGTCAATATTGACTTATTAAATTTGCGAGAACAGGTTGCTTAATTACCGAGTCTATATATACGAAACGGCCCTGAACCACTAATCTCTCCATTATCCTGCTCACTAAGGTAGCAAAAGCACCTTCACATATTCCTTTGGTCAATACTACCTTCCCCCTTACCTTGTTTGTGTCGTCTGGTTCTATCCCATCTTCCTTTCCCTTTTGGGTATCCGTTCCACACCCAATCCATACCGAATGTCATCTGTGTCCTCTCATCAGCCTCTCCCCTCTCTCTCTCTCTCTCTCTCTCTCTCTCTCTCTCTTCCACAAGCAATTTGTTACCTCGTTCTCCCCGTTCTATGTAAATAAATAAAATATAAATAAATATGCTTATTCAGGTAAGGTACATACTTACAAGTGATGTTACATTAATGGATTGATATATAGATAGAGCTAGTACATACAATGCCTAAAGCCACTATTACGCAATGCGTTTCGGGCAAATGTCATTTATATTCACCAAGCCCGTCCTATCTATGTAATTTGTCTCACTCCCCCACATACTCACCTGTCCTTTGCCCATTCCCCCTACCCTTCCACGTTCCCTTTCCATTTCAAATATTCATTTACCTCTCTTCCAGTTGCCTCCTTCCAATTGCTACATCCCTTTCTATTTACTCTTCCACTTGCCTCCATTCTCTTCATCCACCCCCACTTTCCATTTAACACCCTTCCCCCACCTTCCTCTTCCGTCCGTTCCTCTCGTTCCATCCCGTCATATCCCAAGTCCCTTTCCTATTGTGGCCACGTCTCTCAGTGTTGTGTGTGATATATCGCGCGTCCCGGGTTTCTCCTTCTTTCTGGCGTCGAGGAGGGCCAGAAAGGAGAAGAATTTTCGTAATTCTTTTTACGTCGTCATATATCAGCTCTGTGTGTGTGTGTGGCGGCTCTCGGACCACGTCGGTGACTTCTGGTTATATAGTGGTTCGAATTTTCTTGTACTGGCCCCTAAACGTGAGGTATTTTGTAGCATTCCACACTATTCCCATGTTCGTCTTCTTGTGTGTTAATCCGCACAGGTACTCTCAGAGGTGTGGTTTTTTTTTATTAAATATTGTTGCTTTCGAGAACCTAGACATATGTCGAGAATCTTGGCAAAGCCCTTCTGGAAGTCAAGGAAAGTGCAGTTCAGCTATCCTTCAATATCCTGCTTCATTCTGGTCATCCTTTGATGATAAATTATGAGTGGCAGAAATTTCTCCCTGAATTCATATGACTGTTTTTTGGATTTAAGATTTTGTCGTGTCAGGTGTTTGTGTCCTCACCGAATTGTCATTACTGGGCCGAGCTTAAGCTCTTGGGTCACAACTAACTACATTTGCATCATGTTTTCATTTGAAGCTATGTATGGCAGTAGCCTCGGGTACTGTACGCCACTAATTCTTGCCTCACTACTGGAGTGGTAAACAGGCGTACACTGGCATCCGTGCGGCTCCTGTGTAAAGACGCACGTGAAGGAGCAGGTGTTAAGTGTGACTATGTAGCACTTGGGAGGGATATGAGGACGGAGAGAAGGAACAGTGCCCAACCACCCGGGGACCAGCGGGACTCAATGTGGTGATCGTGACAAATGCAGGGTCAACCAGCACAAGTAGATGGTCGAGTCTACTACACTTAGAAAACTTAGAAATCATTTACACTTAGAAAACATAGATATTTGTGAACCGGTACTTTCTAAAATACCTAATATTTTGTATGTTGAGTCCTATATAGCATGCAACATGACACGAATTTGTGGAGCGGCGGAGTTGAGGTGAGAATTCCTTCTGCTACCGATTCTACACCGTTCAAGGTTCAATAAATTACTGAACTGTCTGTTTAACAGATCTCCAACCCTGTCCATGAAGGACAGAAGAAAATGTATATATATTCTGGTTAGCATTGTAAATGTGTGGCCACGTCTGAGGTAGAAAATAATATCTATATAAATATAAATGGAAATGTTCGTTTGTGCATAACAGCTAATCTCCGAAAGTTCTTCACAGATTGCTTTGAAATTTTCACACAACGTTCCATTGGCATCCGAGCAGGTTTTTATATACATACTATATAGATGTCACATCTGTGATGGCAAAAAAAAATTTTTGTTTTTTTCTGAAAAGCTGTGTTTTACATGTGTTTTCCATGTGAAGGAAGTCTTTGAAACCTCTTTGCCGATTGCTTTGAAATTTGGACACAACATTGCATTCAAATAGACGCATCTTTTTATATATCTACTATATACATGCCTCACCTGTGACAGGAAAAAAACATATTTTTTTTAAACAGCGCCATCTGTTGGACGTAAGAGCAAAACACGCCGTAATCTCCGAAAGTTCTTCACCAATTGCTTTGAAATTTTGACACAACATTGCATTCGAATAGACACGTCTTTTTATATACCTACTGTATAGATGCCACCCCTGTGTGACAGGTAAAAACATGCGTTTTAGAAAAACAGCTCCCTCTGTTGCACATAATAGCAACATTCACGTTATACTAAGTGTGTCACGAATTCCATTTCAATGTTTCCGATTGCATTGATAAATTTTATTTTCATAGTTTTATATTTATTTTTTTTTTTATTATTATTTTGTGAGACATTGTGTTGGAATTGAGCTGTGTTGTTTACCATACCGTTCATTTCGTAAGTTTAAGTATAGATGCCACACCTGTGACAGGTATAACTATGCTTTTCTTGAAAAACAGCGCCATCTGTTGCATGTAAGAGTAACATATATGCTATACTAAATATGTTACAATTCAATTTCAATGTTTCTGATTGCATTGATAAATTTACTTTTTATATATTTTTACTTATTTTCATCTTTATTTAATTATTTTGTATGAATTGCGTTGGAATTGAGCTGTGTTGTATACCATACCGTTCATTTCGTGAGAATAGTTTATTTTTATATTTTTTTTTTCATATTTTCATTTAATTTTTTAACTGTTTTTCTTATATTTCAGTGACGGGAACATCAGATCACTTGATGCTCCCAAGTTTCTGATGGGAACATCAGACCATTTGGGATGGCATCGGACGAGGGACTGGGGAATGGTGGGGAGGATGAGGGGACATGGGAGGGGATAATAGTGGGGAAGGACGAGGGGACGGGGGAGTTTTGGATGGTGGGGACGAGGGGATGGGAGAATGGAGAATGGTGGGGAGGACAAAGGGACAGAGGAGTGGGGCAGGGTGGGAAGGAAGAGGGGATGGTGGAGTGGGGAATGGTTGGGAGGCCGAGAAGACGGGTGAGGGGTGAATAGTGGGGAGGACTGAGGGACAGGGAAGGTTGCTGTGGCTCAGCAACGCACACGCGTTGCTGAGCCACAGCAACGCGTGGCCGGGTACTGTTAGTTAGTAATAAAAAATATATATATTCCAGCTGTCTTGTGTCCTGCCAATGGTTTCAGAATTTAATAAGCACACTTTTTTGCTTTTGCATATTGTCTTTGTTTAGAATTTGTTTACAATAACTTTATTTAGAAGTAGATATCATCTACTTCTAAATAATCAGTGCGCTACTATATTATTTTTTCTATTAAGCGGTATTTCTCGTTACGCCACAAACGCAATATGTTGGAAGTTTTCATACTTCATATATATTATGTCTTAATCATTTTTTTAATGCTGCATACCGCAACTTAGGACTCATGTACGTTGTGAATATTTTATTATATTTAATTACTAATAAACGCAATATAAAACATAAATTTTTTCAGCAGCCAATAGGACTATTCTTGTAGTTGTTGAACGGTTTTCTAGTTAATGAATTCATATAAATCTATATAGGTTAGATTAGCATTTCAAAAGCCCTACAATGACTCTCTGCGGCGATTGTTCAAAAAATCACTGAACTATATGTTTAACAGATCTCGAACCATGTCCATCGAGGACAGAAGAAAATTGTATATATGAAAACTGCATATAAATGCTCCCAGATTATTTTCGCCTCAATTTTTTGTATAAAAGACCCCACTAACATTGTTCTTCATGTAGCCTATTATCTTTGTTTCAAATGTCCATTAATTTTTATTTACTTAATTATATATTTATTTTTGGCTCCATTCGTTTAATTAATCTCTTCTGACTTTACGTCCTTACGGTTTGCTAGTGATTTGGCCTCCTATCTCTGAGCGTCATACAATATTCCTTGATATATCTGAAGGTTTCCGAGGTTGTGGCAAGGCTTCAAAGTTCGTGGTAAGGTTTCAAAGTTCGTGGTAAGGCTTCAAAGGTCGTAGTAAGGCTTCAAAGTTCGTGGTAAGGCTTCAAAGGTCGTAGTAAGGATTCAAAGTTCGTATTAAGACTTCAAAGGTTGTAGTAAGGATTCAAAGGTCGTAGTAAGGATTCAAAGCTCGTAGTAAGGCTTCAAAGGCCGTAGTAAGGCTTCAAAGGTCGTATTAAGGCTTCAAAAATTCTAGTAAGGCTTCAAAGATCATAGTAAGACTTCAAAAGTCATAGTAAGGCTTCAAAGGTCGAAATATAACTTCAAAAATCATAGTATACTTCAAAGTTCATAGTAAGGTATCAAAGCTCGTAATAAGCCTTCAAAGGTCGCAGTAAGGCTTCAAAGGTCGTAGTAAGGCTTCAAAGGTCGCAGTAAGGCTTCAAAGGTCGTAGTAAGGCTTCAAAGGTCACAGTAAGGCTTCAAAGGTCGTAGTAAGGCTTCAAAGGTCGTAGTAAGGCTTCAAAGGTCGTAGTAAGGCTTCAAAGATCGTAGTAAGGCTTCAAAGGTCGTAGTAAGGCTTCAAAGGTCGTAGTAAGGCTTCAAAGGTCGTAGTAAGGCTTCAAAGGTCGTAGTAAGACTTCCAAGAGAAATAAACAGTTCTTCCATTCGATGCTGCTCCCATTTCTCTCTCTGGCAATATATCTTTCAGCGACTGAAGGAGTTTATTTCTTCTGATCCCCGCCTCAAGCCCGTTTTTTTTTTAGTGTCCAAGTCAGTCATACATTATGAACAATGCCAGTTTTTAATCCAAAAGGAAGTTTTTGACATCGCTATCATCCCTGCTTGGTTTTCTCCACTTCGTCACAGAAGGTTTGACTAGTTGGATATATATAAAGAAATTTGATGATCTGAATGGGCACCAAATTCTGTCGTAATTAATCAACTTTGACATCCAGAGAAAGTTTTATGACGACTTCTCTCGCAGTCGGTCTTGAGTGATTGAGACGTTACTAATATTGTCAATTTGAAACTTTCATGGAAATAATTTTCAACTGTTTTATTTTCACCTATTTTTCAGCTATATTAAACAATTACGCACTTCACCTCTGGCACCTCTCTCTCTCTCATTCTCTCGTTTTGTAAAATAGAGATAGAGAGAACATTATAAATGAGACTAGAAAACTTCATAGAAAAAAATCTCTATACAAAGGAATTAAGAAAGACGTTTTCTTTCTGAAGCCGGATTCATGAAGCAGACAAGCAAGTGTCAAGGAAATATTCCCTTCTCTAGTTGGTGGTTAAATCGCTATTCAACAAAACCTTTACGAACGCTTGGGCTTACTAAGAACACCGCCCCGGGCCACCTCCGGAGTACTCCTAGCTTTACGTAAACCGGACATAAAGTCACCTTTTCTCGACTACACAATCCGGGAACTGAAAATACCTTGGTCGGTGTCATGTGTGCAATATATGCTTTGTTCTCTTGTAACTCGTATTAAATATCTATTTTATGAAATAGCAAATACAAATGATCACAAGCAATTTCTTGTTTAAATAGTTAATAAGGAAATATTAAAAGCTAATAATTTAAATTAATTAAAGTCAATCATTTTCACCCCCGTAGCCCCCCCCCCCAACACCTGGAATGCCTTAGTTGCAGGATTCTTTACGCAAAAATCTTTATGTTTTGATCGTATGTCACTTGTAGTCAATATGAATTTCATGAAAATACAAATAATGAATATAATAACATGTTATTATATAAATATCCCATCCCAAGTCCCTATCCAGACCTCTTCCCAGTGCTATATAGTAATGGCTTGGCGTTTTCCCCTGATAGGTTCCTTCCCTTCCTTTAAACGAAGACTAACCAATAGTTGTTGGAGTCAATGTGTTTTTCCACACCAAGTTTGGTTATTTTCTAATAGATACAATTCACCAATTACTAAAGTTATTGATTATTTAAAAAATTATACTCCAACATGTTAAATAATTCCTAGTGAATTATATATAGAAAATTATGCCAAATTAATTGTAATCAGGATAAAAAGTATAATTAAATTTTGTATTGTAATATTACAATATTGAATACACTTACAAATCGCGCACCAAGATATTATATTGAAAATTATGGAAAACTAAATAATAACGACTAAGTCCTTTCCGAACCTCACTTTGGCCAATATATTGCAGGACCGAACTAGATTTTAATGTGCTATAATTTTTTAAGTAATTTACAGTACATGATGTATGTAAAGTAATTAATGTTCTGTCGATCTGACCTTTATCAGTAATAATAATAATAATAATAATAATAATAATAATAATAATAATAATAATAATAATAATAATGCTTTTGCAATGCATTGTTCATTAGAACCTGCTTCTGTGGCTAATAAGAAGGTAGGTACACTTTATATTGTATAAAGTAATAATGCTTCTATTCTTCTATAATCTTTACATTTTTCACATTGTTTAATTTACTGTTGTAGATACCGTAAGACGTAAATAATATACGTGACAAGTGAACCAATAATATAAGCTGCATTAAAATATCTTACCCCTGAAAATATCTAAGGATATATCTAAAATCTATTATCTAAATACAGTTTTTTTATTCTAAACTGTTCCTGACCTTCGATCATCGAGCACAGAACCCTACACATACTCCGATAATGTTTGCAATGAACCGAATATTTAAACAATGCTTAAGAGAAGGGAGAACTGCCACCGAGAGCTGAGAGATCTGTCACTGAGAGTTAGGAGAACACCCACAGAGAAAAAGTAGTCCAGGACGTCACCCGGCTGACAAACATCATATCTCCCACAGACAGCAGTAGGGTGACCCTCCAGCAGCACATCATCTCCCACAGACAGCAGTAGGGTGACCCTCCAGCAGCACATCATCTCCCAAAGACAGCAGTAGGGTGACCCTCCAGCAGCACATCATCTCCCACAGACAGCAGTAGGGTGACCCTCCAGCAGCACATCATCTCCCACAGACAGCAGTAGGGTGACCCTCCAGCAGCACATCATCTCCCACAGACAGCAGTAGGGTGACCCTCCAGCAGCACATCATCTCCCACAGACAGAAGTAGGGTGACCCTCCAGCAGCACATCATCTCCCACAGACAGCAGTAGGGTGACCCTCCAGCAGCACATCATCTCCCACAGACAGCAGTAGGGTGACCCTCCAGCAGCACATCATCTCCCACAGACAGCAGTAGGGTGACCCTCCAGCAGCACATCATCTCCCACAGACAGCAGTAGGGTGACCCTCCAGCAGCACATCATCTCCCACAGACAGCAGTAGGGTGACCCTCCAGCAGCACATCATCTCCCACAGACAGCAGTAGGGTGACCCTCCAGCAGCACATCATCTCCCACAGACAGCAGTAGGGTGACCCTCCAGCAGCACATCATCTCCCACAGACAGAAGTAGGGTGACCCTCCAGCAGCACATCATCTCCCACAGACAGCAGTAGGGCGACCGTCCAGCATCACATCATCTCCCACAGACAGCAGTAGGGCGACCCTCCAGCATCACATCATCTCCCACAGACAGCAGTAGGGCGACCATCCAGCAGCACATCATCTCCCACAGACAGCTGAACAAAGTTAAAAGTTGCTTCACTGTCGTTCTTGCCACCATTCTTAGTTTCATATTTTGACTCAAACATTTAGCCTCGATCAATCCTTTAGCGAGTCCCGGGAAATCGTGGGGAAACGTTTGCTGTCCTGCTGGGTCAGGTTTTCACGAAAGTTTGGAAGTTTTAAGAGCCTCCGTTAAGGTCATTGGAAGAAAGAGGCTTTCCACTTTTATTAAAGGCAATATAGTTTTTGATGGAGACTTTCATTACAAAATCTTTGCAACCAGGATTCAGAGCCTGAGATTCCGTATCAATAACACGAGTTGTAATGTTAAGTTGCGCGAGGTGTAGTGAAAGTATATATATGTATATATATATATACATATATATATATATATATATATATATATATATATATATATATATATATATATATATATATATATATATATATATATATATATATATATATATATATATATATATATATTGGTAGCAGTCTTTCTTGTAAACATATGTTGTTAAATATGACCGAAAAAGTAAGATTAATAATTCTAACACGAATTTTCTCAATATTTCTTATGTTTCTTTTTACCGTCGATGGTAATTGAAAAATCAATTCTACAAAATTCTTTTTTATTTCTAATCTGACGCGACGCTTGAACGCGTTTCGTAATAACATTACATTTTCAAAGACTTTAGTTTACACACACACAACTTATAACATGAAAACACTTACCAGAGTTTTACTAATTCTAACGCTAAACATCTTGTCTTATATACTCGCATTTGGAGGAGGTGATATGTTGAAACAGTTTTGGATGAAGTGAACAAACTTTTGACCACCACAAGATAGATCACGGTTTAAGGGGTATAAATTGGATAAGTGAAAGGGAAGAATGGAAGTAACTGCAAAGGGCCTATTGGCCTATACTACCTCTTCATGCTTCTTTATTGGTCCGGAGTCTGTAAGTGGGAAGAATATAGTTGTGCATTAGTTGACTGTTGATTGCTGGTGTTAACTTTTTGATGTGAAGTGCCTCGCACATGTCAAGCCGCCTGCTATCGCTGTATCTATCGATGATTTCTGTGTTATTTATTAAGATTTCTCTGGTGATGGTCTGGTTGTGGGAAGAGATTATATGTTCCTTGATGGAGCCCTGTTGCTAAGCATTGTTAATCGCCTGGAAAGAGATGTTGTTGTCTTGCCTATATACTGAGTTCTTTTGGGCTTACAGTCCCCAAGAGGACATTTGAAGGCATAGACGACGTTGGTCTCTTTTAAGGCATTCTGCTTTGTGTCTGGGGAGTTTTTCATGAGTAGGTTGGCCGTTTTTTTTTTGTTTTATAGTAAATCGTTAATTGTATCTTCTGATTTTTGTCTGTAAGGATAACGTTCCTATTAACAATATCTTTCAGGATTCTTTCCTCCGTTTTATGGGCTGTGGATAAGAAGATCCTGTAAAATAGTCTAATAGGGTGTATAGGTGTTTTGTTAGTTGACTCTTCAGAGGTTGCATGGCGTTTCACCTTCCTTTTTATGATGTCTTCGACGAAACCATTGGAGAAGCCGTTGTTGACTAGGACCTGCCTTACCCTACAGAGTTCTTCATCGACTTGCTTCCATCCTGAGCTGTGGCTGTGAGCACGGTCGACGAAAGCATTGACAACACTTCTCTTGTACCTGTCTGGGCAGTCATTGTTGGACTTGAGGCACATTTTGAAAAATTGATTTTTCAATTATCATCGACAGTGAAAAAAAAAAACATAAGAAATATTGAGAAAATTCGTGTTAAAATTATTAATCTTACTTTTTCAGTCAAATTTAATAACACACACACCACACACACACACACACACACACACACACACACACACACACACACACACACACACACATATATATATATATATATATATATATATATATATATATATATATATATATATATATATATATATATATATATATATATATATATATATATATATGAACATATATATATATATATATATATATATTCATATATATATTCATATATATATGAATATATATATATATATATATATATATATATATATATATATATATATATATATATATATATATGAAGCTGAACGACCTGAGGAGGATGGAGGGAAGAATAGGGGCTTTGGACGCCCACGATGCTCTGTACCTTCTCACAAGGTGCCTGGCTTTGCCCAGACTGACCTATTTCCTAAGGTGTGCTCCCTCCTTCGACAGCCCAAAATTAACAGAATATGACACACTCCTAAGGTCAATAACCGTGAAAGTGTTAAACCTCTCCCTGCAAGATGACCAATGGGACCAAGCAACGCTCCCAGTTAGACTCGGGGGGATAGGTATTCGCAAGGCGACCCAGTTAGCATTGCCGGCATTCTTATCCTCGACCAGTGCAACAGGTGAATTAGTTAAGGAAATACTACCGGAACACCTAAGAGACTTCATTGGGATTCATGATCCCAAATTCGCGGAAGGAGCCGGTCAGTGGGACACTCTTGTCAACTCTCATCCTCGACCGACTTTTCCAAATGACTGCAAACAGTCCAAATGGGATAGCCCCATAGTGGAGAACATCGCCACATCATTGCTGGAGGCAGCTTCCAGGAAGGACAAAGCGCGTCTTCTAGCTGTGCAAGCTCCCCATGCCGGGGACTTCCTGTTGGCAGTCCCTAATTCCGCCTTGGGGACCCGCCTGGACCATCGGACCCTAAGTATTGGTGTTGCTCTGCGCCTTGCCGCCCCTATCTCCACCGAGCACCGGTGTATTTGCGGCCATGCACGGGCAGACCAATACGGCAGCCATGGTCTCATCTGTCGTAAGACACAGGGAAAGATTGCCAGACATGAAGCAGTCAATGACATCATCAAGAGAAGTTTGGCTTCAGCTGGGTGCCCAGCACAAAGGGAACCTCAGTTATGCAGGCCTGACAACAGCCAAAAACGCCCAGATGGAGTCACCCTGCAGCCGTGGAGAGAAGGTAAACAGGTCGTGTGGGACTACACGTGTGCATCCACATTGGCTGATACCTATCTACCTTACAGCGCAGCTGAGGGAGGCGGGGCGGCCACCTTCAGGGAGACCCAGAAAACTAACAAGTACAGGGACCTAGAACGTTGTTACAGGTTCGTGCCAATAGGCTCTGAGACTCTGGGCGCCTGGGGTAAATGTGCACTTAAGTTCCTGAAGGAGCTGGGCGAGGAACTCATTGGGAAGACTAGAGACCCAAGAGCGGCCAGTTTTATGTTCCAGCGCCTCAGTGTCGCTGTTCAGAGGGGAAATGCGTGTTGTATCTTTGGTACGCACCCGACCCCCGAGGAACTGGACGAGGTCTTCGAACACTGATTGGTATATTGTTATATTGTTATATAAGTGTGTGTTTTCTGTAAACTGTAACATTGCAATAAAATCAAATAAAAAAAAAAAAAAAAAAATAATAGGGGTGGTAGGAGAGGAAAAGATTAAAGTATTCAGTGAGAATCCACAAGGTCTTCTCTGAACACTATTTATTTTCTTCTTCGAGGATGTGGGTCCCTTTAATTAAACCAGTGGTGGTACTCCTATATATATATATATATATATATATATATATATATATATATATATATATATATATATATATATATATATATATATATATATATATATATATATATATATATATATATATATATATATATATATATATATATGTCGTACCTAGTAGCCAGAACGCACTTCTCAGCCTACTACGCAAGGCCCGATTTGCCTAATAAGCCACGTTTTCATGAATTAATGTTTTTTCGACTACCTAACCTAACCTATCCTAACTTTTTCGGCTACCTAACCGAACCTAGCCTATAAAGATAGGTTAGGTTAGGTTAGGTAGGGTTGGTTAGGTTCGGTCATATCTCTAAGTTAATTTTAACTCCAATAAAAAAAAATTGACCTCATACATAATGAAATGGGTAGCTTTATCATTTCATAAGAAAAAAAATAGAGAAAATATATTAATTCAGGAAAACTTGGCTAATTAGGCAAATCGGGCCTTGCATAGTAGGCTGAGAAGTGCGTTCTGGCTACTAGGTACGACATATATATATATATATATATATATATATATATATATATATATATATATATATATATATATATATATATATATATATATATATATATATATATATATATATATATATATATATATATTATTAGTATATTTTGGTAGCAGTCTTTCCTGTAGACATATATTATTAAATATGACCGAAAAAGTAAGATTAATAATTCTAACACGAATTTTCTCAATCTTTCGTACATTTCGCTTCACTATTGGAGGTAAATCAAAAATCAATTCTCCAAAATTCATTTTTATTTCTAGTCTGACGCGACACGAGCGCGTTTCGTAAAACTTATTACATTTTCAAAGACTTTAGTTCACAAATACACAACTGAATAGAACTTGCGCATCTCCGATTTTATATCTACATTTGAGTGAGGTGGAAAGGGGTGATGTGGCATTAACACAAGACAGAACAAAATGTGGTATTAATAGGGTATTAATTTCATCAACACAAGACAGAACAAGAGTATTAATAGGGTATTAATTTCATCAACACAAGACAGAACACGAAACAAAGGATATTGAATAGAAGTGTTTTAGAAAGCCTATTGGTCCATATTTCTTGATGCTTCTATATTGGAGCGGAGTCTTGAGGTGGGTAGAATATAGTTGTGCAATAATTGGCTGTTGATTGCTGGTGTTGACTTCTTGATGTGTAGTGCCTCGCAAACGTCAAGCCGCCTGCTATCGCTGTATCTATCGATGATTTCTGTGTTGTTTACTAGGATTTCTCTGGCGATGGTTTGGTTGTGGGAAGAGATTATATGTTCCTTAATGGAGCCCTGTTGCTTATGCATCGTTAAACGCCTAGAAAGAGATGTTGTTGTCTTGCCTATATACTGGGTTTTTTGGAGCTTACAGTCCCCAAGAGGGCATTTGAAGGCATAGACGACGTTAGTCTCTTTTAAAGCGTTCTGTTTTGTGTCTGGAGAGTTTCTCATGAGTAGGCTGGCCGTTTTTCTGGTTTTATAGGATACAATCAGAGGATACAACTGACGATTTACTATAAAACCAGAAAAACGGCCAGCCTACTAATGAGAAACTCTCCAGACACAAAACAGAACGCTTTAAAAGAGACTAACGTCGTCTATGCCTTCAAATGCCCTCTTGGGGACTGTAAGCTCCAAAAAACCCAGTATATAGGCAAGACAACAACATCTCTTTCTAGGCGTTTAACGATGCATAAGCAACAAGGCTCCATTAAGGAACATATAATCTCTTCCCACAACCAAACTATCGCCAGAGTAATCCTAGTAAACAACACAGAAATCATCGATAGATACAGCGATAGCAGGCGGCTTGACGTTTGCGAGACACTACACATCAAGAAGTCAACACCAGCAATCAACAGCCAATTATTGCACAACTATATTCTACCCACCTCAAGACTCCGCTCCAATATAGAAGCATCAAGAAATATGGACCAATAGGCTCTCTACAAACACTTCTATTCAATATCCATTGTTTCGTGTTCTGTCTTGTGTTGTGGCAGCCACTACCCTGTGGCAGCCACTACCCTGTGGCAACCACTACCCTGTGACAGCCACTACCCTGTGACAGCTACTACCCTGTGGCAGCCACTACCCTTTGGCAACCACTTCCCTGTGGCAGCCGCTACCCTGTGGCAGCCACTACTCTGTGGCAGCCACTACCCTCTGGCAGCCACAACCCTGTGGCAGCCGCTACCCTGTGGCAGCCACTACCCTGTGGCACCCGCTACCCTGTGGCAGCCGCAACCCTGAGGCTGCCACTACCCTTTGGCAGCCGCTACCCTGTGGCAGCCGTTACGCTGTGGCAGCCGCTACCCTGTGGCAGACGCTACCCTGTGACAGCCGCAACCCTGAAGCTGCCACTACCCTGTGGCAGCCGCTAACTTGTGGCAGCCACTACTCTGTGGCAGCCACTACCCTGTGGCATCCACTACCCTGTGGCAGCCGCTTCCCTGTGGCAGCCGCTAACCTGTGGCAGCAACTACGCTGAGGCAGCCGCAACCCTGTGGCAGCCGCTACCCTGTGGCAGCCACTACCCTGTGGCAGCCACTACCCTGTGGCAACCACTATCCTGTGACAGCCACTACCCTGTGGCAGCTACTACCCTGTGGCAGCCACTACCCTTTGGCAACCACTACCCTGTGGCAGCCGCTACCCTGTGGCAGCCACTACTCTGTGGCAGCCACTACCCTGTGGCAGCCGCTACCCTGCAGCAGCCGCTACCCTGTGGCAGCAACTACGCTGTGGCAGCCGCAACCCTGTGGCAGCCGCTACCCTGTGGCAGCCACTACCCTGTGGCAGCCGTTACCCTGTGGTAGCTGCTACCCTGTGGCAGCCACTACCCTATGGCAGCCGCTACCCTGTGACAGCCGCTACCCTGTGGCAGCCACTGCCCTGAGGCAGCCGTTACCCTGTGGCAGCCGCTACACTGTGGCAGCCACTACCCTGTTGCAGCCGCTACCCTGTGGCAGCCACTACCCTGTGGCAGCCGTTACCCTGTCGCAGCCGCTACCCTGTGGCAGCCACTGCCCTGTTGCAGCCGCTACCCAGTGGCAGCCACTATCCTGTGGCAGCCGCTACCCTGTGGCAGCCACTACCCCATGGCAGCCGCTACCCTGTGGCAGCCACTACCCTGTGGCAGCCACTACCCTGTAACAGCCGCTACCCTGTGGCTGCCACTATCCTGTAACAGCCGCTACCCCTGTGGCTGCCACTATCCTATGGCAGCCGCTACCCTGTAGTAGTAGGGAGGAAGACGCACAGGTCATTTTTTTTTTTTGGGCGGAGGACCCCTGTGCGGTGTAAGACGCACAGGTCATTTTTTTTTTTCAGGCCAGAGGACCCCTGTGCGGTGTAAGCCGCACAGGTAATTTTTTGTTTTTCTGGGAAATATCGTGTCTGGGTTTTCAGGTAAATTTTGTGTCACAGATCTTAGAAGTTTGTTAAAGGGCTTATGATGAAAATAATTTCCGAGACTTAGAAAATTGTTAAAGGTCTTATGGGAGAAATTCAAATTCGTGTTTATGAGCCATTGTTTTCAGGTAAATTTTGTCAGTCACAGATTTTTAGAAGTTGTTAAAAGTTCTTATAATTAAAAATAATGTCATACAAGTATGGACTGTTTTGTGCGCGTATCCATGTGTACTATTGTCAGGACCAACAGACACGTGAAGCTATGTGTGTTTATGTGTACCTGTAATTGAACCACACCCCCCTCCCTCCCCCCTTACCTCGCAATCTGACGCCTCACCTGTGTTTACTTTAGACGTCAGCCAGACACGGCCTTCAGGTCACCTCGGTAATCGTATCTTATCTTCTCCATAATAATATCTGGACCGTCCCTCTCTCTCTCTCCTCCTATTTCCTTACAGCTATTTTCAGAGTTTCAAATAATCATAGAAGTTTATTTATATGTTTATGACCGAATTTGTAAAAGGACCATTTTCAGAGAATATTGTCTTAGATGTTTTGTTAAGGAAAACAGACCACTTATCCATAACATTTAGTTTTATATCCATTTACGGCTATTTCGCCTGTAATCTGTGAAAACTTGACAGAGTCCATTTTATACCCAATTTTCATCAGAGTCCAATTTATACCTAAAAATGAACAGAGTCTACTTTGAGAGCAAAATTAGTCAGAGACAGTTTTAAGCTCATATTTCATCAGAGTCCAATTATCAACAGAAATTCGCCAGAGTCTACTTTGAGAGCAAATTTCATCAGTGTCCTGTAATCTGTGAAAATTTGACAGAGTCCATTTTATACCCAATTTTCGTCAGAATCCAGTTTATGCTCAAATTCGCCAGAGTCTACTTTAATAGCAAAATTCATCAGAATCCAGTTTTCTAGCAAATTTCATCAGTGTCCTGTAATCTGTGAAAATTTGACAGTCCAGTTCTTGATCGAAATTCATCAGAGTCCAGTTTATACCGAAAATTCGCCAGAGTCTACTTTGTGCCAAAATATTCAGAGTCCAGTTCATGATCGAAATTAATCAGAGTCCAATTAAAGACCCAAATTTGACAGAGACCACATTTTCGCTACTAGCAGTCCAATCCCCCTGAAATTTTAAACAGTCATATTTCAGACGTAGTAAATAAGATCAAGTCAGTTACTGAGCTCCAGCTCTTGTCCCCCACCCTCTTCCACCCTCAAGTCTTTGTAAATAAACCATCAATTTCCCCGAAATTTTTACCCTCTGTATTTCAGACATAGTAAGTATGAAGTAACAAATATAAAACTCTAGCTCTTGTCCTCTGTCCAAGTTCACTCATGTAAATTCATTACTATCAGTCCAAATCCCCCTGAGATTTAAACACTCAACTACATTTTCAGACATAGTAAATAAGATCAAGTCAGTTACCGAGCTCCAGCTCTTGTCCCCCTGTATTTGCATATTTTCTCTATATTCAGCTGTGTTCTTCACTTTTTGTCCGTGTTTTCTGTGTTCATTCCATGTTCTACAAATGTTCACAGTCCCATTCAGTTCATATTTTCACAAGTATCTCCATTTTTTTCTATAATCTTTCTCTTAGTCTCATTACTTTCTCTACAAATTCTAGTCATATTTTCTATGTTTTCATGTTCATCACATGTTCTCTTTACAACTTTTATACTCAATATTCATGCTAACTTCCATATGTTGTGTTCTTTGTCAATATTCATGTTCCTCTACAAGTTCATATTCCCAGCATGTTCACTGTATTCATCAACTTTTCTTACATATGTTCTTTGCCATGTTCCCCATGTTCTCTGGGTTTTTCCCCTTACATGTTATCTAACGTTCCTTAACTAAAAAATCTTTCACCAATCAACTAAAAACATAGTCACTTTCGTCATTTCTCAACTAAACTTATTATCCAGTCAACTAAAAATAGTCAGAAATAGCCTCGTTCAACACTGTTCTTAACTAAAACAACCTTTCTCTTAGCTAAAAATTGTCAAAGGAAACTTTTTTCAGCACTTTCTTAACAGGCGCTATGTTTCATCAAGAAAAAATTGTCAAAGGAAACTTTCCAAAACTGTTCATAACTAGCTTTTATCCATCGTCAATCAACTAAAAATAATAACTTTCATCATTTCTTAACTAAACATATTCCCCATTCATCAGAAAATAACCGTGTTCATCATGTTTCATTGTCATTTCATAACTAAAATTATCTGCCAATCATCAGAAAAAGTCATGTTCATCATGTTTTGGCTTTTGCTCAACTAAAAGTATTCATCGGTCAACTAAAAATAGTTACTTCATCATGTTTCCTTCTCATTTCTTAACTGAAATATCACTTCTCTCATCTGAAAATAGTCAGGATTAACCTCATTCAACACCGTTCTTAACTAAAACAGCCTTTCGCTTAGCTAAAAATTGTCAAAGGAATCTTTTCAGCACTGTTCATAACTAACTTTATCCATAGTCAAGTAAGAAAATATAGTCAAAGATATCTATCATCGTCGTTCTTAACTGGCATTATACTTTGTGGAGCACTAAAATAGTCACTGTCGTCATATTTTGTCTTTTTCCTCAACTAAAAGAGTCAAATGTAACTTTTTCAACACTTTCGTAACTAAAATTATATGTCGCTAAGTAAGAAAAAATAGTCAAATGTAACTTTTTCAGCACTTTCGTAAAAATTATATGTCGTTAAGTAAGAAAAATAGTCAAAGGTGCTCTCCGTAACACCAAAGTTACTCTTCGAGATAACAAAAAGACGCTCTCAAACACTCAAAAATTTACTCGCATCTTCAAAGTTATTCTCAGAGTCATCAAAAAGTTAATCTCAGTTATCAAAATGCTATTCTCCAAGTAGCCTTTCATTCATCAGAGAACTTTCTAAGACATCTTCGTTCATTAAAGTTAATCTCAGAGGCATAAAAGTTATTCTCGGAGCTATCAAAAAGTTAATCTCTAAAACAACAAAAGTTAATCTCTGTCATCAAAGTTGATCTGCAAGATATCTTCGAGTCATCAAAGTTACTTTTCATTACATCAAAGACGCGTTCAAATACTACCCATGTTCTCAGAAGTCATTCTCAAAGTCATCAATGTTCTTCTCTAAGACATAAAAGTTATTCTCAGAGTCACCTTCGTTCTTCAGAGAAACTTTCCAAAACATCTTTGTTCATCAAAGTTATTCTCAGAGTTAACAAAGGTAATCTCTAACTCACTCTCAGTCATCAAAGTTAATCCAAGAGACGTCAAAGTTAATCCAAGACATCATCTTTCATCAAAGATATTCTCTCTAAGCCATCAATGTTCTTCTCTAAGACATAAAAGTTATTCTCTATGTCAACAAAAGTTATTCTCTGAGCTAACAAAATACTACTCATGTTCTCAAAGACATTCTCCAATTCATCAATGTTGTTTCAAAGGCATCAAAGTTAATCTCAGAGTTATCCAAAGACATTCTCAAAGTCATCTAAAGTTATTCTCTAAGACATCAAAGTTATTCTAAGAGTTATCAAAAGTTATTCTCAGTCATGTTATGTTATTCTCTAACTCTCTTCCATTCATCAAAGACATTCTCTAAGCCCTCAAAGTTATTCTCTAAGACAACAAAGTCATTCCCAGAGTCATCAAAAGTTATTCTTCGAAACATAAAATTTGCTCTGTAAGATATCTTCGTTCATCAAACTTATTCTCCGAGATATCTAAAGTTATTCTCAGAACAATCAAAAGTTATTATAAGACAACAAAAGTTATTATCAGAGCTACCCAAAGCTATTCTCAGAGTCACCTTCGTTCGTCAGAGAAACTTTCAAAACATCTTTGTTCAACAAACTTGTTTTCAAAGTCATCAAAAGTTAATCTAAGACATCTGCTTTCATCAAAGTTATTTTCAGAGACATCTAAAGTTATTATGTAAGACAAAAGTTATTCTCAGAGACATCAAATGTTATTCTCGAAGTCATCAAAGATATTTTCAGAGACATCTAAAGTTAATTTCTATGTTATAAAGTTATTCTCAGAGACATCTAAAGTTAATCTTGGTCATCAAAGTTGTTCTCTAAACATCAATGTTGTTCTCCAAGACATCAAAGATGTTCTCAAAATCATAAAAGTTATTCCCAGAGCTATCAAAGTTATTCTCAAAGTCATCAAAGTTATTCAAAGAGCTAACAAAAGTTATTCTCTAAGTAACCTTTCGTTCATCAGAGAAGCTTTCTAAGACATCTTCGTTCATCAATGTTGATCTCTAAGTCACCTTTGTTCATCAAAGAAACTCTCCTTCTTCCATCAAGTTATACTTTAAGACAACATTGTTGTTCTCTAAGACATCTTCAGGCATAAAATTTCTCCCCAAATGTAACTAGTTCAGCTTTTCATATCAAACTTACACTTCTGTTAAATATATTTTCTTAGACATTTTACCTTTTAAACTGTTCTCTGAACTACACTGTTCAAACCTACGTAACCTATCCTCTCCACCCAATGTTACTTAGTTAACGTAACGTTCCTAAACCTAACTTTACCTATCCTATCCTAACATAACTTACCTTACCTTACCTACCTTTCCTAACTTAACCTGCTTAACCTATCTTACCTAACTTTACCTATCCTAACATAACTTACCTTACTTTACCTATCTTACCTAACTTTACCTATCTTACCTAACTTAACCTGCATAACCTAACTTTACCTATCCTAACCTAACTTACCTTACCTTACCTATCTTACCTAACTTTACCTATCTTACCTAACTTAACCTGCTTAACCTAACTTTACCTATCTTACCTAACTTAACCTGCATAACCTAACTTTACCTATCCTAACCTAACTTACCTTACCTTACCTATCTTACCTAACTTTACCTATCTTACCTAACTTAACCTGCATAACCTAACTTTACCTATCCTAACCTAACTTACCTTACCTTACCTATCTTACCTAACTTATCCTGCTTAACCTATCTTACCTAACTTTACCTATCTTACCTAACTTAACTTTCATAACCTAACTTTACCTATCCTAACATAACTTACCTTACCTTCCCTATCTTACCTAACTTTACCTATCCTATCCTAACCTAACTGGTCTTACCTAACTTAATCTTACTTTCCCAAACTGATGTATCCTAACTTATCTAGTCCAACCAGACATGATCTAACTTGCATAAGTATTCCTTCTTGTCTTTTGTGTTTCGTCAATCAGTGTCTCATATTCATTTTACTCATTTCAAGGGATAATTTCTCAAATGGTCACTTATGCATTTCAAGTGCTATTTGTTAGAGATTGGATATTTAAGCATTTCAAAGAATGTTTGTTATATATGGGCATTTACTCATTTCAAGGGATAATTTCTCAAATGGACGTTTTTGCATTTCAAGTGTTATTTGTTTAAGATTGGGTGTTTAACCATTTCAAAAGTTTTTTCTTATATATGGGAACTTACTCGTTTCAAGGGCCAATTTCTCAAATGGTCATTTTTGCAGATAAAGGGTTATTTGTTAAAGTTCATCAAGTTGCTCATAAGTTGTAATTATTATGTTTGTTATCATTTATTCTTATTCCCCAACCCCTTAACCTAACCTCTTGTAATCTTAGTGTATTTGGTAGGTTCTATCATATGTTCTTATTCCCCAACCCTTTAACCTAACCTTTCAGATGTAGTTTGTTGAATATATTATCCTTTTCCTAACCTTTCAGATGTAGTTTTGTTTCTCCTTTTTGTATATTTTTACCCAAACCCACCATCCCACTTAACCTTCTTTCCTTCTTTTACTTTGTTTTACTCCTACTCCTTCTAACCCTCCTTTTCTATCTCTCTCTCTTATTCGCTCTCTTCCTCCCCCTCTCTCTCCCTCATTTGCTCAAATGCTCTCTTGTTTCTCAAATTCAAGTCTTAATGCTCCCATTCTCACACCCTCACTCTCATTCACTTAGTTTTTCTTTTTCTCAATTCAAGTCTTAGTGCTCCCATGCCCACACTCTCTCTCATTCTCTCTTCTTTGGTCCCATTTTCTTCCGCCCCCTCTCTCTTACTCCTTGCTCTTCTTTCATGCTCTCACTCCCTTGAGCTCTTGTTTCTCAATTTCAAGTCTTAGTAGATCTGATTCTTTACTATTGTAATTTTATTATTACTAAGATAAAGAATGAACTTATATGTGAAATCAAAGTAAAAGAAGGAAAGAAGGTTAAGTGGGATGGTGGGTTTGGGTAAAAATATACAAAAAGGAGAAACAAAACTACATCTGAAAGGTTAGGAAAAGGATAATATATTCAACAAACTACATCTGAAAGGTTAGGTTAAAGGGTTGGGGAATAAGAACATATGATAGAACCTACCAAATACACTAAGATTACAAGAGGTTAGGTTAAGGGGTTGGGGAATAAGAATAAATGATAACAAACATAATAAATACAACTTATGAGCAACTTGATGAACTTTAACAAATAACCCTTTATCTGCAAAAATGACCATTTGAGAAATTGGCCCTTGAAACGAGTAAGTTCCCATATATAAGAAAAAACTTTTGAAATGGTTAAACACCCAATCTTAAACAAATAACACTTGAAATGCAAAAACGTCCATTTGAGAAATTATCCCTTGAAATGAGTAAATGCCCATATATAACAAACATTCTTTGAAATGCTTAAATATCCAATCTCTAACAAATAGCACTTGAAATGCATAAGTGACCATTTGAGAAATTATCCCTTGAAATGAGTAAAATGAATATGAGACACTGATTGACGAAACACAAAAGACAAGAAGGAATACTTATGCAAGTTAGATCATGTCTGGTTGGACTAGATAAGTTAGGATACATCAGTTTGGGAAAGTAAGATTAAGTTAGGTAAGACCAGTTAGGTTAGGATAGGATAGGTAAAGTTAGGTAAGAGAGGGAAGGTAAGGTAAGTTATGTTAGGATAGGTAAAGTTAGGTTATGGAAGTTAAGTTAGGTAAGATAGGTAAAGTTAGGTAAGATAGGTTAAGCAGGATAAGTTAGGTAAGATAGGTAAGGTAAGGTAAGTTAGGTTAGGATAGGTAAAGTTAGGTTATGCAGGTTAAGTTAGGTAAGATAGGTAAAGTTAGGTAAGATAGGTAAGGTAAGGTAAGTTAGGTTAGGATAGGTAAAGTTAGGTTATGCAGGTTAAGTTAGGTAAGATAGGTAAAGTTAGGTTAAGCAGGTTAAGTTAGGTAAGATAGGTAAAGTTAGGTAAGATAGGTAAGGTAAGGTAAGTTAGGTTAGGATAGGTAAAGTTAGGTTATGCAGGTTAAGTTAGGTAAGATAGGTAAAGTTAGGTAAGATAGGTAAAGTAAGGTAAGTTATGTTAGGATAGGTAAAGTTAGGTAAGATAGGTTAAGCAGGTTAAGTTAGGAAAGGTAGGTAAGGTAAGGTAAGTTATGTTAGGATAGGATAGGTAAAGTTAGGTTTAGGAACGTTACGTTAACTAAGTAACATTGGGTGGAGAGGATAGGTTACGTAGGTTTGAACAGTGTAGTTCAGAGAACAGTTTAAAAGGTAAAATGTCTAAGAAAATATATTTAACAGAAGTGTAAGTTTGATATGAAAAGCTGAACTAGTTACATTTGGGGAGAAATTTTATGCCTGAAGATGTCTTAGAGAACAACAATGATGAACGAAGATGTCTTAGAAAGCTTCTCTGATGAACGAAAGGTTACTTAGAGAATAACTTTTGTTAGCTCTTTGAATAACTTTGATGACTTTGAGAATAACTTTGATAGCTCTGGGAATAACTTTTATGATTTTGAGAACATCTTTGATGTCTTGGAGAACAACATTGATGTTTAGAGAACAACTTTGATGACCAAGATTAACTTTAGATGTCTCTGAGAATAACTTTATAACATAGAAATTAACTTTAGATGTCTCTGAAAATATCTTTGATGACTTCGAGAATAACATTTGATGTCTCTGAGAATAACTTTTATGTCTTACATAATAACTTTAGATGTCTCTGAAAATAACTTTGATGAAAGCAGATGTCTTAGATTAACTTTTGATGACTTTGAAAACAAGTTTGTTGAACAAAGATGTTTTGAAAGTTTCTCTGACGAACGAAGGTGACTCTGAGAATAGCTTTGGGTAGCTCTGATAATAACTTTTGTTGTCTTATAATAACTTTTGATTGTTCTGAGAATAACTTTAGATATCTCGGAGAATAAGTTTGATGAACGAAGATATCTTACAGAGCAAATTTTATGTTTCGAAGAATAACTTTTGATGACTCTGGGAATGACTTTGTTGTCTTAGAGAATAACTTTGAGGGCTTAGAGAATGTCTTTGATGAATGGAAGAGAGTTAGAGAATAACATAACATGACTGAGAATAACTTTTGATAACTCTTAGAATAACTTTGATGTCTTAGAGAATAACTTTAGATGACTTTGAGAATGTCTTTGGATAACTCTGAGATTAACTTTGATGTCTTTGAAACAACATTGATGAATTGGAGAATGTCTTTGAGAACATGAGTAGTATTTTGTTAGCTCAGAGAATAACTTTTGTTGACATAGAGAATAACTTTTATGTCTTAGAGAAGAACATTGATGGCTTAGAGAGAATATCTTTGATGAAAGATGATGTCTTGGATTAACTTTGACGTCTCTTGGATTAACTTTGATGACTGAGAGTGAGTTAGAGATTACCTTTGTTAACTCTGAGAATAACTTTGATGAACAAAGATGTTTTGGAAAGTTTCTCTGAAGAACGAAGGTGACTCTGAGAATAACTTTTATGTCTTAGAGAAGAACATTGATGACTTTGAGAATGACTTCTGAGAACATGGGTAGTATTTGAACGCGTCTTTGATGTAATGAAAAGTAACTTTGATGACTCGAAGATATCTTGCAGATCAACTTTGATGACAGAGATTAACTTTTGTTGTTTTAGAGATTAACTTTTTGATAGCTCCGAGAATAACTTTTATGCCTCTGAGATTAACTTTAATGAACGAAGATGTCTTAGAAAGTTCTCTGATGAATGAAAGGCTACTTGGAGAATAGCATTTTGATAACTGAGATTAACTTTTTGATGACTCTGAGAATAACTTTGAGGATGCGAGTAAATTTTTGAGTGTTTGAGAGCGTCTTTTTGTTATCTCGAAGAGTAACTTTGGTGTTACGGAGAGCACCTTTGACTATTTTTCTTACTTAACGACATATAATTTTTACGAAAGTGCTGAAAAAGTTACATTTGACTATTTTTTCTTACTTAGCGACATATAATTTTAGTTACGAAAGTGTTGAAAAAGTTACATTTGACTCTTTTAGTTGAGGAAAAAGACAAAATATGACGACAGTGACTATTTTAGTGCTCCACAAAGTATAATGCCAGTTAAGAACGACGATGATAGATATCTTTGACTATATTTTCTTACTTGACTATGGATAAAGTTAGTTATGAACAGTGCTGAAAAGATTCCTTTGACAATTTTTAGCTAAGCGACATATAATTTTAGTTACGAAAGTGTTGAAAAAGTTACATTTGACTATTTTTTAGTGCTCCACAAAGTATAAATGTCAGTTAAGAACGACGATGATAGATATGTTTGACTATATTTTCTTTCTTGACGAAAACATAATGGCTGTTACGAAATGATGAATATGACTTTTTCTGTTGATTGATGGATAATTTTAGTTATGAAATGACAATGAAACATGAAGAACACGGCTATTTTCTGATGACTGGGGAATAAGTTTAGTTAAGAAATGATGAAAGTTATTATTTAGTTGATTGACGATGGATAAAAGCTAGTTATGAACAGTTTTGGAAAGTTTCCTTTGACAATTTTTTCCTGATGAAACATAGCGGCTGTTAAGAAAGTGCTGAAAGAAGTTTCCTTTGACAATTTTCAGCTAAGAGAAAGGTTGTTTTAGTTAAGAACAGTGTTGAACGAGGCTATTTCTGACTATTTTTAGTTGACTGGATAATAGGTTTAGTTGAGAAATGACGAAAGTGACTATGTTTTTAGTTGATTGGCGAAAGATTTTTTTAGTTAAGGAACGTTAAATAACATGTAAGGGGAAAAACCCAGAGAACATATGGGGAACATGGCAAAGAACACATGTAAGAAAAGTTGATGAATACAGTGAACATGCTGGGAATATGAACTTACAGAGAACATGAAAACATGATAAGGAGAATAGGGATTACAAAGAATGAACAATGGACTTGTGAAGAACATGGAGAATATGACAAAAGAATGTAGAAAACATGTAAGTGAAGGTGAAAAACGAAGTGATCTTGTGAGGAACATGAACTTGTAGAGGAACATGAATATTGACAAAGAACACAAAATATGGAAGTTAGCATGAATATTGAGTATAAAAGTTATACAGAGAACATATGAAAACATAGAAAATATGACTAGAATTTGTAGAGAACATAATGAGACTAAGAGAAAGATTACAGAAAAAATGGAGATACTTGTGAAAATATGAACTGAATGGGACTGTGAACATTTGAAGAACATGGAGTGAACACGGATGAGAATACGAAGAACACAGCTGAATATAGAGAAAATATGCAAATACAGTACGATTATTGAAGGTTTGGGTACGTTGGGGATGAGAAGGTAAGGGAGGGAAAGGGTAAGAGTTAAGCTGGAGACGGACTTGATCGAAAATATTTATGTCTGATGATCTAAGGCTGAGGGAATGGAGCTTGGTTAATGCCCTGATTAATTTTACTACGTTAGAAAATAAGGTGATCTTAAATCTTAGGATGATTTAGTTGGAAATAAAGAACTTGTACAAAATGAACTAAGCTGGGGCACAAGAGTTGAAACTTGATAACTGAACTGGGTTTTATTTACTATGTCTGAAAATGTAGTTGGGTGTTTAAATCTCAGGGGGATTTGGACTGAGAGTACTGAATTTACCGGAGTGAACTTGGACAGAGGACAAGAGCTAGAGTTTTATAATTGTTTACTTCATATTTACTATGTCTGAAATACAGAGGGTAAAAATTTCAGGGAAATTGATGGGTTATTTACAAAGATACGAAGGAGAACTAAGGTGGGGACGAGAGCTGGAGCTCGATAACTGACTTGATTTTATTTACGGTGTCTGAAATACAGAGGGTAAAAATTTCAGGGAAATTGGACTGTTACTAACGATCTTGTATAAACGAACTAAGGTGGGGGACAAGCGCTGGAGCTCGATAACTGTTTTGATCTTATTTACGGAGCCTGAAATACAGAGGGTAAAAATTTCAGGGAAATTGGACTGTTACTAACGAAGATACGAGAGAGAGCTAAGGCGGAGGACAAGCGCTGGAGCTTGGTAACTAAATTACTGTATTGAACTACATTTGAAATATGATTATTTTTAAATTTTAGAGGGATTGGAATGATAGTATTCATTATACGACAGGGGACTAAGGTGGGGGAACGTGAGCTAGAACATGCTTACTAACATGATTTATTTGTGTAAAACTGACTTGCTTAATGAAAAGGAGCAAACATACGATGTTGGAAAATAGTTGAACTGAACTGAATGAAAGGAGAGAGAGAGAGAGAGAGGAGGGACGGTCCAGATATTATGGAGAAGATAAGATAAGATACGAGCCGACTGGCTGGCCGGGCGTAAAGTAAATAAAGGTGACGCGAGAGATTGCGAGGTAAGGGGGGAGGGAGGGGGGTGTGATGTACGAAACCCTGAAAACCCTGGCTCACAAACATGAATTTCTAAATTTACATGAAAACTATGGCTTACACAGACGGATTTTGTAAGTTGAAAACATGTAAAACATGTCCGTAGAGTTCTCCTGGAAGCCCTAAAGAGCTACATACATTACTTGAATTTGTCCCATAAGGCCTTAACAAACTTCTATGTCTTGGAAATTATTTTTCTCATAAGAACTTTAACAAACTCATATGACATTATTTTTCTCATAAGAATTCCTTACTTCTAAAATCTGTGACTGATAAAATTTACCTGAAAACCCCCAAGCGCTACACGTGAATTTACAGAAAAAAAAAAAAGTTACCTGTGGCGCTTACACCCCACAGGGGTCCTCTGGCCAGAAAAAAAAAGTTACCTGTGGCGCTTACACCCCACAGGGGTCCTCTGCCCAAAAAAAAAAGTTACCTGTGGCGCTTACACCCTACTACTCCCTGTGGCAGCCGCTTCCCTGTGACAGTCACTACCCTTTGGCAACCACTACCCTGTGACAGCAGCTACCCTGTGGCAGCCCCTACCCTGTGGCAGCCGCTACCCCTGTGGCAGCCGCTACCCTGTGGCAGCCACTACCTTTTGGCAACCACTACCTTGTGCAACCCGTTCTCGGAAATTCGTAAAGTCAATATTGACTTATTAACTACGTGCATAGGTGATATACTAAACATAATAGATACCCTTAAAAAGATTCATAGAAAACACCGACCTTACCTAACCTTGTTAGTATCTTAAGATAAGCATCTTATTGCTTCGTAATTACAATTATTACTTAACCTATACCTATTATAGGTTAGGTAATAATTGTAATTACGAAGCAATAAGATTCTTATCTTAAGATACTAACAAGGTTAGGTAAGGTCGGTGTTTTCTATGAATCTTTTTAAGGGTATCTATTATGTTAAGTATGTCACCTATGCACATATTTAATAAGTCAATATTGACTTATTACATTTGCGAGAACGGGTTGCCTTGTGACAACCACTACCCTGTGGCAGCCCCTACCCTGTGGCAGCCACTACCCTGTGGCAGCCACTACCCTGTGGCAGCCGCCACAGGGTAGTCCTCCGTTTTATGAGCTGTGGAAAAGAAGTTCCTGTAAAATAGTCTAATAGGGGGTATAGGTGTTGTGTTAGTTGTCTCTTCAGATGTTGCATGGCGTTTCACTTTCCTTCCTAAGAAGGAAAGTGGCTGCAACAGGGTAGTGGCTGCAACAGGGTAGTGGCTGTCACAGGGTAGAGGCTGCAACAGGGTAGCGGCTGCCACAGGGTAGTGGCTGCCACAGGGTAGTGGCTGCAACAGGGTAGTGGCTGTCACAGGGTAGCGGCTGCCACAGGGTAGTGGCTGCCGCAGGGTACTGGCTGCCACAGGGTAGCGGCTGCCACAGGGTAGCGGCTGCCACAGGGTAGTGGCTGCCACACAGTAGCGGTGGCCACAGGGTAGTGGCTGCCACAGGGTAGTGGCTGCCACAGGGTAGCGGCTGCCACAGGGTTGTGGCTGCCAGAGGGTAGTGGCTGCCACAGAGTAGTGGCTGCCACAGGGTAGCGGCTGCCAGAGGGAAGTGGTTGCCAAAGGGTAGTGGCTGCCAGAGGGTAGTAGCTGCCACAGGGTAGTGGCTGTCACAGGGTAGTGGTTGCCACAGGGTAGTGGCTGCCACAGGGTAGTGGCTGCCACAGGGTAGCGGCTGCCACAGGGTTGCGGCTGCCACAGCGTAGTTGCTGCCACAGGTTAGCGGCTGCCACAGGGAAGCGCCTGCCACAGGGTAGTGGATGCCACAGGGTAGTGGCTGCCACAGAGTAGTGGCTGCCACAGGTTAGCGGCTGCCACAGGGTAGTGGCAGCTTCAGGGTTGCGGCTGTCACAGGGTAGCGGCTGCCACAGGGTAGCATGCCTGCCACAGGGAAGCGGCTGCCGCAGGGTAACGGCTGCCACAGGGTAGCGGCTGCCAAAGGGTAGTGGCAGCCTCAGGGTTGCGGCTGCCACAGGGTAGCGGGTGCCACAGGGTAGTGGCTGCCACAGGGTAGCGGCTGCCACAGGGTAGTGGCTGTCACAGGGTAGTAGCTGCCACAGGGTAGTGGCTGTCACAGGGTAGTGGCTGTCACAGGGTAGTGGCTGCCACAGGGAAGCGGCTGCCACAGGGTAGTGGTTGCCAAAGGGTAGTGGCTGCCACAGGGTAGTGGCTGCCACAGGGTAGTGGCTGCCACAGAGTAGTGGCTGCCACAGGGTAGCGGCTGCCACAGGGCAGTGGTTGCCAAAGGGTAGTAGCTGCCACAGGGTAGTGGCTGCCACAGGGTAGTGGCTGCCACAGGGTATTGGCAGCCTCAGGGTAGTGGCTGCCACAGGGTAGTGGTTGCCAAAGGGTAGTGGCTGCCACAGGGTAGTGGCTGCCACAGGGTAGTGGTTGCCAAAGGGTAGTGACCGCCACAAGGTAGTGGCTGCCACAGGGTAGCGGGTGCCACAGGGTAGTGGTTGCCAAAGGGTAGTGGCTGCCACAGGGTAGTCGCTGCCACAGAGTAGTGACCGCCACAGGGTAGTGGCTGCCACAGGGTTGCGGCTGTCACAGGGTAGTGGTTGCCACAGGGAAGTGGCAGCCACAGGGTAGTGGCAGCCTCAGGGTAGTGGCTGCCACAGAGGAGTGGCAGCCTCAGGGTTGCTGCTGCCACAGGGTAGTGGTTGCCAAAGGGTAGCTGCTGCCACAGGGGTAGCGGCTGTTACAGGATAGTGGCAGCCACAGGGTAGCGGCTGCTACAGGGTAGTGGCTGTCAGAGGGTTGGGGCTGCCACAGGGTAGCGGCTGCAACAGGGTAGTGGCCGCAACAGGGATAGTGGCTGCCACAGGGTAGTGGCTGCCACAGGGTAGCGGCTGCCACAGGGTAGCGGCTGCAACAGGGAAGTGGCTGTCACAGGGTAGTGGCTGCCACAGGGTAGCGGCTGCTACAGGGTAGTGGCCGCAACAGGGGTAGTGGCTGCCACAGGGTAGTGGCTGCAACAGGGTAGCGGCTGCCACAGGGTAGTGGCTGCCACAGGGTAGTGGCTGCCACAGGGTAGTGGCTGCAACAGAGTAGTGGCTGTCACAGGGTAGAGGCTGCAACAGGGTAGTGGCTGCCACAGGGTAGTGGCTGCCACAGGGTAGTGGCTGCCACAGGGTAGCGGCTGCCACAGGGTAGCGGCTGCAACAGGGAAGTGGCTGTCACAGGGTAGTGGCTGCCACAGGGTAGCGGCTGCTACAGGGTAGTGGCCGCAACAGGGGTAGTGGCTGCCACAGGGTAGTGGCTGCAACAGGGTAGCGGCTGCCACAGGGTAGTGGCTGCCACAGGGTAGTGGCTGCCACAGGGTAGTGGCTGCAACAGAGTAGTGGCTGTCACAGGGTAGAGGCTGCAACAGGGTAGCGGCTGCCACAGGGTAGTGGCTGCCGCAGGGTACTGGCTGCCACAGGGTAGCGGCTGCCACAGGGTAGCGGCTGCCACAGGGTAGTGGCTGCCACACAGTAGCGGTGGCCACAGGGTAGTGGCTGCCACAGGGTAGTGGCTGCCACAGGGTAGCGGCTGCCACAGGGTTGTGGCTGCCAGAGGGTAGTGGCTGCCACAGAGTAGTGGCTGCCACAGGGTAGCGGCTGCCAGAGGGAAGTGGTTGCCAAAGGGTAGTGGCTGCCAGAGGGTAGTAGCTGCCACAGGGTAGTGGCTGTCACAGGGTAGTGGTTGCCACAGGGTAGTGGCTGCCATAGGGTAGTGGCTGCCACAGGGTAGCGGCTGCCACAGGGTTGCGGCTGCCACAGCGTAGTTGCTGCCACAGGTTAGCGGCTGCCACAGGGAAGCGCCTGCCACAGGGTAGTGGATGCCACAGGGTAGTGGCTGCCACAGAGTAGTGGCTGCCACAGGTTAGCGGCTGCCACAGGGTAGTGGCAGCTTCAGGGTTGCGGCTGTCACAGGGTAGCGGCTGCCACAGGGTAGCATGCCTGCCACAGGGAAGCGGCTGCCGCAGGGTAACGGCTGCCACAGGGTAGCGGCTGCCAAAGGGTAGTGGCAGCCTCAGGGTTGCAGCTGCCACAGGGTAGCGGGTGCCACAGGGTAGTGGCTGCCACAGGGTAGCGGCTGCCACAGGGTAGTGGCTGTCACAGCGTAGTAGCTGCCACAGGGTAGTGGCTGTCACAGGGTAGTGGCTGTCACAGGGTAGTGGCTGCCACAGGGTAGCGGCTGCCACAGGGTAGTGGTTGCCAAAGGGTAGTGGCTGCCACAGGGTAGTGGCTGCCACAGGGTAGTGGCTGCCACAGAGTAGTGGCTGCCACAGGGTAGCGGCTGCCACAGGGCAGTGGTTGCCAAAGGGTAGTAGCTGCCACAGGGTAGTGGCTGCCACAGGGTAGTGGCTGCCACAGGGTATTGGCAGCCTCAGGGTAGTGGCTGCCACAGGGTAGTGGTTGCCAAAGGGTAGTGGCTGCCACAGGGTAGTGGCTGCCACAGGGTAGTGGTTGCCAAAGGGTAGTGACCGCCACAAGGTAGTGGCTGCCACAGGGTAGCGGGTGCCACAGGGTAGTGGTTGCCAAAGGGTAGTGGCTGCCACAGGGTAGTCGCTGCCACAGAGTAGTGACCGCCACAGGGTAGTGGCTGCCACAGGGTAGCGGCTGTCACAGGGTAGTGGTTGCCACAGGGAAGTGGCAGCCACAGGGTAGTGGCAGCCTCAGGGTAGTGGCTGCCACAGAGGAGTGGCAGCCTCAGGGTTGCTGCTGCCACAGGGTAGTGGTTGCCAAAGGGTAGCTGCTGCCACAGGGGTAGCGGCTGTTACAGGATAGTGGCAGCCACAGGGTAGCGGCTGCTACAGGGTAGTGGCTGTCAGAGGGTTGGGGCTGCCACAGGGTAGCGGCTGCAACAGGGTAGTGGCCGCAACAGGGATAGTGGCTGCCATAGGGTAGTGGCTGCCACAGGGTAGCGGCTGCCACAGGGTAGCGGCTGCAACAGGGAAGTGGCTGTCACAGGGTAGTGGCTGCCACAGGGTAGCGGCTGCTACAGGGTAGTGGCCGCAACAGGGGTAGTGGCTGCCACAGGGTAGTGGCTGCAACAGGGTAGCGGCTGCCACAGGGTAGTGGCTGCCACAGGGTAGTGGCTGCCACAGGGTAGTGGCTGCAACAGAGTAGTGGCTGTCACAGGGTAGAGGCTGCAACAGGGTAGTGGCTGCCACAGGGTAGTGGCTGCCACAGGGTAGTGGCTGCCACAGGGTAGCGGCTGCCACAGGGTAGCGGCTGCAACAGGGAAGTGGCTGTCACAGGGTAGTGGCTGCCACAGGGTAGCGGCTGCTACAGGGTAGTGGCCGCAACAGGGGTAGTGGCTGCCACAGGGTAGTGGCTGCAACAGGGTAGCGGCTGCCACAGGGTAGTGGCTGCCACAGGGTAGTGGCTGCCACAGGGTAGTGGCTGCAACAGAGTAGTGGCTGTCACAGGGTAGAGGCTGCAACAGGGTAGTGGCTGCCACAGGGTAGTGGCTGCCACAGGGTAGTGGTTGCCACAGGGTAGTGGTTGCCACAGGGTAGTGGCTGCAACAGGGTAGTGGCTGTCACAGGGTAGCGGCTGCCACAGGGTAGTGACTGTCGCAGGGTAGTGGCTGCCACAGGGTAGCGGCTGCCACACGGTAGCGGCTGCATCAGGGTAGCGGCTGCTACAGGGTAGTGGCTGCCACACAGTAGCGGCGGCCACAGGGTAGTGGCTGCCACAGGGTAGAGGCTGCCACAGGGTAGTGGCTGCCACAGAGTAGTGGCTGCCACAGGGTAGCGGCTGCCACAGGGTAGTGGTTGCCAAAGTGTAGTGGCTGCCACAGGGTAGTAGCTGCCACAGGGTAGTGGCTGTCACATGGTAGTGGTTGCCACAGGGTAGTGGCTGCCACAGGGTAGTGGCTGCCACAGGGTAGTGGCTGCCACAGGGTAGTGGCTGCCACAGGGTAGTGGCTGCCACAGGGTAGCGGCTGCCACAGGGTTGCATCTGCCACGGCGTAGTTGCTGCCACAGGTTAGCGGCTGCCACAGGGAAGCGGCTGCCACAGGGTAGTGGATGCCACAGGGTAGTGGCTGCGACAGAGTAGTGGCTGCCACAGGTTAGCGGCTGCCACAGGGTAGTGGCAGCTTCAGGGTTGCGGCTGTCACAGGGTAGCGGCTGCCACAGGGTAGCATGCCTGCCACAGGGAAGCGGCTGCCACAGCGAAACTGCTTCCACAGGGTAGTGGCTGCTAAAATGTAGTGGCAGCCTCAGGGTTGCAGCTGCCACAGGGTAGCGGCTGCCACAGGGTAGTGGCTGCCACAGGGTAGCGGCTGCCAGAGGGTAGTGGCTGTCACAGGGTAGTAGCTGCCACAGGGTAGTGGCTGCCAAAGGGTAGCGGCTGTCACAGGGTAGTGGTTGCCAAAGGGTATTGGCAGCCTCAGGGTAGTGGCTGCCACAGGGTAGTGGTTGCCAAAGGGTAGTGGCAGCCACAGGGTAGTGGCTGCCACAAGGTAACGGCTGCCACAGGGTAGCGGCTGCAACAGAGTAGTGGTTGCCAAAGGGTAGTGGCTTCCACAGGGTAGTGGCTGCCACAGGGTAACGGCTGCCACAGGGTAGCAGCTGCCACAGAGTAGTGGTTGCCAAAGGGTAGTGGCTGCCGCAGGGTAGTGGCTGCCACAGGGTAACGGCTGCCACAGGGCAGTGGCTGCCACAGAGTAGTGGCTGCCACAGGGTAGCGGCTGCCACAGGGTAGTGGTTGCCAAAGGGTAGTGGCAGCCACAGGGTAGTGGCTGCCACAGGGTAACTCCTGCCACAGGGTAGCGGCTGCCACAGAGTAGTGGTTGCCAAAGGGATAGTCATTGCCACAGGGTAGCGGCTGCCACAGGGTAGTGGTTGCCAAAGGGTAGTGGCTGCCACAGGGTAGCGGCTGCCACAGAGTAGTGGCAGCCTCAGGGTTGCGGCTGCCACAGGGTAGCGGCTGCCACAGGGTAGTGGTTGCCAAAGGGTAGTGGCTGCCTCAGGGTAGTGGCTGCCATAGGGTAGTGGCCGCCACAAGGTAGTGACCGCCACAGGGTAGTGGCTGTCACAGGGTAGCGGCTGCCACAGAGTAGTGGCAGCCTCAGGGTTGCGGCTGCCACAGGGTAGCGGCTGCATCAGGGTAGTGGTTGCCTCAGGGTAGTGGCTGCCATAGGGTAGTGGCCGCCACAGGGTAGTGACCGCCACAGGGTAGTGGCTGCCACAGGGTAGCGGCTGCCACAAGGTAGGGGCTGCCACAGGGTAGTGGCTGCCACAAGGTAGGGGCTGCCTCAGGGTAGTAGCTGCCACAGAATAGTGGCAGCCTCAGGGTAGTGGTTGCCACAGGGTAGTGGTTGCCACAGGGTAGTGGTTGCCAAACGGTAGTGGCTGCCACAGGGTAGCGGCTGCCACAGGGTAGTGGCTGCCACAGGGTAGGGGCTGCCACAGGGTAGTGGTTGCCACAGAGTAGTGGTTGCCAAAGGGTAGTGGCTGCCACAGGGTAGCGGCTGCCACAGGGTTGCGGCTGCCACAGCGTAGTTGCTGCCACAGGGTAGCGGCTGCCACAGTGTAGCAGCTGCCACAGGGTAGTGGCTGCCACAGGGTAGTGGCTGCATCAGGGTAGTGGCTGCCACAGTGCAACGGCTGCCACTGGGTAGCGGCTGCCACAGGATAGTGGCTGCCACAAGGTAGTGGTTGCCAAAGGGTAGTGGCTGCCACAGGGGAGCGGCTGCCACAGAGTAGTGGTTGCCAAAGAGGTAGTGGTTGCCACAGGGTAGCGGCTGCCACAGGGTAGTGGTTGCCAAAGGGTAGTGGCTGCCACAGGGTAGTGGTTGCCAAAGGGTAGTGGTTGCCACAGGGTAGCGGCTGTCACAGGGTAGTGGTTGCAAACGGGTAGTGGCAGCCACAGGGTAGTGGCAGCCTCAGGGTTGCGGCTGCCACAGGGTAGCGGCTGCCACAGGGTAGGGGCTGCCACATTGTAGAAGTTGCCACAGGGTAGTGGTTGCCTCAGGGTAGTGGCTGCCACAGAGTAGTGGCAGCCTCAGGGTTGCAGCTGCCACAGGGTAGCGGCTGCCACAGGGTAGGGGCTGCCACATTGTAGTGGTTGCCACAGGGTAGTGGTTGCCACAGGGTAGTGGTTGCCAAAGAGTAGTGGCTGCCACAGGGTAGCGGCTGCCACAGGGTAGTAGCTGCCACAGGGTAGGGGCTGCCACAGGGTAGTGGTTGTCACAAGGCAGTGGTTGCCAAACGGTAGTGGCTGCCACAGGGTAGCGGCTGCCACAGGGGTAGCGGCTGCCACAGGGTAGCTGCTGTCACAGGGTAGTGGTTGCCAAAGGGTAGTGACTGTCACAGGGAAGCGGCTGCCACAGGGTAGCGGCTGCCATAGGATAGTGGCAGCCACAGGGGTAGCGGCTGTTACAGGATAGTGGCAGCCACAGGGTAGCGGCTGTTACAGAGTAGTGGCTGCCACAGGGTAGTGGCTGCCACAGGGTAGCGGCTGCCATGGGGTAGTGGCTGCCACAGGGTAGCGGCTGCCACAGGATAGTGGCTGCCACTGGGTAGCGGCTGCAACAGGGCAGTGGCTGCCACAGGGTAGCGGCTGCCACAGGGTAACGGCTGCCACAGGGTAGTGGCTGCCACAGGGTAGCGGCTGCAACAGGGTAGTGGTTGCCACAGGGTAGCGGCTGCCACAGGGTAACGGCTGCCTCAGGGCAGTGGCTCCCACAGGGTAGCGGCTGTCACAGGGTAGCGGCTGCCATAGGGTAGTGGCTGCCACAGGGTAGCGGCTACCACAGGGTAACGGCTGCCACAGGGTAGTGGCTGCCACAGGGTAGCGGCTGCCACAGGGTTGCGGCTGCCACAGCGTAGTTGCTGCCACAGGGTAGCGGCTGCCACAGGGTAGTGGCAGCTTCAGGGTTGCGGCTGTCACAGGGTAGCGGCTGACACAGGGTAGCATGCCTGCCACAGGGAAGCGGCTGCCACAGCAAAACTGCTTCCACAGAGTAGTGGCTGCCAAAATGTAGTGGCAGCCTCAGGGTTGCAGCTGCCACAGGGTAGCGGCTGCCACAGGGTAGTGGCTGCCACAGGGTAGCGGCTGCCACAGGGTAGTGGCTGTCACAGGGTAGTAGCTGCCACAGGGTAGTGGCTGCCACAGGGTAACGGCTGCCACAGGGTAGCAGCTGCCACAGAGTAGTGGTTGCCAAAGGGTAGTGGCTGCCACAGGGTAGTGGCTGCCACAGGGTAACGGCTGCCACAGGGTAGTGGCTGCCACAGAGTAGTGGCTGCCACAAGGTAGCGGCTGCCACAGGGTAGTGGTTGCCAAAGGGTAGTGGCAGCCACAGGGTAGTGGCTGCCACAGGGTAACGGCTGCCACAGGGTAGCGGCTGCCACAGAATAGTGGTTGCCAAAGGGGTAGTCGTTGCCACAGGGTAGCGGCTGCCACAGGGTAGTGGTTGCCAAAGGGTAGTGGCTGCCACAGGGTAGCGGCTGCCACAGAGTAGTGGCAGCCTCAGGGTTGCGGCTGCCACAGGGTAGCGGCTGCCACAGGGTAGTGGTTGCCAAAGGGTAGTGGCTGCCTCAGGGTAGTGGCTGCCATAGGGTAGTGGCCGCCACAGGGTAGTGACCGCCACAGGGTAGTGGCTGTCACAGGGTAGCGGCTGCCACAGAATAGTGGCAGCCTCAGGGTTGCGGCTGCCACAGGGTAGCGGCTGTCACAGGGTAGTGGTTGCCTCAGGGTAGCGGCTGCCATAGAGTAGTGACCGCCACAGGGTAGTGGCTGCCACAGGGTAGCGGCTGCCACAAGGTAGGGGCTGCCACAGGGTAGTGGCTGCCACAAGGTAGGGGCTGCCTCAGGGTAGTAGCTGCCACAGAGTAGTGGCAGCTTCAGGGTAGTGGTTGCCACAGGGTAGTGGTTGCCACAGGGTAGTGGTTGTCACAAGGCAGTGGTTGCCAAACGGTAGTGGCTGCCACAGGGTAGCGGCTGCCACAGGGGTAGCGGCTGCCACAGGGTAGCTGCTGTCACAGGGTAGTGGTTGCCAAAGGGTAGTGACTGTCACAGGGAAGCGGCTGCCACAGGGTAGCGGCTGCCATAGGATAGTGGCAGCCACAGGGGTAGCGGCTGTTACAGGATAGTGGCAGCCACAGGGTAGCGGCTGTTACAGAGTAGTGGCTGCCACAGGGTAGTGGCTGCCACAGGGTAGCGGCTGCCATGGGGTAGTGGCTGCCACAGGGTAGCGGCTGCCACAGGATAGTGGCTGCCACTGGGTAGCGGCTGCAACAGGGCAGTGGCTGCCACAGGGTAGCGGCTGCCACAGGGTAACGGCTGCCACAGGGTAGTGGCTGCCACAGGGTAGCGGCTGCAACAGGGTAGTGGTTGCCACAGGGTAGCGGCTGCCACAGGGTAACGGCTGCCTCAGGGCAGTGGCTCCCACAGGGTAGCGGCTGTCACAGGGTAGCGGCTGCCATAGGGTAGTGGCTGCCACTGGGTAGCGGCTACCACAGGGTAACGGCTGCCACAGGGTAGTGGCTGCCACAGGGTAGCGGCTGCCACAGGGTTGCGGTTGCCACAGCGTAGTTGCTGCAACAGGGTAGCGGCTGCCACAGGGTAGTGGCAGCTTCAGGGTTGCGGCTGTCACAGGGTAGCGGCTGACACAGGGTAGCATGCCTGCCACAGGGAAGCGGCTGCCACAGCAAAACTGCTTCCACAGGGTAGTGGCTGCCAAAATGTAGTGGCAGCCTCAGGGTTGCAGCTGCCACAGGGTAGCGGCTGCCACAGGGTAGTGGCTGCCACAGGGTAGCGGCTGCCACAGGGTAGTGGCTGTCACAGGGTAGTAGCTGCCACAGGGTAGTGGCTGCCAAAGGGTAGTGGCTGTCACAGGGTAGTGGTTGCCAAAGGGTATTGGCAGCCTCAGGGTAGTGGCTGCCACAGGGTAGTGGTTGCCAGAGGGTAGTGGCTGCCACAGGGTAGTGGCTGCCACAGGGTAGTGGCTGCCACAGAGTAGTGGCTTCCACAGGGTAGCGGCTGCCACAGGGTAGTGGTTGCCAAAGGGTAGTGGCTGCCACAGGGTAGTGGCTGCCACAGGGTAACGGCTGCCACAGGGTAGCAGCTGCCACAGAGTAGTGGTTGCCAAAGGGTAGTGGCTGCCACAGGGTAGTGGCTGCCACAGGGTAACGGCTGCCACAGGGTAGTGGCTGCCACAGAGTAGTGGCTGCCACAAGGTAGCGGCTGCCACAGGGTAGTGGTTGCCAAAGGGTAGTGGCAGCCACAGGGTAGTGGCTGCCACAGGGTAACGGCTGCCACAGGGTAGCGGCTGCCACAGAATAGTGGTTGCCAAAGGGGTAGTCGTTGCCACAGGGTAGCGGCTGCCACAGGGTAGTGGTTGCCAAAGGGTAGTGGCTGCCACAGGGTAGCGGCTGCCACAGAGTAGTGGCAGCCTCAGGGTTGCGGCTGCCACAGGGTAGCGGCTGCCACAGGGTAGTGGTTGCCAAAGGGTAGTGGCTGCCTCAGGGTAGTGGCTGCCATAGGGTAGTGGCCGCCACAGGGTAGTGACCGCCACAGGGTAGTGGCTGTCACAGGGTAGCGGCTGCCACAGAATAGTGGCAGCCTCAGGGTTGCGGCTGCCACAGGGTAGCGGCTGCCACAGGGTAGTGGTTGCCTCAGGGTAGCGGCTGCCATAGAGTAGTGACCGCCACAGGGTAGTGGCTGCCACAGGGTAGCGGCTGCCACAAGGTAGGGGCTGCCACAGGGTAGTGGCTGCCACAAGGTAGGGGCTGCCTCAGGGTAGTAGCTGCCACAGAGTAGTGGCAGCTTCAGGGTAGTGGTTGCCACAGGGTAGTGGTTGCCACAGGGTAGTGGTTGCCAAAGGGAAGTGGCTGCCACAGGGTAGCGGCTGCCACAGGGTAGTGGCTGCCACAGGGTAGGGGCTGCCACAGGGTAGTGGTTGCCACAGGGTAGTCGTTGCCAAAGGGTAGTGGCTGCCACAGGGTAGCGGCTGCCACAGGGTTGCGGCTGCCACAGCGTAGTTGCTGCCACAGGGTAGCGGCTGCCACAGTGTAGCAGCTGCCACAGGGTAGTGGCTGCCACAGGGTAGTGGCAGCATCAGGGTAGTGGCTGCCACAGTGCAACGGCTGCCACAGGGTAGCGGCTGCCACAGGATAGTGGCTGCCACAAGGTAGTGGTTGCCAAAGGGTAGTGGCTGCCACAGGGTAGCGGCTGCCACAGAGTAGTGGTTGCCAAAGGGGTAGTGGTTGCCACAGGGTAGCGGCTGCCACAGGGTAGTGGTTGCCAAAGGGTAGTGGCTGCCACAGGGTAGCAGCTGCCACAGGGTTGGGGCTGCCACATTGTAGTGGTTGCCACAGGGTAGTGGTTGCCTCATGGTAGTGGCTGCCACAGAGTAGTGGCAGCCTCAGGGTTGCGGCTGCCACAGGGTAGCGGCTGCCACAGGGTAGTGGTTGCCAAAGGGTAGTAGCTGCCACAGGGTAGTGGCTGCCACAGGGTAGTGGCTGCCACAGGGTATTGGCAGCCTCAGGGTAGTGGCTGCCACAGGGTAGTGGTTGCCAAAGGGTAGTGGCTGCCACAGGGTAGTGGCTGCCACAGGGTAGTGGCTGCCACAGAGTAGTGGCTGCCACAGGGTAGCGGCTGCCTCAGGGTAGTGGTTGCCAAAGGGTAGTGGCAGCCACAGGGTAGTGGCTGCCACTGGGTAACGGCTGCCACAGGGTAGCGGCTGCCACAGAGTAGTGGTTGCCAAAGGGTAGTGGCTGCCACAGGGTAGCGGCTGCCACAGAGTAGTGGTTGCCAAAGGGGTAGTGGTTGCCACAGGGTAGCGGCTGCCACAGGGTAGTGGTTGCCAAAGGGTAGTGGCTGCCACAGGGTAGCGGCTGCCACAGAGTAGTGGCAGCCTCAGGGTTGCAGCTGCCACAGGGTAGCGGCTGCCACAGGGTAGTGGTTGCCAAAGGGTAGTTGCTGCCTCAGGATAGTGACCGCCACAGGGTAGTGGCTGCCACAGGGTAGCGGCTGCCACAGGGTAGTGGTTGCCAAAAGGTAGTGGCTGCCACAGGGTAGTCGCTGCCACAGAGTAGTGGCAGCCTCTGGGTAGTGGCTGCCACAGGGTAGTGGCTGCCAAAGGGTAGTGGCTGCCACAGGGTAGTCGCTGCCACAGAGTAGTGGCAGCCTCAGGGTAGCGGCTGCCACAGAGTAGGGGCAGCCTCAGGGTAGTGGCTGCCACAGGGTAGTCGCTGCCACAGGGTAGTGACCGCCACAAGGTAGTGGCTGCCACAGGGTAGCGGCTGCCACAAGGTAGTGGTTGCCAAAGGGTAGTGGCTGCCACAGGGTAGTGGCTGCCACAGGGTAGTCGCTGCCACAGAGTTGTGACCGCCACAGGGTAGTGGCTGCCACAGGGTAGTGGCTGCCACAGGGTAGCGGCTGTCACAGGGTAGTGGTTGCCACAGGGAAGTGGCAGCCACAGGGTAGTGGCAGCCTCAGTGTAGTGGCTGCCACAGAGGAGTGGCAGCCTCAGGGTTGCGGCTGCCACAGGGTTGCGGCTGCCACAGGGTAGTGGTTGCCACAGGGTAGTGGTTGCCAAAGGGTAGTGGCTGCCACAGGGTAGTGGCTGCCACAGGGTAGTGGCTGCCACAGGGTACTGGCTGTCACAGGGTAGTGGTTGTCACAGGGTAGTGGTTGCCAAAGGGTAGTGGCTGCCACAGGGTAGTGGCTGCCACAGGGTAGGGGCTGCCACAGGGTAGTGGTGGTCACAGGGTAGTGGTTGCCAAAGGGTAGTGGCTGCCACAGGGTAGCGGCTCCCACAGGGGTAGCGGCTGCCACAGGGTAGGGGCTGCCACAGGGTAGCTGCTGCCACAGGGTAGTGGTTGCCAAAGGGTAGTGACTGTCACATGAAAGCGGCTGCCACAGGGTAGCGGCTGCCATAGGATAGTGGCAGCCACAGGGGTAGCGGCTGTTACAGGATAGTGGCAGCCACAAGGTAGCGGCTGTTACAGGGTAGTGGCTGTCACAGGGTAGGGGCTGCCACAGGGTAGCGGCTGCAACAGGATAGTGGCCGCAACAGGGGTAGTGGCTGCCACAGGGTTATGGCTGCCACAGGGTAGCGGCTGCCACAGGGTAGCGGCTGCAACAGGGAAGTGGCTGTCACAGGGTAGTGGCTGCCACAGGGTAGCAGCTGCTACAGGGTAGTGGCCGCAACAGGGGTAGTGGCTGCCACAGGGTAGTGGCTGCAACAGGGTAGCGGCTGCCACAGGGTAGTGGCTGCCACAGGGTAGTGGCTGCCACAGGGTAGTGGCTGCAACAGAGTAGTGGCTGTCACAGGGTAGAGGCTGCAACAGGGTAGCGGCTGCCACAGGGTAGTGGCTGCCACAGGGTAGTGGCTGCAACAGGGTAGTGGCTGTCACAGGGTAGCGGCTGCCACAGGGTAGTGGCTGTCGCAGGGTAGTGGCTGCCACAGGGTAGCGGCTGCATCAGGGTAGCGGCTGCCACAGGGTAGTGGCTGCCACACAGTAGCGGCGGCCACAGGGTAGTGGCTTCCACAGGGTAGTGGCTGCCACAGAGTAGTGGCTGCCACAGGGTAGCGGCTGCCACAGGGTAGTGGTTGCCAAAGGGTAGTGGCTGCTACAGGGTAGTAGCTGCCACAGGGTAGTGGCTGTCACATGGTAGTGGTTGCCACAGGGTAGTGGCTGCCACAGGGTAGTGGCTGCCACAGGGTAGTGGCTGCCACAGGGTAGTGGCTGCCACAGGGTAGCGGCTGCCACAGGGTAGTGGCTGCCACAGGGTAGTGGCTGCCACAGGGTAATGGCTGCCACAGGGTAGTGGCTGCCACAGGGTTGCATCTGCCACGGCGTAGTTGCTGCCACAGGTTAGCGGCTGCCACAGGGAAGCGGCTGCCACAGGGTAGTGGCTGCCACAGAGTAGTGGCTGCCACAGGTTAGCGGCTGCCACAGGGTAGTGGCAGCTTCAGGGTTGCGGCTGTCACAGGGTATCGGCTGCCACAGGGTAGCATGCCTGCCACAGGGTAGCGGCTGCCACAGGGTAGTGGCTGCCACAGGGTAGCGGCTGCCACAGGGTAGTGGCTGTCACAGGGTAGTAGCTGCCACAGGGTAGTGGCTGCCACAGGGTAGTGGCTGTCACAGCGTAGTGGTTGCCAAAGGGTATTGGCAGCCTCAGAGTAGTGGCTGCCACAGGGTAGTGGTTGCCAGAGGGTAGTGGCTGCCACAGGGTAGTGGCTGCCACAGGGTAGTGGCTGCCACAGAGTAGTGGCTGCCACAGGGTAGCGGCTGCCACAGGGTAGTGGTTGCCAAAGGGTAGTGGCAGCCACAGGGTAGTGGCTGCCACAGGGTAACGGCTGCCACAGGGTAGCGGCTGCCATAGAGTAGTGGTTGCCCAAGGGTAGTGGCTGCCACAGGGTAGTGGCTGCCACAGGGTAACGGCTGCCACAGGGTAGCAGCTGCCACAGAGTAGTGGTTGCCAAAGGGTAGTGGCTGCCACAGGGTAGTGGCTGCCACAGGGTAACGGCTGCCACAGGGTAGTGGCTGCCACAGAGTAGTGACTGCCACAGGGTAGCGGCTGCCACAGGGTAGTGGTTGCCAAAGGGTAGTGGCAGCCACAGGGTAGTGGCTGCCACAGGGTAACGGCTGCCACAGGGTAGCGGCTGCCACAGAGTAGTGGTTGCCAAAGGGGTAGTGGCTGCCACAGGGTAGCAGCTGCCACAGGGTAGTGGTTGCCAAATGGTAGTGGCTGCCACAGGGTAGCAGCTGCCACAGGGTAGTGGTTGCCAAAGGGTAGTGGTTGCCACAGGGTAGCGGCTGTCACAGGGTAGTGGTTGCAAACGGGTCGTGGTTGCAAACGGGTAGTGGCAGCCACAGGGTAGTGGCAGCCGAAGGGTTGCGGCTGCCACAGGGTAGCGGCTGCCACAGGGTAGGGGCTGCCACATTGTAGTGGTTGCCACAGGGTAGTGGTTGCCTCAAGGTAGTGGCTGCCACAGAGTAGTGGCAGCCTCAGGGTTGCGACTGCCACAGGGTAGCGGCTGCCACAGGGTAGGGGCTGCCACATTGTAGTGGTTGCCACAGGGTAGTGGTTGCCACAGGGTAGTGGTTGCCAAAGAGTAGTGGCTGCCACAGGGTAGCGGCTGCCACAGGGTAGTGGCTGCCACAGGGTAGGGGCTGCCACAGGGTAGTGGTTGTCACAAGGTAGTGGTTGCCAAAAGGTAGTGGCTGCCACAGGGTAGCGGCTGCCACAGGGGTAGCGGCTGCCACAGGGTAGGGGCTGCCACAGGGTAGCTGCTGCCACAGGGTAGTGGTTGCCAAAGGGTAGTGACTGTCACAGGGAAGCGGCTGCCACAGGGTAGCGGCTGCCATTGGATAGTGGCAGCCACAGGGGTAGCGGCTGTTACAGGATAGTGGCAGCCACAGGGTAGCGGCTGTTACAGGGTAGTGGCTGCCACAGGGTAGTGGCTGCCACAGGGTAGCGGCTGCCATGGGGTAGTGGCTGCCACAGGGTAGCGGCTGTCACAGGATAGTGGCTGCCACAGGGTAGCGGCTGCAACAGGGCAGTGGCTGCCACAGGGTACCGGCTGCCACAGGGTAACGGCTGCCACAGGGTAGTGGCTGCCACAGGGTAGCGGCTGCAACAGGGTAGTGGCTGCCACAGGGTAGCGGCTGCCACAGGGTAACGGCTGCCTCAGGGCAGTGGCTGCCACAGGGTAGCGGCTGTCACAGGGTAGCGGCTGCCATAGGGTAGTGGCTACCACAGGGTATCGGCTACCACAGGGTAACGGCTGCCACAGGGTAGTGGCTGCCACAGGGTAGCGGCTGCCACAGGGTTGCGGCTGCCACAGCGTAGTTGCTGCCACAGGGTAGCGGCTGCCACAGGGTAGCGGCTGCCACAGGGTAGTGGCTGCCACAGGGTAGCGGCTGCAACAGGGTAGAGGCCGCAACAGGGTAGTGGCTGCCACAAGGTAGTGGCTGCCACAGGGTAGTAGCTGCCACCTTGTAGTGGCTGCAACAGGGTAGTGGCTGTCACAGGGTAGCGGCTGCAACAGGGGTAGTGGCTGTCACAGGGTAGAGGCTGCAACAGGGTAGCGGCTGCCACAGGTTAGTGGCTGCCACAGGGTAGTGGCTGCCACAGGGTAGTGCCTGCAACAGGGTAGTGGCTGTCACAGGGTAGCGGCTGCAACAGGGTAGTGGCTGCCGCAGGGTAGTGGCTGTCACAGGGTAGTGGCTGCCACAGGGTAACGGCTGCCACAGGGTAGCAGCTGCCACAGAGTAGTGGTTGCCAAAGGGTAGTGGCTGCCACAGGGTAGTGGCTGCCACAGGGTAACGGCTGCCACAGGGTAGTGGCTGCCACAGAGTAGTGACTGCCACAGGGTAGCGGCTGCCACAGGGTAGTGGTTGCCAAAGGGTAGTGGCAGCCACAGGGTAGTGGCTGCCACAGGGTAACGGCTGCCACAGGGTAGCGGCTGCCACAGAGTAGTGGTTGCCAAAGGGGTAGTGGCTGCCACAGGGTAGCGGCTGCCACAGGGTAGTGGTTGCCAAATGGTAGTGGCTGCCACAGGGTAGCAGCTGCCACAGGGTAGTGGTTGCCAAAGGGTAGTGGTTGCCACAGGGTAGCGGCTGTCACAGGGTAGTGGTTGCAAACGGGTCGTGGTTGCAAACGGGTAGTGGCAGCCACAGGGTAGTGGCAGCCGAAGGGTTGCGGCTGCCACAGGGTAGCGGCTGCCACAGGGTAGGGGCTGCCACATTGTAGTGGTTGCCACAGGGTAGTGGTTGCCTCAAGGTAGTGGCTGCCACAGAGTAGTGGCAGCCTCAGGGTTGCGACTGCCACAGGGTAGCGGCTGCCACAGGGTAGGGGCTGCCACATTGTAGTGGTTGCCACAGGGTAGTGGTTGCCACAGGGTAGTGGTTGCCAAAGAGTAGTGGCTGCCACAGGGTAGCGGCTGCCACAGGGTAGTGGCTGCCACAGGGTAGGGGCTGCCACAGGGTAGTGGTTGTCACAAGGTAGTGGTTGCCAAAAGGTAGTGGCTGCCACAGGGTAGCGGCTGCCACAGGGGTAGCGGCTGCCACAGGGTAGGGGCTGCCACAGGGTAGCTGCTGCCACAGGGTAGTGGTTGCCAAAGGGTAGTGACTGTCACAGGGAAGCGGCTGCCACAGGGTAGCGGCTGCCATTGGATAGTGGCAGCCACAGGGGTAGCGGCTGTTACAGGATAGTGGCAGCCACAGGGTAGCGGCTGTTACAGGGTAGTGGCTGCCACAGGGTAGTGGCTGCCACAGGGTAGCGGCTGCCATGGGGTAGTGGCTGCCACAGGGTAGCGGCTGTCACAGGATAGTGGCTGCCACAGGGTAGCGGCTGCAACAGGGCAGTGGCTGCCACAGGGTACCGGCTGCCACAGGGTAACGGCTGCCACAGGGTAGTGGCTGCCACAGGGTAGCGGCTGCAACAGGGTAGTGGCTGCCACAGGGTAGCGGCTGCCACAGGGTAACGGCTGCCTCAGGGCAGTGGCTGCCACAGGGTAGCGGCTGTCACAGGGTAGCGGCTGCCATAGGGTAGTGGCTACCACAGGGTATCGGCTACCACAGGGTAACGGCTGCCACAGGGTAGTGGCTGCCACAGGGTAGCGGCTGCCACAGGGTTGCGGCTGCCACAGCGTAGTTGCTGCCACAGGGTAGCGGCTGCCACAGGGTAGCGGCTGCCACAGGGTAGTGGCTGCCACAGGGTAGCGGCTGCAACAGGGTAGAGGCCGCAACAGGGTAGTGGCTGCCACAAGGTAGTGGCTGCCACAGGGTAGTAGCTGCCACCTTGTAGTGGCTGCAACAGGGTAGTGGCTGTCACAGGGTAGCGGCTGCAACAGGGGTAGTGGCTGTCACAGGGTAGAGGCTGCAACAGGGTAGCGGCTGCCACAGGTTAGTGGCTGCCACAGGGTAGTGGCTGCCACAGGGTAGTGCCTGCAACAGGGTAGTGGCTGTCACAGGGTAGCGGCTGCAACAGGGTAGTGGCTGCCGCAGGGTAGTGGCTGTCACAGGGTAGCGGCTGCCACAGGGTAGCGGCTGCCACAGGGTAGCGGCTGCCACACAGTAGCGGCGGCCACAAGGTAGTGGCTGCCACAGGGTAGTGGCTGCCACAGGGTAGCGGCTGCCACAGGGTTGTGGCTGCCAAAGGGTAGTGGCTGCCACAGGGTAGTGGATGCCACAGGGTAGTGGCTGCCAAAGGGTAGTGGCTGCCACAGGGTAGCGGCTGCCACAGAGTAGTGGTTGCCAAAGGTGTAGTGGTTGCCACAGGGTAGCGGCTGCCACAGGGTAGTGGTTGCCAAAGGGTAGTGGCTGCCACAGGGTAGCGGCTGCCACAGAGTAGTGGCAGCCTCAGGGTTGCAGCTGCCACAGGGTAGCGGCTGCCACAGGGTAGTGGTTGCCAAAGGGTAGTGGCTGCCTCAGGGTAGTGACCGCCACAGGGTAGTGGCTGCCACAGGGTAGCGGCTGCCACAGGGTAGTGGTTGCCAAAGGGTAGTGGCTGCCACAGGGTAGTCGCTGCCACAGAGTAGTGGCAGCCTCTGGGTAGTGGCTGCCACAGGGTAGTGGCTGCCAAAGGGTAGTGGCTGCCACAGGGTAGTCGCTGCCACAGAGTAGTGGCAGCCTCAGGGTAGCGGCTGCCATAGAGTAGGGGCAGCCTCAGGGTAGTGGCTGCCACAGGGTAGTCGCTGCCACAGGGTAGTGACCGCCACAAGGTAGTGGCTGCCACAGGGTAGCGGCTGCCACAGGGTAGTGGTTGCCAAAGGGTAGTGGCTGCCACAGGGTAGTGGCTGCCACAGGGTAGTCGCTGCCACAGAGTTGTGACCGCCACAGGGTAGTGGCTGCCACAGGGTAGCGGCTGTCACAGGGTAGTGGTTGCCACAGGGAAGTGGCAGCCACAGGGTAGTGGCAGCCTCAGTGTAGTGGCTGCCACAGAGGAGTGGCAGCCTCAGGATTGCGGCTGCCAAAGGGTTGCGGCTGCCACAGGTTAGTGGTTGCCACAGGGTAGTGGCAGCCTCTGGGTAGTGGCTGCCACAGGGTAGTGGCTGCCAAAGGGTAGTGGCTGCCACAGGGTAGTCGCTGCCACAGAGTAGTGGCAGCCTCAGGGTAGCGGCTGCCACAGAGTAGGGGCAGCCTCAGGGTAGTGGCTGCCACAGGGTAGTCGCTGCCACAGGGTAGTGACCGCCACAAGGTAGTGGCTGCCACAGGGTAGCGGCTGCCACAAGGTAGTGGTTGCCAAAGGGTAGTGGCTGCCACAGGGTAGTGGCTGCCACAGGGTAGTCGCTGCCACAGAGTTGTGACCGCCACAGGGTAGTGGCTGCCACAGGGTAGTGGCTGCCACAGGGTAGCGGCTGTCACAGGGTAGTGGTTGCCACAGGGAAGTGGCAGCCACAGGGTAGTGGCAGCCTCAGTGTAGTGGCTGCCACAGAGGAGTGGCAGCCTCAGGGTTGCGGCTGCCACAGGGTTGCGGCTGCCACAGGGTAGTGGTTGCCACAGGGTAGTGGTTGCCAAAGGGTAGTGGCTGCCACAGGGTAGTGGCTGCCACAGGGTAGTGGCTGCCACAGGGTACTGGCTGTCACAGGGTAGTGGTTGTCACAGGGTAGTGGTTGCCAAAGGGTAGTGGCTGCCACAGGGTAGTGGCTGCCACAGGGTAGGGGCTGCCACAGGGTAGTGGTGGTCACAGGGTAGTGGTTGCCAAAGGGTAGTGGCTGCCACAGGGTAGCGGCTCCCACAGGGGTAGCGGCTGCCACAGGGTAGGGGCTGCCACAGGGTAGCTGCTGCCACAGGGTAGTGGTTGCCAAAGGGTAGTGACTGTCACATGAAAGCGGCTGCCACAGGGTAGCGGCTGCCATAGGATAGTGGCAGCCACAGGGGTAGCGGCTGTTACAGGATAGTGGCAGCCACAAGGTAGCGGCTGTTACAGGGTAGTGGCTGTCACAGGGTAGGGGCTGCCACAGGGTAGCGGCTGCAACAGGATAGTGGCCGCAACAGGGGTAGTGGCTGCCACAGGGTTATGGCTGCCACAGGGTAGCGGCTGCCACAGGGTAGCGGCTGCAACAGGGAAGTGGCTGTCACAGGGTAGTGGCTGCCACAGAGTAGCAGCTGCTACAGGGTAGTGGCCGCAACAGGGGTAGTGGCTGCCACAGGGTAGTGGCTGCAACAGGGTAGCGGCTGCCACAGGGTAGTGGCTGCCACAGGGTAGTGGCTGCCACAGGGTAGTGGCTGCCACAGGGTAGTGGCTGCAACAGAGTAGTGGCTGTCACAGGGTAGAGGCTGCAACAGGGTAGCGGCTGCCACAGGGTAGTGGCTGCCACAGGGTAGTGGCTGCAACAGGGTAGTGGCTGTCACAGGGTAGCGGCTGCCACAGGGTAGTGGCTGTCGCAGGGTAGTGGCTGCCACAGGGTAGCGGCTGCATCAGGGTAGCGGCTGCCACAGGGTAGTGGCTGCCACACAGTAGCGGCGGCCACAGGGTAGTGGCTTCCACAGGGTAGTGGCTGCCACAGAGTAGTGGCTGCCACAGGGTAGCGGCTGCCACAGGGTAGTGGTTGCCAAAGGGTAGTGGCTGCTACAGGGTAGTAGCTGCCACAGGGTAGTGGCTGTCACATGGTAGTGGTTGCCACAGGGTAGTGGCTGCCACAGGGTAGTGGCTGCCACAGGGTAGTGGCTGCCACAGGGTAGTGGCTGCCACAGGGTAGCGGCTGCCACAGGGTAGTGGCTGCCACAGGGTAGTGGCTGCCACAGGGTAGTGGCTGCCACAGGGTAGTGGCTGCCACAGGGTTGCATCTGCCACGGCGTAGTTGCTGCCACAGGTTAGCGGCTGCCACAGGGAAGCGGCTGCCACAGGGTAGTGGCTGCCACAGAGTAGTGGCTGCCACAGGTTAGCGGCTGCCACAGGGTAGTGGCAGCTTCAGGGTTGCGGCTGTCACAGGGTATCGGCTGCCACAGGGTAGCATGCCTGCCACAGGGTAGCGGCTGCCACAGGGTAGTGGCTGCCACAGGGTAGCGGCTGCCACAGGGTAGTGGCTGTCACAGGGTAGTAGCTGCCACAGGGTAGTGGCTGCCACAGGGTAGTGGCTGTCACAGCGTAGTGGTTGCCAAAGGGTATTGGCAGCCTCAGGGTAGTGGCTGCCACAGGGTAGTGGTTGCCAGAGGGTAGTGGCTGCCACAGGGTAGTGGCTGCCACAGGGTAGTGGCTGCCACAGAGTAGTGGCTGCCACAGGGTAGCGGCTGCCACAGGGTAGTGGTTGCCAAAGGGTAGTGGCAGCCACAGGGTAGTGGCTGCCACAGGGTAACGGCTGCCACAGGGTAGCGGCTGCCATAGAGTAGTGGTTGCCCAAGGGTAGTGGCTGCCACAGGGTAGTGGCTGCCACAGGGTAACGGCTGCCACAGGGTAGCAGCTGCCACAGAGTAGTGGTTGCCAAAGGGTAGTGGCTGCCACAGGGTAGTGGCTGCCACAGGGTAACGGCTGCCACAGGGTAGTGGCTGCCACAGAGTAGTGACTGCCACAGGGTAGCGGCTGCCACAGGGTAGTGGTTGCCAAAGGGTAGTGGCAGCCACAGGGTAGTGGCTGCCACAGGGTAACGGCTGCCACAGGGTAGCGGCTGCCACAGAGTAGTGGTTGCCAAAGGGGTAGTGGCTGCCACAGGGTAGCGGCTGCCACAGGGTAGTGGTTGCCAAATGGTAGTGGCTGCCACAGGGTAGCAGCTGCAACAGGGTAGTGGTTGCCAAAGGGTAGTGGTTGCCACAGGGTAGCGGCTGTCACAGGGTAGTGGTTGCAAACGGGTCGTGGTTGCAAACGGGTAGTGGCAGCCACAGGGTAGTGGCAGCCGAAGGGTTGCGGCTGCCACAGGGTAGCGGCTGCCACAGGGTAGGGGCTGCCACATTGTAGTGGTTGCCACAGGGTAGTGGTTGCCTCAAGGTAGTGGCTGCCACAGAGTAGTGGCAGCCTCAGGGTTGCGACTGCCACAGGGTAGCGGCTGCCACAGGGTAGGGGCTGCCACATTGTAGTGGTTGCCACAGGGTAGTGGTTGCCACAGGGTAGTGGTTGCCAAAGAGTAGTGGCTGCCACAGGGTAGCGGCTGCCACAGGGTAGTGGCTGCCACAGGGTAGGGGCTGCCACAGGGTAGTGGTTGTCACAAGGTAGTGGTTGCCAAAAGGTAGTGGCTGCCACAGGGTAGCGGCTGCCACAGGGGTAGCGGCTGCCACAGGGTAGGGGCTGCCACAGGGTAGCTGCTGCCACAGGGTAGTGGTTGCCAAAGGGTAGTGACTGTCACAGGGAAGCGGCTGCCACAGGGTAGCGGCTGCCATTGGATAGTGGCAGCCACAGGGGTAGCGGCTGTTACAGGATAGTGGCAGCCACAGGGTAGCGGCTGTTACAGGGTAGTGGCTGCCACAGGGTAGTGGCTGCCACAGGGTAGCGGCTGCCATGGGGTAGTGGCTGCCACAGGGTAGCGGCTGTCACAGGATAGTGGCTGCCACAGGGTAGCGGCTGCAACAGGGCAGTGGCTGCCACAGGGTACCGGCTGCCACAGGGTAACGGCTGCCACAGGGTAGTGGCTGCCACAGGGTAGCGGCTGCAACAGGGTAGTGGCTGCCACAGGGTAGCGGCTGCCACAGGGTAACGGCTGCCTCAGGGCAGTGGCTGCCACAGGGTAGCGGCTGTCACAGGGTAGCGGCTGCCATAGGGTAGTGGCTACCACAGGGTATCGGCTACCACAGGGTAACGGCTGCCACAGGGTAGTGGCTGCCACAGGGTAGCGGCTGCCACAGGGTTGCGGCTGCCACAGCGTAGTTGCTGCCACAGGGTAGCGGCTGCCACAGGGTAGCGGCTGCCACAGGGTAGTGGCTGCCACAGGGTAGCGGCTGCAACAGGGTAGAGGCCGCAACAGGGTAGTGGCTGCCACAAGGTAGTGGCTGCCACAGGGTAGTAGCTGCCACCTTGTAGTGGCTGCAACAGGGTAGTGGCTGTCACAGGGTAGCGGCTGCAACAGGGGTAGTGGCTGTCACAGGGTAGAGGCTGCAACAGGGTAGCGGCTGCCACAGGTTAGTGGCTGCCACAGGGTAGTGGCTGCCACAGGGTAGTGCCTGCAACAGGGTAGTGGCTGTCACAGGGTAGCGGCTGCAACAGGGTAGTGGCTGCCGCAGGGTAGTGGCTGTCACAGGGTAGCGGCTGCCACAGGGTAGCGGCTGCCACAGGGTAGCGGCTGCCACACAGTAGCGGCGGCCACAAGGTAGTGGCTGCCACAGGGTAGTGGCTGCCACAGGGTAGCGGCTGCCACAGGGTTGTGGCTGCCAAAGGGTAGTGGCTGCCACAGGGTAGTGGATGCCACAGGGTAGTGGCTGCCAAAGGGTAGTGGCTGCCACAGGATAGCGGCTGCCACAGAGTAGTGGTTGCCAAAGGGGTAGTGGTTGCCACAGGGTAGCGGCTGCCACAGGGTAGTGGTTGCCAAAGGGTAGTGGCTGCCACAGGGTAGCGGCTGCCACAGAGTAGTGGCAGCCTCAGGGTTGCAGCTGCCACAGGGTAGCGGCTGCCACAGGGTAGTGGTTGCCAAAGGGTAGTGGCTGCCTCAGGGTAGTGACCGCCACAGGGTAGTGGCTGCCACAGGGTAGCGGCTGCCACAGGGTAGTGGTTGCCAAAGGGTAGTGGCTGCCACAGGGTAGTCGCTGCCACAGAGTAGTGGCAGCCTCTGGGTAGTGGCTGCCACAGGGTAGTGGCTGCCAAAGGGTAGTGGCTGCCACAGGGTAGTCGCTGCCACAGAGTAGTGGCAGCCTCAGGGTAGCGGCTGCCATAGAGTAGGGGCAGCCTCAGGGTAGTGGCTGCCACAGGGTAGTCGCTGCCACAGGGTAGTGACCGCCACAAGGTAGTGGCTGCCACAGGGTAGCGGCTGCCACAGGGTAGTGGTTGCCAAAGGGTAGTGGCTGCCACAGGGTAGTGGCTGCCACAGGGTAGTCGCTGCCACAGAGTTGTGACCGCCACAGGGTAGTGGCTGCCACAGGGTAGCGGCTGTCACAGGGTAGTGGTTGCCACAGGGAAGTGGCAGCCACAGGGTAGTGGCAGCCTCAGTGTAGTGGCTGCCACAGAGGAGTGGCAGCCTCAGGATTGCGGCTGCCAAAGGGTTGCGGCTGCCACAGGTTAGTGGTTGCCACAGGGTAGTGGTTGCCAAAGGGTAGTGGCTGCCACAGGGTAGTGGCTGCCACAGGGTAGTGGCTGCCACAGGGTAGTGGCTGCCACAGGGTAGTGGCTGTCACAGGGTAGTGGTTGTCACAGGGTAGTGGTTGCCAAAGGGTAGTGGCTGCCACAGGGTAGTGGCTGCCACAGGGTAGGGGCTGCCACAGGGTAGTGGTGGTCACAGGGTAGTGGTTGCCAAAGGGTAGTGGCTGCCACAGGGTAGCGGCTCCCACAGGGGTAGCGGCTGCCACAGGGTAGGGGCTGCCACAGGGTAGCTGCTGCCACAGGGTAGTGGTTGCCAAAGGGTAGTGACTGTCACAGGGAAGCGGCTGCCACAGGGTAGCGGCTGCCATAGGATAGAATCAGCCACAGGGGTAGCGGCTGTTACAGGATAGTGGCAGCCACAAGGTAGCGGCTGTTACAGGGTAGTGGCTGTCACAGGGTAGGGGCTGCCACAGGGTAGCGGCTGCAACAGGATAGTGGCCGCAACAGGGGTAGTGGCTGCCACAGGGTAGTGGCTGCCACAGGGTAGCGGCTGCCACAGGGTAGCGGCTGCAACAGGAAAGTGGCTGTCACAGGGTAGTGGCTGCCACAGGGTAGCGGCTGCTACAGGGTAGTGGCCGCAACAGGGGTAGTGGCTGCCACAGGGTAGTGGCTGCAACAGGGTAGCGGCTGCCACAGGGTAGTGGCTGCCACAGGGTAGTGGCTGCCACAGGGTAGTGGCTGCAACAGAGTAGTGGCTGTCACAGGGTAGAGGCTGCAACAGGGTAGCGGCTGCCACAGGGTAGTGGCTGCCACAGGGTAGTGGCTGCAACAGGGTAGTGGCTGTCACAGGGTAGCGGCTGCCACAGGGTAGTGGCTGTCGCAGGGTAGTGGCTGCCACAGGGTAGCGGCTGCATCAGGGTAGCGGCTGCCACAGGGTAGTGGCTGCCACACAGTAGCGGCGGCCACAGGGTAGTGGCTGCCACAGGGTAGTGGCTGCCACAGAGTAGTGGCTGCCACAGGGTAGCGGCTGCCACAGGGTAGTGGTTGCCAAAGGGTAGTGGCTGCTACAGGGTAGTAGCTGCCACAGGGTAGTGGCTGTCACATGGTAGTGGTTGCCACAGGGTAGTGGCTGCCACAGGGTAGTGGCTGCCACAGGGTAGTGGCTGCCACAGGGTAGCGGCTGCCACAGGGTAGTGGCTGCCACAGGGTAGTGGCTGCCACAGGGTAGTGGCTGCCACAGGGTAGTGGCTGTCACAGGGTACCGGCTGCAACAGGGTTGCATCTGCCACGGCGTAGTTGCTGCCACAGGTTAGCGGCTGCCACAGGGAAGCGGCTGCCACAGGGTAGTGGCTGCCACAGAGTAGTGGCTGCCACAGGTTAGCGGCTGCCACAGGGTAGTGGCAGCTTCAGGTTTGCGGCTGTCACAGGGTAGCGGCTGCCACAGGGTAGCATGCCTGCCACAGGGTAGCGGCTGCCACAGGGTAGTGGCTGCCACAGGGTAGCGGCTGCCACAAGGTAGTGGCTGTCACAGGGTAGTAGCTGCCACAGGGTAGTGGCTGCCACAGGGTAGTGGCTGTCACAGCGTAGTGGTTGCCAAAGGGTATTGGCAGCCTCAGGGTAGTGGCTGACACAGGGTAGTGGTTGCCAGAGGGTAGTGGCTGCCACAGGGTAGTGGCTGCCACAGGGTAGTGGCTGCCACAGAGTAGTGGCTGCCACAGGGTAGCGGCTGCCACAGGGTAGTGGTTGCCAAAGGGTAGTGGCAGCCACAGGGTAGTGGCTGCCACAGGGTAACGGCTGCCACAGGGTAGCGGCTGCCATAGAGTAGTGGTTGCCAAAGGGTAGTGGCTGCCACAGGGTAGTGGCTGCCACAGGGTAACGGCTGCCACAGGGTAGCAGCTGCCACAGAATAGTGGTTGCCAAAGGGTAGTGGCTGCCACAGGGTAGTGGCTGCCACAGGGTTACGGCTGCCACAGGGTAGTGGCTGCCACAGAGTAGTGACTGCCACAGGGTAGCGGCTGCCACAGGGTAGTGGTTGCCAAAGGGTAGTGGCAGCCACAGGGTAGTGGCTGCCACAGGGTAACGGCTGCCACAGGGTAGCGGCTGCCACAGAGTAGTGGTTGCCAAAGGGGTAGTCGTTGCCACAGGGTAGCGGCTGCCACAGGGTAGTGGTTGCCAAAGGGTAGTGGCTGCCACAGGGTAGCGGCTGCCACAGAGTAGTGGCAGCCTCAGGGTTGCGGCTGCCACAGGGTAGCGGCTGCCACAGGGTAGTGGTTGCCAAAGGGTAGTGGCTGCCTCAGGGTAGTGGCTGCCATAGGGTAGTGGCCGCCACAGGGTAGTGACCGCCACAGGGTAGTGGCTGTCACAGGGTAGCGGCTGCCACAGAGTAGTGGCAGCCTCAGGGTTGCGGCTGCCACAGGGTAGCGGCTGCCACAGGGTAGTGGTTGCCAAAGGGTAGTCGCTGCCTCAGGGTAGTGGCTGCCATAGGATAGTGGACGCCACAGGGTAGTGACAGCCACAGGGTAGTGGCTGCCACTGGGTAGCGGCTGCCACAGGGTAGCGGGTGCCACAGGGTATTGGTTGCCAAAGGGGTAGTCGTTGCCAAAGGGGTAGTCGTTGCCACAGGGTAGTGGTTGCCACAGGGTAGTGGTTGCCAAAGGGTAGTGGCTGCCACAAAGTAGCGGCTGCCACAGGGATGCGGCTGCCACAGCGTAGTTGCTGCCTCAGGGTAGCGGCTGCCACAGTATAGCAGCTGCCACAGGGTAGTGGCTGCCACAGGGTAGTGGCTGCCACAGGGTAGTGGCTGCCACAGTGTAACGGCTGCCACAGGGTAGCGGCTGCCACAGGATAGTGGCTGCCACAAGGTAGTGGTTGCCAAAGGGTAGTGGCTGCCATAGGGTAGCGGCTGCCACAGAGTAGTGGTTGCCAAAGGGGTAGTGGTTGCCACAGGGTAGCGGCTGCCACAGGGTAGTGGTTGCCAAATGGTAGTGGCTGCCACAGGGTAGCAGCTGCCACAGGGTAGTGGTTGCCAAAGGGTAGTGGTTGCCACAGGGTAGCGGCTGTCACAGGGTAGTGGTTGCAAACGGGTAGTGGTTGCAAACGGGTAGTGGCAGCCACAGGGTAGTGGCAGCCGCAGGGTTGCGGCTGCCACAGGGTAGCGGCTGCCACAGGGTAGAGGCTGCCACATTGTAGTGGTTGCCACAGGGTAGTGGTTGCCTCAAGGTAGTGGCTGCCACAGAGTAGTGGCAGCCTCAGGGTTGCGGCTGCCACAGGGTAGCGGCTGCCACAGGGTAGGGGCTGCCACATTGTAGTGGTTGCCACAGGGTAGTGGTTGCCACAGGGTAGTGGTTGCCAAAGAGTAGTGGCTGCCACAGGGTAGCGGCTGCCACAGGGTAGTTGCTGCCACAGGGTAGGGGCTGCCACAGGGTAGTGGTTGTCACAAGGTAGTGGTTGCCAAAAGGTAGTGGCTGCCACAGGGTAGCGGCTGCCACAGGGGTAGCGGCTGCCACAGGGTAGGGGCTGCCACAGGGTAGCTGCTGCCACAGGGTAGTGGTTGCCAAAGGGTAGTGACTGTCACAGGGAAGCGGCTGCCACAGGGTAGCGGCTGCCATTGGATAGTGGCAGCCACAGGGGTAGCGGCTGTTACAGGATAGTGGCAGCCACAGGGTAGCGGCTGTTACAGGGTAGTGGCTGCCACAGGGTAGTGGCTGCCACAGGGTAGCGGCTGCCATGGGTTAGTGGCTGCCACAGGGTAGCGGCTGCCACAGGATAGTGGCTGCCACAGGGTAGCGGCTGCAACAGGGCAGTGGCTGCCACAGGGTTCCGGCTGCCACAGGGTAACGGCTGCCACAGGGTAGTGGCTGCCACAGGGTAGCGGCTGCAACAGGGTAGTGGCTGCCACAGGGTAGCGGCTGCCACAGGGGTAACGGCTGCCTCAGGGCAGTGGCTGCCACAGGGTAGCGGCTGCCATAGGGTAGTGGCTGCCACAGGGTATCGGCTACCACAGTGTAACGGCTGCCACAGGGTAGTGGCTGCCACAGGGTAGCGGCTGCCACAGGGTTGCGGCTGCCACAGCGTATTTGCTGCCACAGGGTAGCGGCTGCCACAGGGTAGCGGCTGCCACAGGGTAATGGCTGCCACAGGGTAGCGGCTGCAACAGGGTAGAGGCCGCAACAGGGTAGTGGCTGCCACAAGGTAGTGGCTGCCACAGGGTAGTAGCTGCCACCTTGTAGTGGCTGCAACAGGGTAGTGGCTGTCACAGGGTAGCGGCTGCAACAGGGGTAGTGGCTGTCACAGGGTAGAGGCTGCAACAGGGTAGCGGCTGCCACAGGTTAGTGGCTGCCACAGGGTAGTGGCTGCCACAGGGTAGTGGCTGCAACAGGGTAGTGGCTGTCACAGAGTAGCGGCTGCAACAGGGTAGTGGCTGCCGCAGGGTAGTGGCTGCCACAGGTTGGCGGCTGCCACAGGGTAGCGGCTGCCACAGGGTAGCGGCTGCCACAGGACAGTGGCTGCCACACAGTAGCGGCGGCCACAGGGTAGTGGCTGCCACAGGGTAGTGGCTGCCACAGGGTAGCGGCTGCCACAGGGTTGTGGCTGCCAAAGGGTAGTGGCTGCCACAGGGTAGTGGGTGCCACAGGGTAGTGGCTGCCACAGGGTAGTGGCTGCCATAGGTTAGCGGCTGCCACAGGGTAGTGGCAGTCTCAGGGTTGCGGCTGTCACAGGGTAGCGGCTGCCACAGGGTAGCATCGCTGCCACAGGGAAGCGGCTGCCACAGCTTAACGGCTGCCACAGGGTAGCGGCTGCCACAGGGTAGTGGCAGCCTCAGGGTTGCGGCTGCCACAGGGTAGCGGGTGCCACAGGGTAGCGGGTGCCACAGGGTAGTGGCTGCCACAGGGTAGCGGCTGCCAAAGGGTAGTGGTTGTCACAGGGTAGAGGCTGCAACAGGGTAGCGTCTGCCACAGGGTAGTGGCTGTCACAGGGTAGTGGCTGCCGCAGGGTAGTGGCTGCCACAGGTAGCGGCTGCCACAGGGTAGCGGCTGCCACAGGGTAGCGGCTGCCACAGGGCAGTGGCTGCCACACGGTAGCGGCGGCCACAGGGTAGCGGCGGCCACAGGGTAGCGGCTGCCACAGGGTAGCGGATGCCACAGGGTAGTGGGTGCCACAGGGTAGTGGCTGCCACACGGTAGCGGCTGCCAAAGGGTAGTGGCTGCCAAAGGGTAGTGGCTGCCACACGGTAGCGGCTGCCAAAGGGTAGTGGCTGCCACAGAGTAGTGGCTGCCACAGGGTAACGGATGCCACAGGGTAATGACTGCCACAGGGTAGTGGCTGTCACAGGGTAGTGGCTGCCACAGGGTAACGGCTGCCACAGGGTAATGACTGCCACAGGGTAGTGGCTGTCACAGGGTAGTGGTTGCCACAGGGTAGTGGCTGCCACAGGGTAGTGGCTGCCACAGGGTAGCGGCTGCCACAGGGTTGCGGCTGCCATAGCGTAGTTGCTGCCACAGGGTAGTGGCTGCCACAGGGTAGTGGGTGCCACAGGGTAGTGGCTGCCACAGGGTAGCGGCTGCCACAGGGTAGTGGCTGCCACAGGTTAGCGGCTGCCACAGGGTAGTGGGTGCCACAGGGTAGTGACCGCCACAGGGTAGTGACCGCCACAGGGTAGTGGCTGCCACAGGGTAGTGGTTGTCAAAGGGTAGTGGCAGCTACAGGGTAGTCGCTGCCACAGAGTAGTGGCAGCCTCAGGGTAGTGGGTGCCACAGGGTAGTGGCTGCCACAGGGTAGTGGCTGCCACAGGTTAGCGGCTGCCACAGGGTAGCGGCTGCCACAGGGTAGTGGTTGCCAAAGGGTAGTGGCAGCCTCAGGGTAGTGGCTGCCACAGGGTAGTGGTTGCCAAAGGGTAGTGGCAGCCTCAGGGTTCCGGCTGTCACAGGGTAGCGGCTGCCACAGGGTAGCGGCTGCCACAGGGACGCGGCTGCCACAGGGTAGTGGCAGCCTCAGGGTTGCGGCTGCCACAGGGTAGCGGGTGCCACAGGGTAGTGGGTGCCACAGGGTAGTGGCTGCCACAGGGTAGCGGCTGCCAAAGGGTAGTGGTTGTCACAGGGTAGAGGCTGCAACAGGGTAGCGTCTGCCACAGGGTAGTGGCTGTCACAGGGTAGTGGCTGCCGCAGGGTAGTGGCTGCCACAGGTAGCGGCTGCCACAGGGTAGTAGCTGCCACAGGGTAGCGGCTGCCACAGGGTAGTGGCTGCCACAGGTTAGCGGCTGCCACAGGGTAGTGGGTGCCACAGGGTAGTGACCGCCACAGGGTAGTGACCGCCACAGGGTAGTGGCTGCCACAGGGTAGTGGTTGTCAAAGGGTAGTGGCAGCTACAGGGTAGTCGCTGCCACAGAGTAGTGGCAGCCTCAGGGTAGTGGGTGCCACAGGGTAGTGGCTGCCACAGGGTAGTGGCTGCCACAGGTTAGCGGCTGCCACAGGGTAGCGGCTGCCACAGGGTAGTGGTTGCCAAAGGGTAGTGGCAGCCTCAGGGTAGTGGCTGCCACAGGGTAGTGGTTGCCAAAGGGTAGTGGCAGCCTCAGGGTTCCGGCTGTCACAGGGTAGCGGCTGCCACAGGGTAGCGGCTGCCACAGGGACGCGGCTGCCACAGGGTAGTGGCAGCCTCAGGGTTGCGGCTGCCACAGGGTAGCGGGTGCCACAGGGTAGCGGGTGCCACAGGGTAGTGGCTGCCACAGGGTAGCGGCTGCCAAAGGGTAGTGGTTGTCACAGGGTAGAGGCTGCAACAGGGTAGCGTCTGCCACAGGGTAGTGGCTGTCACAGGGTAGTGGCTGCCGCAGGGTAGTGGCTGCCACAGGTAGCGGCTGCCACAGGGTAGCGGCTGCCACAGGGTAGCGGCTGCCACAGGGCAGTGGCTGCCACACGGTAGCGGCGGCCACAGGGTAGCGGCGGCCACAGGGTAGCGGCTGCCACAGGGTAGCGGATGCCACAGGGTAGTGGGTGCCACAGGGTAGTGGCTGCCACACGGTAGCGGCTGCCAAAGGGTAGTGGCTGCCAAAGGGTAGTGGCTGCCACACGGTAGCGGCTGCCAAAGGGTAGTGGCTGCCACAGAGTAGTGGCTGCCACAGGGTAACGGATGCCACAGGGTAATGACTGCCACAGGGTAGTGGCTGTCACAGGGTAGTGGCTGCCACAGGGTAACGGCTGCCACAAGGTAATGACTGCCACAGGGTAGTGGCTGTCACAGGGTAGTGGTTGCCACAGGGTAGTGGCTGCCACAGGGTAGTGGCTGCCACAGGGTAGCGGCTGCCACAGGGTTGCGGCTGCCATAGCGTAGTTGCTGCCACAGGGTAGTGGCTGCCACAGGGTAGTGGGTGCCACAGGGTAGTGGCTGCCACAGGGTAGCGGCTGCCACAGGGTAGTGGCTGCCACAGGTTAGCGGCTGCCACAGGGTAGTGGGTGCCACAGGGTAGTGACCGCCACAGGGTAGTGACCGCCACAGGGTAGTGGCTGCCACAGGGTAGTGGTTGTCAAAGGGTAGTGGCAGCTACAGGGTAGTCGCTGCCACAGAGTAGTGGCAGCCTCAGGGTAGTGGGTGCCACAGGGTAGTGGCTGCCACAGGGTAGTGGCTGCCACAGGTTAGCGGCTGCCACAGGGTAGCGGCTGCCACAGGGTAGTGGTTGCCAAAGGGTAGTGGCAGCCTCAGGGTAGTGGCTGCCACAGGGTAGTGGTTGCCAAAGGGTAGTGGCAGCCTCAGGGTTCCGGCTGTCACAGGGTAGCGGCTGCCACAGGGTAGCGGCAGCCACAGGGACGCGGCTGCCACAGGGTAGTGGCAGCCTCAGGGTTGCGGCTGCCACAGGGTAGCGGGTGCCACAGGGTAGTGGGTGCCACAGGGTAGTGGCTGCCACAGGGTAGCGGCTGCCAAAGGGTAGTGGTTGTCACAGGGTAGAGGCTGCAACAGGGTAGCGTCTGCCACAGGGTAGTGGCTGTCACAGGGTAGTGGCTGCCGCAGGGTAGTGGCTGCCACAGGTAGCGGCTGCCACAGGGTAGTGGCTGCCACAGGGTAGCGGCTGCCACAGGGTAGTGGCTGCCACAGGTTAGCGGCTGCCACAGGGTAGTGGGTGCCACAGGGTAGTGACCGCCACAGGGTAGTGACCGCCACAGGGTAGTGGCTGCCACAGGGTAGTGGTTGTCAAAGGGTAGTGGCAGCTACAGGGTAGTCGCTGCCACAGAGTAGTGGCAGCCTCAGGGTAGTGGGTGCCACAGGGTAGTGGCTGCCACAGGGTAGTGGCTGCCACAGGTTAGCGGCTGCCACAGGGTAGCGGCTGCCACAGGGTAGTGGTTGCCAAAGGGTAGTGGCAGCCTCAGGGTAGTGGCTGCCACAGGGTAGTGGTTGCCAAAGGGTAGTGGCAGCCTCAGGGTTCCGGCTGTCACAGGGTAGCGGCTGCCACAGGGTAGCGGCTGCCACAGGGACGCGGCTGCCACAGGGTAGTGGCAGCCTCAGGGTTGCGGCTGCCACAGGGTAGCGGGTGCCACAGGGTAGCGGGTGCCACAGGGTAGTGGCTGCCACAGGGTAGCGGCTGCCAAAGGGTAGTGGTTGTCACAGGGTAGAGGCTGCAACAGGGTAGCGTCTGCCACAGGGTAGTGGCTGTCACAGGGTAGTGGCTGCCGCAGGGTAGTGGCTGCCACAGGTAGCGGCTGCCACAGGGTAGCGGCTGCCACAGGGTAGCGGCTGCCACAGGGCAGTGGCTGCCACACGGTAGCGGCGGCCACAGGGTAGCGGCGGCCACAGGGTAGCGGCTGCCACAGGGTAGCGGATGCCACAGGGTAGTGGGTGCCACAGGGTAGTGGCTGCCACACGGTAGCGGCTGCCAAAGGGTAGTGGCTGCCAAAGGGTAGTGGCTGCCACACGGTAGCGGCTGCCAAAGGGTAGTGGCTGCCACAGAGTAGTGGCTGCCACAGGGTAACGGATGCCACAGGGTAATGACTGCCACAGGGTAGTGGCTGTCACAGGGTAGTGGCTGCCACAGGGTAACGGCTGCCACAGGGTAATGACTGCCACAGGGTAGTGGCTGTCACAGGGTAGTGGTTGCCACAGGGTAGTGGCTGCCACAGGGTAGTGGCTGCCACAGGGTAGCGGCTGCCACAGGGTTGCGGCTGCCATAGCGTAGTTGCTGCCACAGGGTAGTGGCTGCCACAGGGTAGTGGGTGCCACAGGGTAGTGGCTGCCACAGGGTAGCGGCTGCCACAGGGTAGTGGCTGCCACAGGTTAGCGGCTGCCACAGGGTAGTGGGTGCCACAGGGTAGTGACCGCCACAGGGTAGTGACCGCCACAGGGTAGTGGCTGCCACAGGGTAGTGGTTGTCAAAGGGTAGTGGCAGCTACAGGGTAGTCGCTGCCACAGAGTAGTGGCAGCCTCAGGGTAGTGGGTGCCACAGGGTAGTGGCTGCCACAGGGTAGTGGCTGCCACAGGTTAGCGGCTGCCACAGGGTAGCGGCTGCCACAGGGTAGTGGTTGCCAAAGGGTAGTGGCAGCCTCAGGGTAGTGGCTGCCACAGGGTAGTGGTTGCCAAAGGGTAGTGGCAGCCTCAGGGTTCCGGCTGTCACAGGGTAGCGGCTGCCACAGGGTAGCGGCTGCCACAGGGACGCGGCTGCCACAGGGTAGTGGCAGCCTCAGGGTTGCGGCTGCCACAGGGTAGCGGGTGCCACAGGGTAGCGGCTGCCACAGGGTAGCGGCTGCCACAGGGTAGTGGTTGTCACAGGGTAGAGGCTGCAACAGGGTAGCGGCTGCCAAAGGGTAGTGGCTGCCACAGGGTAGTGGCTGCCACAGGGTAGCGGCTGCCAAAGGGTAGTGGTTGTCACAGGGTAGAGGCTGCAACAGGGTAGCGGCTGCCACAGGGTAGTGGCTGCCACAGGGTAGTGGCTGCAACAGGGTAGTTGCTGTCACAGGGTAGCGGCTGCAACAGGGTAGTGGCTGCCGCAGGGTAGTGGCTGTCACAGGGTAGTGGTTGCCACAGGGTAGTGGCTGCCACAGGGTAGCGGTTGCCACTGGGTAGCGGCTGCCACAGTGTAGCGGCTGCCACAGGGCAGTGGCTGCCACACGGTAGTGGCAGTCACAGGGTAGTAGCTGCCACAGGGTAGTGGCTGCCACAGGGTAGTGGCTGTCACAGCGTAGTGGTTGCCAAAGGGTATTGGCAGCCTCAGGGTAGTGGCTGCCACAGGGTAGTGGTTGCCAGAGGGTAGTGGCTGCCACATGGTAGTGGCTGCCACAGGGTAGTGGCTGCCACAGAGTAGTGGCTGCCACAGGGTAGCGGCTGCCACAGGGTAGTGGTTGCCAAAGGGTAGTGGCAGCCACAGGGTAGTGGCTGCCACAGGGTAACGGCTGCCACAGGGTAGCGGCTGCCATAGAGTAGTGGTTGCCAAAGGGTAGTGGCTGCCACAGGGTAGTGGCTGCCACAGGGTAACGGCTGCCACAGGGTAGCAGCTGCCACAGAGTAGTGGTTGCCAAAGGGTAGTGGCTGCCACAGGGTAGTGGCTGCCACAGGGTAACGGCTGCCACAGGGTAGTGGCTGCCAAAGGGTAGTGACTGCCACAGGGTAGCGGCTGCAACAGGGTAGTGGTTGCCAAAGGGTAGTGGCAGCCACAGGGTAGTGGCTGCCACAGGGTAACGGCTGCCACAGGGTAGCGGCTGCCACAGAGTAGTGGTTGCCAAAGGGGTAGTCGTTGCCACAGGGTAGCGGCTGCCACAGGGTAGTGGTTGCCAAAGGGTTGTGGCTGCCACAGGGTAGCGGCTGCCACAGAGTAGTGGCAGCCTCAGGGTTGCGGCTGCCACAGGGTAGCGGCTGCCACAGGGTAGTGGTTGCCAAAGGGTAGTGGCTGCCTCAGGGTAGTGGCTGCCATAGGGTAGTGGCCGCCACAGGGTAGTGACCGCCACAGGGTAGTGGCTGTCACAGGGTAGCGGCTGCCACAGAGTAGTGGCAGCCTCAGGGTTGCGGCTGCCACAGGGTAGCGGCTGCCACAGGGTAGTGGTTGCCAAAGGGTAGTGGCTGCCTCAGGGTAGTGGCTGCCATAGGGTAGTGGACGCCACAGGGTAGTGACCGCCACAGGGTAGTGGCTGCCACTGGGTAGCGGCTGCCACAGGGTAGCGGGTGCCACAGGGTATCGGTTGCCAAAGGGGTAGTCGTTGCCAAAGGGGTAGTCGTTGCCACAGGGTAGTGGTTGCCACAGGGTAGTGGTTGCCAAAGGGTAGTGGCTGCCACAGGGTAGCGGCTGCCACAGGGTTGCGGCTTCCACAGCGTAGTTGCTGCCACAGGGTAGCGGCTGCCACAGTGTAGCAGCTGCCACAGGGTAGTGGCTGCCACAGGGTAGTGGCTGCCACAGGGTAGTGGCTGCCACAGTGTAACGGCTGCCACAGGGTAGCGGCTGCCACAGGATAGTGGCTGCCACAAGGTAGTGGTTGCCAAAGGGTAGTGGCTGCCACAGGGTAGCGGCTGCCACAGAGTAGTGGTTGCCAAAGGGGTAGTGGTTGCCACAGGGTAGCGGCTGCCACAGGGTAGTGGTTGCCAAATGGTAGTGGCTGCCACAGGGTAGCAGCTGCCACAGGGTAGTGGTTGCCAAAGGGTAGTGGTTGCCACAGGGTAGCGGCTGTCACAGGGTAGTGGTTGCAAACGGGTAGTGGTTGCAAACGGGTAGTGGCAGCCACAGGGTAGTGGCAGCCGCAGGGTTGCGGCTGCCACAGGGTAGCGGCTGCCACAGGGTAGGGACTGCCACATTGTAGTGGTTGCCACAGGGTAGTGGTTGCCTCAGGGTAGTGGCTGCCACAGAGTAGTGGCCGCCTCAGGGTTGCGGCTGCCACAGGGTAGCGGCTGCCACAGGGTAGGGGCTGCCACATTGTAGTGGTTGCTACAGGGTAGTGGTTGCCACAGGGTAGTGGTTGCCAAAGAGTAGTGGCTGCCACAGGGTAGCGGCTGCCACAGGGTAGTGGCTGCCACAGGGTAGGGGCTGCCACAGGGTAGTGGTTGTCACAAGGTAGTGGTTGCCAAAAGGTAGTGGCTGCCACAGGGTAGCGGCTGCCACAGGGGTAGCGGCTGCCACAGGGTAGGGGCTGCCACAGGGTAGCTGCTGCCACAGGGTATGGTTGCCAAAGGGTAGTGACTGTCACAGGGAAGCGGCTGCCACAGGGTAGCGGCTGCCATTGGATAGTGGCAGCCACAGTGGTAGCGGCTGTTACAGGATAGTGGCAGCCACAGGGTAGCGGCTGTTACAGGGTAGTGGCTGCCACAGGGTAGTGGCTGCCACAGGGTAGCGGCTGTAATGGGGTAGTGGCTGCCACAGGGTAACGGCTGCCACAAGGTAGTGGCTGCCACAGGGTAGCGGCTGCAACAGGGTAGTGGCTGCCACAGGGTAGCGGCTGCCACAGGGTAACGGCTGCCTCAGGGCAGTGGCTGCCACAGGGTAGCGGCTGTCACAGGGTAGCGGCTGCCATAGGGTAGTGGCTGCCACAGGGTATCGGCTACCACAGGGTAACGGCTGCCACAGGGTAGTGGCTGCCACAAGGTAGCGGCTGCCACAGGGTTGCGGCTGCCACAGCGTAGTTGCTGCCACAGGGTAGCGGCTGCCACAGGGTAGCGGCTGCCACAGGGTAGCGGCTGCCACAGGGTAGTGGCTGCCACAGGGTAGCGGCTGCAACAGGGTAGAGGCCGCAACAGGGTAGTGGCTGCCACAAGGTAGTGGCTGCCACAGGGTAGTAGCTGCCACCTTGTAGTGGCTGCAACAGGGTAGTGGCTGTCACAGGGTAGCGGCTGCAACAGGGGTAGTGGCTGTCACAGGGTAGAGGCTGCAACAGGGTAGCGGCTGCCACAGGTTAGTGGCTGCCACAGGGTAGTGGCTGCCACAGGGTAGTGGCTGCAACAGGGTAGTGGCTGTCACAGGGTAGCGGCTGCAACAGGGTAGTGGCTGCCGCAGGGTAGTGGCTGCCACAGGGTAGCGGCTGCCACAGGGTAGCGGCTGCCACAGGGTAGCGGCTGCCACAGGGCAGTGGCTGCCACACAGTAGCGGCGGCCACAGGGTAGTGGCTGCCACAGGGTAGTGGCTGCCACTGGGTAGCGGCTGCCACAGGTTTGTGGCTGCCAAAGGGTAGTGGCTGCCACAGGGTAGTGGGTGCCACAGGGTAGTGGCTGCCACAGGGTAGTGGCTGCCATATGTTAGCGGCTGCCACAGGGTAGTGGCAGTCTCAGGGTTGCGGCTGTCACAGGGTAGCGGCTGCCACAGGGTAGCATCGCTGCCACATGGAAGCGGCTGCCACAGCTTAACGGCTGCCACAGGGTAGCGGCTGCCACAGGGTAGTGGCAGCCTCAGGGTTGCGGCTGCCACAGGGTAGCGGGTGCCACGGGGTAGCGGGTGCCACAGGGTAGTGGCTGCCACAGGGTAGCGGCTGCCAAAGGGTAGTGGTTGTCACAGGGTAGAGGCTGCAACAGGGTAGCGTCTGCCACAGGGTAGTGGCTGTCACAGGGTAGTGGCTGCCGCAGGGTAGTGGCTGCCACAGGGTAGCGGCTGCCACAAGGTAGCGGCTGCCACAGGGTAGCGGCTGCCACAGGGCAGTGGCTTCCACACGGTAGCGGCGGCCACAGGGTAGCGGCGGCCACAGGGTAGCGGCTGCCACAGGGTAGCGGATGCCACAGGGTAGTGGGTGCCACAGGGTAGTGGCTGCCACACGGTAGCGGCTGCCAAAGGGTAGTGGCTGCCAAAGGGTAGTGGCTGCCACACGGTAGCGGCTGCCAAAGGGTAGTGGCTGCCACAGAGTAGTGGCTGCCACATGGTTGCCAAAGGGTAGTGGCAGCCTCAGGGTAGTGGCTGCCACAGGGTAGTGGTTGCCAAAGGGTAGTGGCAGCCTCAGGGTTGCGGCTGTCACAGGGTAACGGCTGCCACAGGGTAGCGGCTGCCACAGGGAAGCGGCTGCCACAGGGTAGTGGCAGCCTCAGGGTTGCGGCTGCCACAGGGTAGCGGGTGCCACAGGGTAGCGGCTGCCACAGGGTAGCGGCTGCCACAGGGTTGTGGCTGCCACAGGGTAGCGGCTGCCACAGGGTAGTGGTTGTCACAGGGTAGAGGCTGCAACAGGGTAGCGGCTGCCAAAGGGTAGTGGCTGCCACAGGGTAGTGGCTGCCACAGGGTAGCGGCTGCCAAAGGGTAGTGGTTGTCACAGGGTAGAGGCTGCAACAGGGTAGCGGCTGCCACAGGGTAGTGGCTGCCACAGGGTAGTGGCTGCCACAGGGTAGTGGCTGCAACAGGGTAGTTGCTGTCACAGGGTAGCGGCTGCAACAGGGTAGTGGCTGCCGCAGGGTAGTGGCTGTCACAGGGTAGTGGTTGCCACAGGGTAGTGGCTGCCACAGGGTAGCGGTTGCCACTGGGTAGCGGCTGCCACAGGGTAGCGGCTGCCACAGGGCAGTGGCTGCCACACGGTAGCGGCGGCCACAGGGTAGTGGCTGCCACAGGGTAGTGGCTGCCACAGGGTAGTGGCTGCAACAGGGTAGTTGCTGTCACAGGGTAGCGGCTGCAACAGGGTAGTGGCTGCCGCAGGGTAGTGGCTGTCACAGGGTAGTGGTTGCCACAGGGTAGTGGCTGCCACAGGGTAGCGGTTGCCACTGGGTAGCGGCTGCCACAGGGTAGCGGCTGCCACAGGGCAGTGGCTGCCACACGGTAGCGGCGGCCACAGGGTAGTGGCTGCCACAGGGTAGTGGCTGCCACACGGTAGCGACTGACAAAGGGTAGTGGCTGCCACAGAGTAGTGGCTGTCACAGGGTAGCGGCTGCCACAATGTAATGGCTGCCACAGGGTAGTGGCTGCCACAGGGTAGTTGCTGCCACAGGGTAGCGGCTGCCACAGGGTAGCGGCTGCCACAGGGTAGTGGGTGCCACAGGGTAGTGGCTGCCACAGGGTAGTGGCTGCCACACGGTAGCGGCTGCCACAGGGTAGTGGCTGCCACAGGTTAGCGGCTGCCACAGGGTTGTGACCGCCACAGGGTAGTGACCGCCACAGGGTAGCGGCTGCCACAGGGTAGTGGTTGCCAAAGGGTATTGGCTGCCACAGGGTAGTGGTTGCCAAAGGGTAGTGGCTGCCACAGGGTAGTGGCAGCCTCAGGGTAGTGGCTGCCACAGAGTAGTGGCAGCCTCAGGGTTGCGGCTGCCACAGGGTAGCGGCTGCCACAGAGTAAGGGCTACCACAGGGTAGTGGTTGCCACAGGGTAGTCGCTGCCACAGAGTAGTGGCAGCCTCAGGGTAGTGGCTGCCACAGGGTAGTGGTTGCCAAAGGGTAGTGGCTGCCACAGGGTAGCGGCTGCCACAGGGTAGTGGCTGCCACAGGGTAGGGGCTGCCACAGGGTAGTGGTTGCCAAAGGGTAGCGGCTGCCACAGGGGTAGCGGCTGCAACAGGGTAGAGGCCGCAACAGGGGTAGTGGCTGCCGCAGGGTAGTGGCTGCCACAGGGTAGTGGCTGCCACAGGGTAGCGGCTGTTGATACAGCCCTCACACCTCTAAACCTTCCCCCCCCCCCACCTGAGGTTAATGCAATCATGCACTCTTAGCTCTCTGGGCTCAATGTAGCCTACAAACCCCTATAATATAAGTTGCTCAATGCATCCGTCTGACCTGCAGAGCTCTCTGGACTCTTAACAACTCCCCAAACTCCTCAAAACTACCTAGGTTCATTGTTGCCCCAAATCTTCGTAACTCTCAAGGCTACTATAACCCTCATTCTTCCTAACAGCTCACTTCGATCCATACGTCCTCATTCACTCCTCATATCTCCATCTTTACCATTTGCCCCTCACTACTCCAGAACTCTGAGCAGTCTGTATTTACACAACCTCCTGAGCACTACGTCCTCACACTCACTCACAGCTCCCATGGTACTCCGGCCTCACTTCTCAAGGCCTCCCTGGGTACTGCTTCCTCACACTTCGCTGCGACACCCACCAGAACACACAAGGGACGCCTCACCGCGAATGAACACAGAAATATTTCTTCCGCGCAGGTCATAAATTGTTAAGGACTTCCATTTAGGCGGCCACAAGTTAGGGAAAACACTGTGCTTTCTTCGCTGCTTGTGTCGATCTTTCTCGCTAAAAGTCAAGAGAAATGGTGGCCTCGATAAATCTACCGAGCAGCTGCAGCTCTGGTTACGAGCCAAGCTAAGGTTTGCCATTCCCAGTAAACACTCACCACATAAGGCGGGTATTTTCTGATTATTCGTACTTTAAAGCAACGTTGCAGCAACGAAATAACGTTTCAGAAAACGTTGTTGATAGGTTGTGTGTGTGTGTAATCACCTTGCTGTGCTTGCGGGGGTTGAGCTCTGGCTCATTGGTCTCGCCTCAACTGTCAACTGGTGTACAGATTCCAGAGCCTAATGGGCTCCATCATATCTACATTTGAAACTGTATGGAGTCTGCCTCAACCACATCACTGCATAATGCATTCCATCTGTTAACTACTCTGACACTGAAATAGGTCTTTTTAATGTCTCAGTGGCTCATATGGGCACTCAGTTTCCACCTGTGTCCCCTGGTGCGTGTGCTCCTTGTGTTAAATAGTCTGGCTTTATCTGCCCTCTTAATTCCTCTGAGAATTTTGTATTTGGTGATCATGTCCCCCATTATTCTTCTGTCTTCCAGCGACGTGAGGTTTAATTCCCGTAGTCTCTCTTCGTAGCTCATGCCCCTCAGTCGGATACTAGTCTGTGTGTGTGTACTTACCTATTTGTACTCACCTATTATTACTCACCTATTTGTGCTTGCGGGGGTTGAGCTCTGGCTCTTTGGTCCCGCCTCTCAACTGTCATTCAACTGGTGTACAGATTCCTGAGCCTACTGGGATCTATCAAATATACACTTGAAACTGTGTATGGAGTCAGCCTCCACCACATCACTGCCTAAAGCATGCCATTTATTAACTACTCTGACACTGAAAAAATTCTTGCTAACGTCTCTGTGGCTCATCTGGGTACTAAGTTTCTACCTGTGTCCCCTTGTTCGTGTTCCAACCGTGCTGAAGAGTTTGTCTTTGTCCACCCTTTCAATTCCCCGGAGAATTTCGTAGGTGGTTATCATGTCTCCCCTTACTCTTCTGATTTCCAGGGATGTGAGGTTCAGCTCCTTTAGTCTTTCCTCGTAGCTCATTCCTCTCAGTTCCGGGACGAGCCTGGTGGCATACCGCTGAATCTTCTCTAGCTTTGTCTTGTGTTTAACTAGGTATGGACTCCAGGCTGGAGCTGCATACTCCAGGATTGGTCTTACATAAGTGGTATACAGGGTTTTGAAAGATTCCTTACACAAGTTTCTAAAGGCAGTTCTTATGTTGGCCAGTCTAGCATATGCCGCTGATGATATTCTTTTGATGTGGGCCTCTGGGGACAGGTTCGGTGTGATATCAACCCCCAAATCTTTCTCTCTATTTGACTCTTGCAGGATTTCACCTCCCAGATGATACCTTGTGTTCAGCCTCCTGCTCCTTTCGCCTAATTTCATCACCTTACACTTTCCTGAGTTGAACTTTAGCAGTCATTTTCTAGAACATTCCTCCAGTTTATCCAGGTCATCCTGTAGTCTCTGTCTATCTTCATCCGTCTTGATTCTTCTCATAATTTTTGCATCATCAGCGAACATTGAGAGGAATGAGTCTATACCCTCTGGAAGATCGTTTACATATTTTAGAACCGGATGGGTTCAAGTACTGATCCCTGTGGGACTCCGCTGGTGACATCTCGCCACTCTGATATCTCCCCTTTTCACCGTTACTCGCTGTTTCCTGTTGCTTAAGTACTCCCTATTCCACTGGAGCACCTTCCCTTTTACTCCTGACTGTTGCTCCAACTTTTTTAACAGCCTTTTATGGGGTACGGTGTCAAAGGCTTTTTGACAGTCCAGGAAAATGCAGTCCGCCCACCCTTCTCTTTCCTGCCTAATTTTTGTTGCCTGGTCATAAAATTCTATTAAACCTGTGAGGCACGATTTACCATCCCTGAACCCATGTTGGTGGTGAGTTACAAAGTTATTTCCCTCCAGATGCTCTATGAGCCTTTTCCTCACGATCTTCTCCATCACCTTGCATGGTATACAAGTTAAGGAAACTGGCCTGTAGTTCAGTGCCTCTTGCCTGTCACCCTTCTTGTATATTGGGACCACGTTAGCTGTCTTCCAACTTTCTGGTAAGTCTCCTGTTTCCTGTGACCTGTTATACACCATAGAGAGTGGCACACTTAGTGCTTCTGCACCTTCTTTTAGTATTCATGGTGAGATTCTGTCAGGCCCAACAGCCTTTGTCACATCCAGCTCCAGCATTTGTGTGCGTGTGTGTGTGTGTGTCACTCTGACACTAAAAAAGTTCTTCCTAAAATTTTTGTGACTCATTTGGGCACTCAGTTTCCACCTGTGTCCCCTAGTGCATGTGCCCCTTGTGTTAAATAGCCTGTCTTCATCTATCTTAAGATGATGATGATGATTTCGGGGCTTAGTGTCCCCGCGGCAAGACACCCGCGCGGACACCCTTAGTGTCCTGGGTGTCACCCCCAGGAAGCAGCCCGTGACAGCTGACTAACTCCCAGGTACCTATTTACTGCTAGGTAACAGGGGCATCAGGGTAAAAGAAACTCTGCCCATTGTTTCTCGCCGTTGCCCGGGATCGAACCCGGGTCCACAGAATCACGCGTTCAGTGTTCTGTCCGCTCAGCCACCGGCTCCCCTACCCTATCAATTTCCTTGAGAATCTTGAATGTGGTAATCATGTCCCCCTAACTCTTCTGTCTTCCAGCGAAGTGAAGGTTAATTCCCGTAACCACTCCTTGTAGCTCATACCTCTCAGCTCTAGCACTAGTCTGGTGGTGAGTGTGTGTGTGTGTATGTGTGTGTGTGTGTGTGTGTACTCACCTAGTTGTGCTTGCGGGGGTTGAGCCCTGGCTCTTTGGTCCCGCCTCTCAACTGTCAATCAACAGGTGTACAGGTTCCTGAGCCTATTGGGCTCTATCATATCTACACTTGAAACTGTGTATGGAGTCAGCCTCCACCACATCACTTCCTAATGCATTCCATTTGTCAACCACTTTGACACTAAAAAAGTTCTTTCTAATATCTCTGTGGCTCATTTGGGCACTCAGTTTCCACCTGTGTCCCCTAGTGCGTGTGCCCCTTGTGTTAAACAGCCTGTCTTTATCAACCCTGTCAATTCCCTTGAGGATCTTGAATGTGGTGATCATGTCCCCCCTAACTCTTCTGTCTTCCAACGAAGTGAGGTTTAATTCACGTAGTCTCTCCTCGTAGCTCATACCTCTCAGCTCGGGTACTAGTCTGGTGGCAAACCTTTGAACCTTTTCCATTTTAGTCTTAAGCTTGACTTGATATGGACTCCATGCTGGTGCCGCATACTCCAGGATTGGTCTGACATATGTGGTATATAATGTTATGAAAGATTCCTTACACAAGTTTCTAAAGGCCGTTCTTATGTTAGCCAACCTGGCATATGCTGCTGCTGTTATCCTCTTGATATGAGCATCAGGGGACAGGTCTGGCGTGATATCAACCCCCAGGTCTTTCTCTCTCTCTCGGACTCTTGAAGTATTTCATCTCCCAAGTGATACCTTGTATCTGGTCTCCTGCTTCCTACCCCTATCTTCATTACATTACATTTGCTTGGATTAAACTCAAACAGCCATTTGTTCGACCATTCCTGCAGCTTGTCCAGGTCTTCTTGAAGCCTCAAGCTGTCCTCCTCTGTCTTAATCCTTCTCATAATTTTGGCGTCGTCAGCAAACATTGAGAGGAATGAGTCTATACCCTCTGGGAGATCATTTACGTATATCAGAAACAGGATAGGTCCAAGTACAGAGGCCTGTGGGACTCCACTGGTGACTTCACGCCAGTCTGAGGTCTCACCCCTCACTGTAACTCTCTGCTTCTTATTGTTTAGGTACTCCCTTATCCACTGGAGCGCCCTACCAGTTACTCCTGCCTGTTTCTCTGGCTTATGCATCAACCTTTTATGGGGTACTGTGTCAAAGGCTTTCCGAGAGTCCAAAAAAATGCAGTCCGCCCACCCTTCTCTTTCTTGTTTAATCTTTGTCACCTGATCGTAGAATTCTATCAATCCTGCAAGGCAAGATTTACCCTCCCTGATCCCATGTTGATGGGTTGTCACGAAGTCTCTTCTCTCCAGATGTGTTACTAGGTTTTTTCTCACAATCTTCTCCATCACCTTGCATGGTATACAAGTTAAGGACACTGGCCTGTAGTTCAGTGCCTCTTGTCTGTCACCCTTTTTGTATATTGGTACTACATTAGCAGTCTTCCATATTTCTGGTAGGTCCCCCGTTTCCAGTGACCTACTATACACTATGGAGAGTGGTAGGTAAAGTGCTCCTGCACACTCTTTCAATACCCATGGCGAGATTCCATCCGGCCCAACAGCTTTTCTCACATCCAGCTCCAATAGGTGCTTCTTGACCTCATCTCTTGTAATTTCGAACCTATCCAAGGTCACCTGGTTTGCTGCCACCTCTTCTAGCGCCGCGACATCTCCCTGTTCTATTGTAAAGACCTCCTGGAACCTTTTGTTGAATTCTTCACACACCTCTTTGTCATTCTCTGTGTACCTGTCCTCGCTCACCCTAAGTTTCATCACCTGTTCCTTCACTGTTGTCTTCCTCCTGATGTGACTGTGTAGTAGCTTTGGTTCGGTCTTGGCTTTATTAGCTATATCATTTTCATACCTTTTCTCAGCTGCTCTTCTCACACTGACATACTCGTTCCTGGTTCTCTGGTATCTCACTCTACTTTCTGGTGTTCTGTTATTACGGAAGTTCCTCCATGCCCTTTTGTTCTGCTCCTTTGCTATCATACATTCCTTATTAAACCACGGATTCTTCCTTTGCTTCTCTGTTTTTTCCTGTCGGGCTGGGACAAACCTGCTTACAGCCTCCTGACATTTTTGGGTGACATAGTCCATCATGTCTTGTACAGACTTAGTTCCGAGTTCTGTGTCCCAATGTATATCCCATAGGAATTTATTAATTTCCTCATAATTTCCCTTTCGGTACGCCAGCCCTTTGGTTCCCAGTTTTTTTTGGGGGGTGATAATTCCCAGCTCAACCAGGTACTCAAAGCTCAATACACTATGATCACTCATTCCCAAGGGGGCTTCCAACTTAACTTCCCTTATATCCGACTCATTTAGGGTAAATATCAGATCAAGCAAGGCTGGTTCATCCCCTCCTCTCATTCTTGTCGGTCCCTTGACGTGTTGACTTAGAAAGTTTCTTGTTGCCACATCCTGCAGCTTAGCTCTCCATGTGTCTGGGCCTCCATGTGGGTCTCTGTTCCCCCAATCTATCTTCCCATGGTTGAAGTCTCCCATGATTAGAAGTCTGGATCCGTTCCTGCTAGCCACAGAAGCTGCTCTCTCTATTATATTGATGGTGGCCAAGTTGTTTCTATCATATTCCTGTCTGGGTCTTCTGTCATTTGGTGGGGGGTTATATATGACTACTATTATAATTTTCTGTCCTCCAGTTGCTATGGTGCCTGAAATGTAGTCACTGAAACCTTCCCAGTTCTGAATTACCATCTCTTCGAAACTCCAACCTTCTCTTAGTAGCAGAGCTACACCACCTCCTCCTCTCTCTTCTCTCTCTTTCCTCACTACATAGTAGCCCTGTGGAAACACTGCGTTTGTTATGATTTTCGTTAACTTTGTTTCTGTGAGTGCTATTATGTCTGGGTTTTCTTCTAGTGCCCATTCTCCAAGTTCACTTGTTTTATTTGAAATCCCATCTATGTTAGTCTACATCGCCTTGAAGCTCACTTTCTTCTGTTCATTTTCATGTCCCTTTCTTGGCGAGCATTCTGCTGGTGTGGGAAGCTGTTCCGTGGGTGAGAGGATCTGTGAGGTGGTTTCCAGGGTCTCAGAGGATTTTGGGGTGGGGGGTGGGGGTTTAAGGTAAGGGGGGACAGGTAGGATGTGGGTTAAGGAGGTAGGGGGGACATGGAGGATACGCAATGAGGGGGGAGGAGGGATAGGGAGGGTATGGGATGAAGGGGGAGGGGGGACAGGGGGAAAAAGGTGGGAGGGGGGACATGATAGGAATGGGGAAGGGGTGTCAGGGTCAGAATGGGGTGGGGTGGGAGGGAGGGTTGGGTGGGGGCAGGTAAGGTTAGGGGAAGGGAGGGTTTCTATGCAGAGGGGGGTGGTGGTGTTGCCCCCCCCCATTCTGGTGTTGCTGGGATGCTGGTTTTGGGTTCTCCTCTTGTCTCTGGGACTGTTGTGTTGGGGGCTGTGATTTCCTGGTTTGCTCCTCTCTCCCTGCACTTCCTCCTTGCCTCTGCTGCCCTGGCTCTCTCCTCCTTCGTCCTGTCCCTCTGCAGGAATACTTTTTTGTATCCCTCCATATGCTGCAGACGCCTCTTCCTTTCGAAAATGTCCTCCTTCGTGGTTTCGTTTGTAAACACCACCTTTATAAGTCGGTTTCTGTCCTTGTTGTACCAGCCCAACCTGAAAACCTTCTCTATGTTATGTACAGCCCCTTCCATCTGTAACCCCTTCAGTAGCCCATGTACTGCCTCTCTATCCTTGCCATTCCATTCTTGCCTGTTGGATCCTTCCTGTTCTTTGATGCCTACAACTACCACTGATCTTTTCCTCTCCAGCAGTTGAGTGGTGCACCTTGCTGCTTCCTGTGACGTAGCTGCTTGCATCGCTACCTCCCTCACTGTGTCCATTGCTTCTGAGCTCTTTTTCAGTATATCCGCAAATGTATCAGGTACATAGGCATTTCCTTCTAATGTAACATTCCCACCTTCCCTTTGGATGATAATCTGATGCTCGGTCTCTTTACTCTGTGAGAGGTTTGTGAGAGGTTTGTGAGAGGTTTACTCTGTGAGAGGTTTACTCTGTGAGAGGTCTCTTCTCTGTGAGAGGTTTGATCTCCTCCCTTGCTGATGTCAGCTCACTTTGCAGATTGTTAATTGTAATCCTCATTTCATTCATCTCCCTCCTGAATTCCTCCAGAACTTGGGTTAGCATCTCCTTCGTTTGATCTCCCTGGCTGCTTTCCTTGTCCCTGTTGCGGCCTCCTGCCATTTTGTTCCTTGTCAAGAGAGAGAGAGAGCAAGAGAGAGAGAGAGAGCAAGAGAGCAAGAGAGAGAGAGAGAGCAAGAGAGAGAGCAAGAAAGAGAGAGAGCAAGAGAGAGAGAGAGAACGTGTGTGCGCTTGGGATGGGGTTACTAGGAGGTGAGGTGTTCAGCTTACAGCAGGTAAGAAGGGGGGTGGATTATGAGAGGTTTTATCTCCTTTCCACCAAAGGTGTTAATCCCTTCTAGCCTGTGTGTGCGTGTGTGTGTGCGTGCATACGTACGTGGGCTTGAGTGCGTGCGTGCGTGCGTGTGCGTGCGTGCGTGCGCGTGCGTGTGTCACTAGTTCACGGAAGCGGTAACTTCTACCTAGAATGAGCCACACCGAGATTTTAAATATATATACTATCCTGAACAAGAATTTGATAATATTTTACCTCACACTGTACACCTGATTACTTGACCAGAGAGGGGGTACATACCAGTATGATTCCCGCTCACACAACTAGATGAGTAATGATGATGTATGGTTGACGATGGTGCTCCGTCGTCGCCTTTCCACTTGGTGATTCTCTAAGTGCTAGTAGATTGACGATGTCGATTCTTTTCTACACAAATCTCTGGAGTCACAGTCACCACCCAACAAACACAGACACAGTTCCACGGCGGGCCGTCCCACCTGGCCGTCAGGTCAGGTCAGGTCAGGTCACTACTCGGTCCTCCACACTCTATGCACCGGTGATGCCACTAGCTACACTTTGGTTTTTTCGCACTATCTCTAGCGATATGACTATGCTATGTAGCACCCTGCTAGCTACACACTGAGAGAGGCCAAATACTATGATCTAGCCTCAATAATCCTTCAATGTCCCGAGAAATTGACGAATTTCCGCGGACCTCGCTAATCGCATGCGTCTCCTACCGTCGCTGGCCTACATACTGTGTGCGCGCGTGTGTGTGTGCGCGTGTGTGTGTGTGCGCGTGTGTGTGTGTGCGCGCGTGTGTGTCTGTGTACTCACATAATTGTACTCACCTAATTGTGCTCGCAGGGGTTGAGCTTGGGCTCTTTGGTCCTGCCTCTCAACCGTCAATCAACTGGTGTACAGATTCCTGAGCCTAATGGGCTCTATAATATCTACATTTAAAACTGTGTATGGATTCAGCCTCCACCACTTCACTGCCAAATGCGTTCCATCCGTTAACTATTCTGACACCGAAAAAATTCTTTCTAACGTCCCTGTGGCTCATTTGGGTGCTCAGTTTCTACCTGCGTCCCCTTGTTCGCGTACCACTAGTGTCCTTGTCTACCCTGTCAATACCCCTGAGAATTTTGTAGGTAGTGATCATGTCCCCCCCTTACTCTTCTGTCTTCCAGTGTCGTAAGGTGCATCTCTCGCAGCCTTTTCTCGTAACTCGTGCCTCTTAGCTCCGGGACTAGTCTAGTGGCATACCTCTGAACTTTTTTCAGCTTCGTCTTGTGCCTGACAAGGTACGGGCTCCATGCTGGGGCCGCATACTCCAGGATTGGTCTTCCATATGTGGTATACAAGATTCTGAATGACTCCTTACACTGGTTCCTGAATGCTGTTCTAATGTTAGCCAGTCTCGCATATGCCGCAGACGTAATTCTTTTTCTGTGGGCTTTAGGGGACAGGTTTGGTGTGATATCAACCCCTAGATCTTTCTCTCTGTCCATTTTATGAAGTACTTCATCTCCTATTCTGCATCCTGTGCCTGACCTTCTGTTTCCGCCGCCTAGTGTCATTATTTTGCATTTACTTGGGTTGAACTTGAGCAGCCATTTGTTGGACCATTCATTAAATCTGTCCAGGTCATCTTGTAGCCTCCTACTATCCTCCTCTGTTTCAATCCTCCTCATAATTTTGGCATCATCAGCAAACATTGAGAGAAACGAATCTATACCCTCCTGGAGATCATTTACATATATCAGAAACAGTATAGGTTCAAGGACTGACCCCTGCGGGACTCCACTTGTGACGTCTGTGTCACAAGTGGACTTAACTTGTGTGTACTCACCTATTTGTGCTTGCGGGGATTGAGCTTTGGCTCTTTGGTCCCGCCTCTCAACTGTCAATCAACTGGTGTACAGGTTCCTGAGCCTACTGGGCTCTATCATACCTACATTTAAAACTGTATATGGAGTGAGCCTCCACCACATCACTGTCTAATGCATTCCATCCGTTAACTACTCTGACACTGAAAAAGTTCCTTCTAACGTCCCTGTGGCTCATGTGGGTACTCAGTTTCCACCTGTGTCTCTTTGTTCGCGTCCCGCTTGTGTTAAATAGTTTATCCTTGTTTACCCGGTCGATTCCTCTGAGGATTTTGTAGGTTGTGATCATGTCCACCCTTACTATTCTGTCTTCCAGTGTCGTAAGGTGCATTTCCCGCAGCCTTTCCTCGTAACTCATGCCTCTTAGTTCTGGGACTAGACTAGTGGCATACCTTTGGACTTTTTCCAGCTTCGACTTGTGCTTGACAAGGTACGGGCTCCATGCTGGGGCCGCATACTCCAGGATTGGTCTTACATATGTGGTGTACAAGATTCTGAATGATTCCTTACACAGGTTCCTGAACGCTGTTCTGATGTTAGCCAGCCTTGCATATGCCGCAGACGTTATTCTTTTTATGTGGGGATTCAGGAGACAGGTTTGGAGTGATATCAACTCCTAGATCTTTCTCTCTGTTCGTTTCATGATGTACTTCATCTCCTATTTTGTATCCTGTGTCTGACCTCCTATTTTCACTGCCTAGTTTCATTGCTTTGCATTTACTCGGGTTGAACTTCAACAGCCATTTGTTGGACCATTCACTCAGTTTGTCTAGGTCATCTTGTAGCCTCCTACTATCGTCCTCAGTTTCAATCCTCCTCATAATTTTTGCATCATCGGCAAACATTGAGAGAAACGAATCTATACCCTCTGGGAGATCATTTACATATATCAGAAACAGTATAGGTCCAAGGACTGACCCTTGCGGGACTCCACTCGTAACGTCTCGCCAATCTGAGACCTCACCCCTCACACTGACTCGTTGTCTCCTGTTGCTTAGGTACTCCGGTATCCAACGGAGTACCTTCCCTTTTACTCCAGCCTGCATCTCCAGGTTTTTCACTAGCCTCTTGTGTGGCACTGTATCAAAGGCTTTCTGACAATCCAAAAATATGCAGTCTGCCCACCCCTCTCTTTCTTGCCTTATTTTTGTTGCCTGGTCGTAGAATTCAAGTAACCCTATGAGGCAGAACCTGCCATCCCTGAATCCATGTTGATGCTGTGTTACAAAGTTATTTCGCTCCAGTGCTCCACTAGCTTTCTTCGCACAATCTTCTCCATCAGCTTGCATGGTATGCAGGTTAGGGACACTGGCCAGTAGTTCAGTGCCTCCTGTCTATCCCCTTTCTTGTATATCGGGACTACGTTAGCTGCTTTCCAAATTTCTGCCAGTTCCCCTGTTGCCAGAGATTTGTTATACACTATGGAGAGTGGTAGGCACAGTTCTTCTGCTCCTTCCTTTAGTATCCAAGGGGAGATTATATCTGGGCCTATAGCCTTTGTCACATCCAAATCTAGTAAACACTTCCTTAATTCCCTGCTGGTAATCTCAAACTCTTCCAGTGGTTCCTGGTTAGCTATTCCCTCTCTTATCTATGGGATTTCCCCTTCCTCTAAGGTGAAGACCACTTGGAATTTCTTATTCAGTTCCTCACACACTTCCTTGTCGCTTGTAGTGAATCCTTCTGCCCCTATCCTTAATTTCATAACCTGTTCCTTTACTGTTGTTTTTCTCCTGATGTGGCTATGCAGCAATTTAGGCTGAGTCTTTGCCTTGCTTGCGATGTCATTTTCGTATTGTCTTTCTGCCTCTCTTCTCATCCTGACATATTCATTCCTGGTATTCTGGTATCTTTCTCTGCTCTCCAGTGTCCTGTTATTCCTATAGTTTCTCCATGCCCTTTTACTCTGCTGCTTAGCTAGCCTACATCTCTGATTAAACTATGGGTTTCTCATCTTCATTTCACTGTTTTCCTTTTGGGCTGGGACAAACTTGTTTGCTGCGTCCTTGCATTCTTGCGTGATGTATTCCATCATATCTTGGGCCGTCTTTTCCCTGAGCTCTGTTTCCCATGCTATATCTGTTAGGAATTTTCATATTTCCTCATAGTTACCCTTTCGGTATGCTAACCTTTTGGTTTCGGTATCCCTCCTCGAGTTCAATAACCCTTCTTCAATCAGGTACTCAAACACCAATACACTGTGGTCGCTCATTCCTACTGGGGCCTCAAAACCGATTTCTCTTATATCAGAGTCGTTCAGGGTGAAGACTAGGTCGAGTCTCGCTGGTTCGTCATTTCCTCTCATCCTTGTGGGTTCTCTGACATCGTGGGTTAAAAAGTTTCTTGTCACCCCCTCCAATAGTTTGGCTCTCCACGTATCCTCGCCTCCATGCGGTTCCTTGTTCTCCCAATCAATCCTTCCGTGACTGAAGTCCCCCATGATGAGCAGGTGGGATCTATTTCTACAGGCAGAAGAGGCTGCCCTCTCAATTATAGTGTTAACTGCCATGTTGTTGTTTTCGTACTCTTGACTGGGTCTTCTGTCATTTGGTGGAGGGTTATATATTACTGCTACTACTATCCTTGGTGTGTGTGTGTGTGTGTGTGTGTGTGTGTGTGTACTCACCTAATTGTGCTTGCGGGGGTTGGGCTTTGGCTCTTTGGTCCCGCCTCTCAACTGTCAATCAACTGGTGTACAGATTCCTGAGCCTACTGGGCTCTATCATACCTACATTTGAAACTGTGTATGGAGTCAGCCTCCACCACATCACTTCCTAGTGCATTCCATTTATTAACTACTCTGACACTGAAAAAATTCTTTCTAACGTCTCTGTGGCTCATCTGGGTACTAAGTTTCCACCTGTGTCCCCTTGTTCGTGCCCCACCCGTGCTGAAGAGTTTGTCTTTGTCCACCCTGTCAATTCCCCTGAGAATTTTGTAGGTGGTTATCATGTCTCCCCTTACTCTTCTGTTTTCCAGGGATGTGAGGTTCAGCTCCTTTAGCCTTTCCTCGTAGCTCAATCCTCTCAGTTCCGGGACGAGCCTGGTGGCATACCGCTGAATCTTCTCTAACTTTGTCTTGTGTTTAACTAGGTATGGACTCCAGGCTGGAGCTGCATACTCCAGGATTGGTCTTACATAAGTGGTATACAGGGTTCTGAAAGATTCCTTACACAAGTTTCTGAAGGCAGTTCTTATGTTGACCAGTCTAGCATATGCCGCTGATGATATTCTTTTGATGTGGGCCTCTGGGGACAGGTTCGGTGTGATATCAACCCCCAGATCCTTCTCTCTATTTGATTCTTGCAGGATTTCCCCTCCCAGATGATACCTTGTGTTCAGCCTCCTGCTCCCTTCGCCTAATTTCATCACCTTACACTTTCCAGAGTTGAACTTCAGCAGCCATTTTCTAGACCATTCCTCCAGTTTATCCAGGTCATCCTGTAGTCTCTGTCTATCTTCATCCGTCTTGATTCTTCTCATAATTTTTGCATCATCAGCAAACATCGAGAGGAATGAGTCTATACCCTCTGGAAGATCGTTCACATATATTAGAAACAGGATGGGTCCAAGTACTGAGCCCTGTGGGACTCCGCTGGTGACATCTCGCCACTCTGATGTCTTCCCCCTCACCGTTACTCGCTGTTTCCTGTTGCTTAAGTACTCCCTTATCCACTGGAGCACCTTCCCTTTTACTCCTGCCTGTTGCTCCAACTTTTTTAACAGCCTTTTATGGGGTACTGTGTCGAAGGCTTTTTGGCAATCCAGGAAAATGCAGTCGGCCCACCCTTCTCTTTCCTGCCTAATTTTCGTTGCCTGGTCATAAAATTCTGTTAACCTTGTGAGGCACGATTTACCATCTCTGAACCCATGTTGGTGGTGCGTTACAAAGTTATTTCCCTCCAGATGCTCTACGAGCCTTTTCCTCACGATCTTCTCCAGCACCTTGCATGGTATACAAGTTAAGGAAACTGGCCTGTAATTCAGTGCCTCTTGCCTGTCACCCTTTTTGTATATTGGGACCACGTTAGCTGTCTTCCAACTTTCTGGTAAGTCTCCTGTTTCCAGTGACCTGTTATACACCATAGAGAGTGGCACACTTAGTGCTTCTGCACCTTCCTTTAGTATCCATGGTGAGATTCTATCAGGCCCAACAGCCTTTGTCACATCTAGCTCCTGCAGACACCTTTTGACCTCATCACTGGTGAGGTCAAATTCCTCCAAGGTTTCCAAGGTTGCCGCCTCCTCATTTAGTGCAGGGGCTTCTCCTTGTTCTATTGTGAAGACCTCCTGGAATCTCTTGTTGAGTTCTTCACACACCTCCTTGTCATTCTCTGTGTATCTGTTCTCCCCTTTCCGCAGCTTCATCACTTGTTCCTTCACTGCTGTTTTCCTCCTGATATGGCTGTGGAGCAGCTTTGGTTGGGTCTTGGCTTTACTCGCGATGTCATTTTCAAACTGTCTCTCTGCTTCCCTCCTCACTCTGATGTACTCATTTCTGGCCCTCTGGTACCTCTCCCTGCTCTCTGGTGTTCTGTTATTTCTGTAGTTTCTCCATGTTCTTTTACTCAGTTGTTTCGCTACCTTACATTCCTGGTTGAACCATGGGTTTTTCTGTTGTTTTTCGTTTTTCTCCTTTTGGGCGGGGATAAACCTGTCTGCAGCTTCCTGGCACTTTTGGGTGACAATATCCATCATGACCTGCACATTCTTGTCTCTAAGTTCTGTTTCCCATGGTATTCCCATTAGGAAGTTCCTCATCTCGTCATATTTTCCTCTTCGGTAATTCAGTCTTTTCCCCTCCACTCCCATCCTTGGATAGGTTATCCCTACCTCCACCAAGTACTCAAAGGTCAGTACACTGTGGTCACTCATTCCTATGGGGGGCTTCAACTTTGACTTCCCTTATTTCTGACTCATTTAGGGTGAATATTAAGTCGAGTCTAGCTGGTTCATCATTGCCTCTCATTCTTGTGGGTTCCTTGACATGCTGGCTCAGAAAATTCCTTGTTGCCACTTCCAAGAGTTTAGCTCGCCACGTATCTGCACCACCATGTGGGTCCCCATTCTCCCAGTCTATCTTTCCATGGTTGAAATCACCCATGATTAAGAGTCTTGAGCCATTCCTGCAGGCAACTGAAGCTGCTCTCTCTATTATATTAATAGTTGCCATGTTGTTCCTATCAAACTCCTGTCTAGGTCTTCTGTCATTTAGGGGAGGGTTGTAAATGACTGTCACTATTATCTTAGGTCCACCCATTGTTATAGTTCCTGTTATGTAATCTCTGAATCCATCACAGCCCGGAATTTCCATCTCATCAAAACTCCAGTCCTTCCTTATCAGCAGGGCCACTCCTCCACCTCCTCTCCCTTCCCTCTCTTTCCTTACTATATAGTAGTCCTTTGGAAACACAGCATCTGTTATGACTCCTGACAATTTTGTTTCTGTTAGTCCTATTACATCAGGGTTTTCTTCTTGCACCCTTTCTGCCAGTTCACTTGCTTTATTGGTAATCCCATCAATGTTTGAGTACATTACCTTGAAGCTCACTTTCTTATATCCAATTTCACCCACACTCCCTACAAGTGTAGGAGGTTGTTCTATGGTCCTTGCTACTTGGGTAGGCTCCTCCTCCTGTGAGGTAGTTGCCAGGGGTTCAGGGGGAGGTGGGGTGGGGGTGGAGGGCTTAGGTCTTCCTCAGGCCTGCTTGGGTCAGGAAGAAGTCCTGGGGGTGAGGGAGCAAGGATTGCTTGGGGAGAGGGCACGCCCTCCTGCGGTGTAGTTGACAGGGGTTTGGAGGGAGGTGGAGTGGGGGATAGAGGGCTTTGGTCTTGCTCAGGCCTGCTTGGGGCAGGGAGAAGACCAGGGGTTGGGAAAGCAGGGGCTACTTGGGGTAAGGGGAGGGGGAGGATTTGGGTTTCATGATGGGCATTATGCAGGGGCAAGGAAGGGTTTGTGCTGGGGGGTAGAGAGGGCCCTATTGGGTGGTGGACTGGGGTGTTGCATTCCCCCCTGGGGTTCCTGGGTTGCTGGATTGGGGTTCCCCACTCCCCTCTGGGATTGCTGGGTTGGAGGCTGAGGGTCCCTGGCTCTCTTCCCTCTCCTTGCGCCTTTTCCTTGCATCTGCTGCCCTTACTATCTCGTCTCTGGTCATGTCCCTCTGAACATATACCTCTTTGTAGTTCCATGCATGCCTCAGTTTGTTCTTCCTTACTAGAATGTCCTCTTTGATGTCCTCGCTCTTGAATACTACCTTGATCAATCTTTTTTTGTCTCTGTTGTACTGGCCAATCCGGAAAAACTGTTCTATGTCTCGTTCAGCCCCTTCCATTCCTATCTCCTTTAATATCCCTGCCACTGCAGCTTTGTCTTTAGTCCTCGTTTCCTCCCTTGTGGAGCCCTCTTGTTCCTCGACACCTACCACTACTACAGCTCTTTTCCTTTCCATTAGCTGGCTTGTGCATCTAGCTGCCTCCTGTGAGGTTACTGCTTTCATTACAACATCCTTGACTGTGGACATTGCTCCTGGGCTCTTGAGCATTTCAGCAAAGGTTGGGCCAATTGTAGGGGTCCCTGCCATAGCTACATCTCCTGGCACCTGGGGGTTGGTCCCCTGGGCCAGAGTCTGAGGAGGGCCTGTTTTTAGGCTTTTTATCTCCTCTTGTGCTGCACTTAGTTCTATCTGCAGCTTACATATAGTTTCCCTCAGGTCCTTCAATTCCCCACTGACTTCCTTCCATGCCTTAGCAATCATCTCCATGAATGACTCGTCCAGTCCCTCTCCTCCAGCTTCATTCTGT